>NC_059108.1:109093946-109401951 GCF_020740685.1 Jaculus jaculus | reverse complement strand
GGATCACCATAAGTTCAAGGCCACCCTGACACTGCATAGTGAATTCCAGGTCAGCCTGACCTAGAGTGAGACCCTACCTCAAAAAACAAAACAACAAAAACAACAACAGCAACAAAAAAGAACCAACTCTTTGTTTCATTGATTCTTTGGATAGTTTTTTGGTTTCTATTTCATTAATTTATGCCCTATTCTTTATTTTTTCTTTCCATCTACTGATTTGCTCTTCTGTTTCCAAGGCCTTAAATTGAAGCATTAAGTTGTTTACTTGTGATCTTTCTGATTTCTTTTCTTTTCTTTCTTTCTTTTATTTATTTATTTATTTTTTTTTTGAGGTAGGATTTTACACTAGCCCAGGCTGACCTGGAATTCATTATGGAGTCTCAGGGTGGCCTTGAACTCATAGCAATCATCCTACCTCTAACTCTTGAGTGCTGGGATTAAAGGTGTGTGCCACAATGCCTGGCTTTCTAATTTATTTTTTTTAATGTTTTTTTTTTCTGATTTATTGTTATTTATTTATTTGAGAGAGAGAGAGGAGAGAATGGGCATACCAGGGCCTCTAGCCACTGCAAATGAACTCCAGACGCATGTACCACCATGTATATATGGCTTACATGAGACCTGGAGAATGGAACCTGGGTCCTTAGACTAACAGGCAAACACCTTAACAACTAAGCCAGCTCTCCAGTCCTCTAATTTCTTAATATAGGCACTTAAAGCTATAAATTTCCCTCTTAGGACTGCCTCCATTGTGTCTAAAAAGTTTTGGTGTGTTGTGATCTCATTATCATTTGATTCTATGAACTTTTTGATTTCCTTCTTGATTTCATCATTGATCCATTCTTCATTTAGTAGTGTATTGTTTAGCTTCCATGATTTTGTGTATGCTCTATAGCTTTTCTTCTTCTTCTTTTTAAATCAAATACTGCAGAACTCATTTAATCAGTATAAAATTGAAAGTGCTTTAGATTCATAAAAAATTCAAATATGGGGAAGAGCAAACTTTAAAACAGTAGCCAAGTAGGGCTTTTCTTTTCCTGCTATTGATTTGTAGTTTAATCCCGTTGTGATCAGATAGAGGGCAAGGAATTATTTCAGTTTTCCTGTATATGTTAAGATTTGCCTTGTGTCATAATATATGGCCTATTTTATGTTCATGTGCTTATGTGTTTATGTTCCATGTGCTGCTGAAAAGAATGTGTATTCTGTATCATGTGGATGAAATGTCTTGTAAATATCTGTTAGGTCCATTTATTCTATGACCTCATTTAAACTAGATGCATCTCTGTATTTTTTGCCATGATGACCTGTCAATTGATGAGAGTGGGGTGTTGAAGTCACCCACTACAACTGTGTTTGGTGTTATCTGTGACCTTAATTCTAATAGTGTTTGTTTGATGAAATTGGGAGCCCCCATGTTAGTTGCATAAATGTTTAGGATTGTAATGTCCTGTTGGAGTGTTCCTTTAATCAATATAAAATGACCTTCCTTATCTTTCCTAAGTAATTTGGTCTGAAGTCTACCCTGTCAGATATTAGGATAGCTTCCCCTGCTTATTTTCTAGGCTCATTTGCATGAAATACCATTTTCCAAACTTTCACCCTAAGATAGTGTCCATCTTTCATGTATAGGTGAGTTTCTTGGAGGCAACAAATTGTAGGATCCTGCTTTTTAACCCAGTCTGCAAACCTGTGTCTTTTTAAAAAGATTTTATTTTCATTTTTATTTACTTATTAGAGAGAGAGAGAGATTGGGCACACTAGGGCTCTAGCCACTACAAACGAGCTCCAGGGGCATGTGCTGCCATGTGCATCCGGCCTACATGGGACCTGGAGAATCAAACCTAGGTCCTTAGGCTTCACAGGCATACACCTTCACCACTAAGCCATCTCTCCAGCCAACTTGTGTCTTTTGATTGGGGCATTTAGGCTGTTGATATTAAGAGTTATTATTGAAAGGTATATATTTATTTTTGCCATTTTTCTTGTTTAGTAGTTCTTCCAGTTTTACTTTTGCTCTCTTGTATTAACTAGTATTTACGTATGGTTTGTTTTTTCTAGGCTCCTTATATGTGTACTTTTCTGTCTCTTCAGCATGGAGGATCCTTTCAAGTATTTTCTGTAGAGCTGGTTTTGTCTTCAAATATTCCTTTAGTGTGCTTTTGTTGTGGAAGGTTCTTATTTCTCTGTCCATTTGAATGGATAGTTTTGCAGGATAAAATAATCTTGGTTGACAGTTGTTATCTTTCAGAACTTGGAATACATCATTCCAGGCCCTTCTAGCTTTTAAAGTTTGTGTTGAGTAATCTGCTGTGATCCTGATGGGCTTGCCTTTGTATGTGACTTGCTTTTTCTCTCTAACTGCTTTCAATATATTTTCTTTGATTTGTGTGTTTTGTTGTTTAACTATAATATGACGGTGAGAAGTTCTTTACTGATTTTGTCTGTTTGGCATTCTATAGGCTTCCTGTACTGGCATAACTTTTCCTACCTGAGGGAAATTTTCTTCTATGATTTTGTTGAAAATGCCTGTTACACCTTTGGAGTGAAATTCTTCTCCTTCTACTATTCCCTGAATTCTTATGTTTGATCTCTTCATAGTGTCCCAAGTGTCTTGAAATTACCATTCATACCTTCCTCTTAGTTTATCTTTCTCTTTGTTGGACTGTATTAGATCTGCCACCTGGTCTTCTACTTCAGATATTCTGTCCTCTCCTTGATCCATTCTACTAGTAAGACTTTCTACAGAGTTTTATATTTGACTTACTCTGATTTTCATTTCTAGTATTTCTGATTGATATTTTTTTTCATTATTTCTATTTCCTTACTCATGTTTTGTATTGACCTACTTATTTCATTAAGTTGGTTTCCTGTGTTTTCTTGGGATTCCTTCAGGAACTGGCTTTCTTCTTTGATTCCTTTGATTTCTTTAAACATAGATATAATCAATTTTTTTTTTGAAATCTTTGTCACTCATTTCATCTAAAGCAGTCTCACTGGAGGTCATTTATTATGGATTTATAATTTTTGGTGGGATTGTATTTTCTTGTGTTTCTTATATTATAATATAGAGATTTTTTTCATCTTGGTTTAGTTTGATGCTTGGGTGTTCTAATTATCTGCAGTGTTCTTAGCTGTGTAAATCCATCTTTATAGATCTCCAGTGTAGGAGTTTAAGGTGCCAAATGTAGCTCTTATACTCCAAGAGAAATAGCAGAAGTGACCCTAGGTGTTGAGTTTGCCTGCTATTCAAGTATTGTAGTAGACTGGATGAAGCAAATTACTGGCAAATTCTAAAATTCAACTGAGCAATATAGACATTTAATCAAAACCAGCACAGAGTATTTATACAAGCATGGGGATTAAATTAAACAGATAATTCAGTAAAGTCAAAGTCCCTAGGGGTGTGTGTTGCCCCACATTCTTAGTCCTATCAACTAGGAGGTTAAGATTTCTAGTATGAGACAGGTTCCAAGTCAGCCTGGGGCCAGTTAGTCTTTGCCTCCAATAATTACAGAAGAAGAAGACAAAGGCCCTAAAAATAAGGAAACATCAAAGGCAACATTAGTCAACACCAAAATGCAGGTTATTAGAGCAGGGCAAAGCCAACCATTCAAATGTAATACATAACCTTTCCTGACATGGAAAGAGAGATAAGCACTTCCAGTGCAGGCTCATGTATCTGGCTTTGTGTGAGTAGGCCCTGTTACCTTTTGGGATGGCTTCCAATCTCACCAATGCTGGTGCCCACCTTGATCCCTCTCGGTGCTGGGTGGCCGGGGTGAGTGAGTTCTCTGGACGTTCATGGCCCTGATGGTTGGGGGATGGGAGACTTTGCTCACAGATCAGGGCTGCTGGTGCCTCAGCAGGATTCTGGCCCATTTCCTCCTTTCTGGAAGAGCTTTGTCTCTCCTGCTTCTCTGCTGTGGTTGATAATAACTTATACACCTTCACTTTTCAGTAGAAGAGTGTGTTTTGCTGTGTTTCTGTTTATTTCCCTCCCTAGGCTGCTTTGGTGTGGCTAGTATGCCACCATCTTACCCGGAAGTTCTCAACATTTCTCTTTTTTTAAAATATGTGCTATTTATTTATTTATTTGAGAGGGAGGGGTGGGAGAGAGAATGGGCTGCCAGAGCCTTTAGCCACTGCAAATGAACTTCAGATGCATGTGCCCCTTGTGCATCTGGCTTATGTGGGTACTGGCGAATCGAACATGGGTCCTTAGGCTTTGCAGGCAAACACCTTAACTGCTAAGCCCTCTTTTCAGCTCCAACATTTCTTATAATAGCCAGAGAGTAGACCTCCTACATGTCAGATGCATAGAGTGAAGAGGAAAATATGAGACCTACATGTGTGCTTAAATCAGTGAATGCTTAGGAACCACTCATTCTCTCATTTATTTAACAGATATCTAATGAACAGTATGTATGTGTGCCCTAGACATCAGGAATACAGCAGACAGGAAAGATGCTCTGATGGGAGGATAAATATATGAACTGGTAGACCTAGGAAGTAGTAGAGAGAGGTGGCAAGGAGGGAAGAGACTGGTATTTTGTACAAGTTGTCCAGGAAGCTATTTCTAACTAGGTGTAGCCTGGGCAGAGCAAGGAGAGAGCATGAGCCAAGAAGATACCTGGATGAATGTTTTTAGGGGAGTTATAAGTGTCCAAGGCTGGAGCACAGTGGGTGAACTTGAGTGATAGCCAAAAGGAAGCCACGTGTCTGTAGTGCAGGGTGCTCAGAAGAGAGAGGTGGCAGGTAGGTGTCCACGAGGGACCTTGTGGGCACTTAGGATGGTGACTTTCAGCCAAGGTAGATCTGCTGGACTGAGTTGAACTGAGAAGTGGTAGATCTGGTTTAGGTTAAGCAGAGGCATCTGGGCTGCTAAGGGAGAAAGTAAAGGAGAGCTGGTGGCTGTTACATCCAGGTCAGAGAGGATGGTGGTTTGAACTAGTCATATTGGAGCTGTGAGGAATAGAAGGATTGTGGATACATTTTAAAAAATATTTTATTTATTTATTTGCAAACAGAGAGAGAGAGAATTAGGGACACATTTTAAAAAATATTTTATTTATTTATTTGCAAACAGAGAGAGAGAGAATTAGGGAGAGAGATTGGAAGTGGACACACCAGTGCCTCCTGCCACTGCAAACAAACTCTAGATGCCTGCACCTCTTTGTGTATCTGGCTTTATGTGGGGGCTGGGGAATTTAACCCAGGTCATCAGGCTTTGTAAGCAAGTGCCTTTAACCACTAAACCATTTCTCCAATCCTTGTGGATCCACATTTTATATTTATTTATTTTTAAAACAATTTTTTGGTTTATTTTTATTTACTTATTTGAGAGTGACATACAAAGAGAGAGGGAGAGAGAGAGAGAGAGACAATCAGGGCCTTCAGCCATTACAAATGAACTCCAGACGCATGCACCACCTTGTGCATCTAAGCCTAAGGACCCCGGTTAAAGGCTTCTCAGGCAAGCACTTAACCACTAAGCCATATCTCCAGGCCCCATTATATTTCTTTATTTTTATTTACTTATGAGAGAGAGAGAGAGGGAGAGAGGGAGGTGCATGTGTCACCATGCACATCTGGCTTACAAAGGTACTGGGTAATCAAACCCAGGTCCCTAGGCTTTGCAGGAAAGCACCTTAACCTCTATGCCATCTCTCCAGGCCTGTGGATCCATTTTGAAAAGCAGCGCAGAGAGGTTCTGATGACAGTTTGCCTGTGAGGTGTGAGAGAAGGAAGGGGACAAGGATGGACACTAAGTTCTTTAGCTGAGGCAGCAGGAAGGATAGGGCTACACTGAAGGACATAGATGAAGGGAGAGACACTCATAGGCTCGGGCTCTATCCATCCTTGGAAGCAAAGATAAAACTGGAGTGATCTGTTGAAGAACATACCTGCTCATTCTAACCTGGAGGAGATTACGCTCTGGTGACCCCTGGGCAGGGAGTCTGGCTGGCAGACATGTTGGGTTTGGTTCTCATGATATCCATTAAACAACAGAATTAGCTGCTGACATTTAAAGTCATGGAAGTTTCTCTAAAAACCTGCTTCTTATAGAAAAGCAAAAGGCGTGGCTGTGCTGGTTGGTGCTAAACATCAGTTCGCCTGTGGGCTGTGCGTTCAGTGGGCTGTCATGTTCCTTACCCTCTATTGTCTTAACAGCTGGCTGCCACCCTGTGTGTCTTGGTTTCCCCAGTGGAAAATCAGTCATGGTAGTGCCCACCTTCTCAGGATATTTGGGAAAATAACTGATCATTCATGTAAAATCCCGGAATAATGTTTATCAAGTGCTCAGAACTACTAGCATTGCTGGTATGACTGTTATTTTATTCTGGTGATTCGTTGGTATTACTTTTCTGTCTGATCTCACTGTGGGCATTGGACTTGCAGGAGGAGTCCAGAAAGCTGGAAGGTGATTCTAACAGGACTTGAGAGGTGAGTGAAGCTTCCCTTAATGAATGATGGCAGAAAGCAGGAGGGAAGGAAGCGCGGCTCCTGGACCTTTGGGAGGCTGTGTCCGCCTCAGCGCTATCAGCCCCCACATCAGAGTTCATTTCTCTCCTTCCGCAGAGCCCGGCGCAGCGGCCTGGATCACCCAGTGAGTCATCTAATAGCCCCACGACTTTGCCCAGCTTGTGGCCTCACAAATTACATTTGCAGCCTCCTTATCAGGCTAGCTAGGAAATTAAACCTAAACGGCTATGGTGTTGCTAAGTAATATGGCTGTGCACACAGACACCCGAGGCTGAGACCATCACAGCCCCATTAAAGCATCATTTCCCACTGTGGCTAATAAGGTTTGAAATCTTCTAAGGAAACCCACTGTTCTTTTTTAAGGTCAGAAAACAGAGTAATTTGGTTATGAGAAAGAGATAGAATTTCTTTTCCTAGATGCGTGTGTGTGTGTGCGCGCGTGCATGCACAAATGCATGTGCTTGTACGTGGCTACACTCTACAGTCTTGTGATTAACAGTCGCGGGGGCGGGGGGTGAAGACAGCCATCTGTTCTCCCTACACCCTCGGCCCCAAGAAGGCTGGCAGGCCTGGTCCAGTCCACCTCTGTGTCCCTCACTTGGAACATAAGAAGTGTTTGCTGAATGACTGCTCTCTCACCCTGCCTGAAATTCTGAGGAATCTGTGGCACCAGGGATGGCATTCCTGCCAGTTTCTCCCTTGGGGTGTTTTTTTATTTATTTTTCTTGTGCATCTGGCTTACGCAGGACCTGGAGAATCGAACCTGGGTCCTGTGGTTTCACAGGTGGCATGCACCTTAACCACTAAGCCATCTCTCCAGCCCGGCTTTGGTCTTTCTACAACAGGGCCCTAGACACTTGGTCGACTGAGCTGGACCTGCGTGTGGGCTTCCTTTTCCATTTCCCATAACCTAGCTCCTCTGGGTCCATTTCAGAGCTTAGCTATCCATGGCCCCATAGAGAACAGAATGGAAGGGCACATTTCCAGAGGATGAGGAAGTAGCTGACAGGTCTCTTCCCCCACACAGGCTGGGATTTAGTGTGCATGTCATCCTCCCAGTGTGGCTCTGCTATGGCCCCATAGCTGTTCTGGACAGTGGTGTCCAGAGGTCAGGGGCTCAGGGCATTTGGAGTCCATGGGTCTTTCCAGCTTGCCTTTCCAGGATGCCCCCAATTTCTCTCACCGGGGCTCCTGGGATGGGCTGAGGGCGTGAACACGAGCTGTTGCTCTGGTCACCTTCACCGCAGGGCCGAGGATTATTTTTCAATACTATCAGTAGGTTGGATGCCAGGACTATGTCTGCGTGATGACAAGAGCGTGGGGTTTATAGGCTGTCTGGAGGGCCATGCTTCAGCTCAGTGGAGTGCTTCTGCCTAGTTCTGAGGTCAGACCTGAGCGCCATCATTTTGTAGGTCTGGATGATCTGCCCTGGACAGTCCCAGTCTTTACTACACAGAAGATGGAGAATTCTGGAATTACTGTTTTTTTTTAAAAATATTTTATTTACTTATTTATTGAGAGAGAAAGAGGGAGGAGGGAGATAGAATGGGCCCATCAGGGCCTCTAGCCACTGTAAACAAACTCCAGATGCAAATGCCACTTTGTGCATCTGATGCATGTGGGTACTGGGGAATCAAACCTGGGTCCTTAGGCTTCACAGGCAGGTGCCTTAACTACTAAGCCCTCTCTCCAGCCTGAGTTCTAAGATTTCCTATAGCACTGTGTGAGAAGAAACAAGGCCGTCCTCAGAGAGGATAAGGACTTTCAGGGTGTCTCCAAAGCAAGCCTTTCAAGTGCATGCCACACATTTCATGGGTCTGCTGCAGGCCTGGGTCCATCTATGTGGGGAACAGTGTGCTGTGCCTAGACTGACCTGTGATATCGCATGTGTTGACTATTGATCTGACCAGTTCCCTCCATCCTCATGTGTCCCTTTCTCAGAGTGGATGATACATGTCATTCTATGAAACACTGAGCCCAGCAGGGGCAGATTTCCATGGGGTCTTTTATTTATTTATTTATTTGAGAGTGGGAGAGAGAAATGTGGAGAGAGAGAGAGAGAGAGAGAGAGAGAGAGAGAGAGAGAGAGAGAGAAAGAGAGAGAGAGAGAATGAATGAGCATGCTGGGGCTTCCAGCCACTGCAAATGAACTCCAGACACATGTGCCACCTGTGTATCTGGCTTACATGGGTACTGGGGAGTCGAATCTGGGTCCTTAGGCTTCACAGGCAAGGGCCTTAACTGCTAAGCCATCTCTCCAGCCCTCTATGGGGTGTTTTGTTTTAACCAATTATTGAGTTTAAATATTGACATCCGGTCTTTCAGTGACCAGGATTTTCCATTTTGGAGAGCTTTGCCAATGTGGATAGCTGTAATCTATGATTTATATTGTGTAAGTATGCTGTAGTGTTGAGTGGCCACTTCCTCTCTTTCTTTTTTTTCTCCTGAGGTAGAGTTTCACTCTAGCCCAGGCTATCCTCGAACTCATTCTGTAGTCCCAGGCTGGCCTCAAACTCATGACAATCCTTCTACATTTGCTTCCCGAGTGCTGGAATTAAAGGCATGCTCCACCATGCCTGGCTCCAGTGGCCATTTCTATTTTCCTTTTTAAATTAAATTTATTTTTGTCTAGTTAAGAAAGAGACAGAAAGAGAGAGGGAGAGAATGGGTATGTCATGGCCTCTAAGCCACTGCAAACGAACTCCAGAACTTGTGCATCTGCAGTGGCCACTTTTCATATGACAGTTTCTGCTAAGTGTTTTCATTTTTAAGTTAAATCAAGAGTTGTATGATTGCAATCACTATTTCCCTTCAAGGAAATTTGACCATATGGAAACATCACTCATTTATTTCTCACTCGCTTGGTTGAGTATGTGCTTTGCTTGGATGGTTCTTAGAACTTATGTTGATATTACTGTTGAGCTTCCCAAGGGCAAGTTAGCCCCAAACCCTGTGTATCCACGACAGTGCTGACCTGCATGATGAACGTGTTGCCAAACATGTTTCTCTGCAGGTCTCTGCGCTTGCCTGTGTCTGAGAGTAGCAGTTCTAGCTGAATTGCCTTGGTTCCTTTTGCGACAGCCATGTTAGGCTCTCCTAAGAGGAGGGGAGAGCTTGTCTCCCGCTGCTCAGGTCTCAGGGTAGAACACGTGCCGGGGCACCCTGTCATCGGAGGGCTCGCAGCGGCTGCTCCAGCTCCTCCTTGCGCTCTCAGGACACACACACCTCACTCAGACTTGGTTTTAGCTCTGCCCACGTTGAATGTCCTGACCCCAGGTACAACCCCCGCCTTCCTTCCTTCCTTTCCTGAGAAATGAAGAGAGGCCAGAACTGTAGAGATACAGATTTAACAGTTATGGGTTTTAGAAAAATGTGAAAAAATTCTGAAAAAAAAAGTATTGCACATTCATGGTGGGAAATGTTAAAAACAAAGAAAAGCTCTCTGAAAAAGTAAAATCAAAAAGCTGGGGGTGGCGGCACATGCCTTTAATCCCCAGCACTAGGGAGGCAGAGCCTGTAGGAGGATCGCCGTGAGTTCGAGGCCATCCTGAGACTCCATAGTGAATTCCAGGTCAGCCTGGGCCAGAATGAGACTCTACCTTGAAAAACTAAAATAAATAAAATAAAATCAACTAGACATGGTGGTATGCTCCTGCAACTCAGCAGTTAGAGAGGAAAGTAGGAGGGCTGGGTGTTCAAGGTCAGCCACAGGCACCTGGTGATTTCAAGGGTGTGTGCTACATGAGATGATATCTCAAGGCAAGAGCAAATGTCATCATCCATAACCTACTATTAACCCAGACATAACTGTTACTAACCCTTCTATCTCAGATGCACACAGACTCTCTTACACATGCTTATGTGCAAATTTTTATATTATATATTTTTAAAGTTTTTTTTGTTGTTTTTGAGGTAGGGTCTTGCTCTAGCCCAGGCTGACCTGGAATTCACTATGGAGTCTCAGGGTGGCCTCGAACTCATGGCGATCCTCCTACCTCTGCCTCTCGAGTGCTGCTGGGATTAAAGGCATGTGCCACCACGCCCAGCTATATGTATTTAAAGTGGACATGTTCTATTTTCTTATTTTGTAGAATGATTTTTTTCATTTAATATTATCTAGTTATTTTTGTGTGTATGTCTGTGATGGAGGTGCTCATGTATGCACATGCGTGTATATGTGTGCATATGTCTGTAGAGGCCAGAGGTCAATAGGATGCCTTCTTCAATATATTTTGACTTTACCTTTTTTTTTTTTGTTTGTTTGTTTTGTTTTTTTGAGGTAGAGTCTCACTCTAGCCCAGACTGACCTGGAATTCACTATGGAGTCTCAGGGTGGCCTTGAACTCACGGTGATCCTCCCTCCTCTGCCTCCCGAGTGCTGGGATTAAAGGCGTGCGCCACCACACCTGGCTTTGACTTTACTTTTGAGAAAAGGCTTCTCACTGAACCTGGAACTCACCAATTCAGTGAGACTAGCTGCCAAGCAAGCTCCAGGGATCCTCCTGTCTCTGTAAAGACATGTGCCCCTGTGCCCAGCCATCTATATGAGCAAACTCAGGTCCCCATGCTTGCATAGCAAACACTATCAACCAAACCATCTCCCCAGCCCTTAATATTATGTGAGAAGCAGTACTTCTCCATGTCATGAAATAACACTGCATCATCCATTCTATTGCCTATCATTCATGAAATGGAAAGGTTCTAGTTTATTTTGTTATTTGAAATTCAGGTTATCCATTTCTTTCGTCCTTGTAATAATCATTGATGAACATCCCTGAGGTTTCTTCTCTTACATATTCTTTTAGCATATTTTTCCTTAAAAAAGCTTTTGTTTGATATTGCTAAATATGCTCCTGAAAGGCTTCATGTATTCTTCTTTTTTATTTTTAAACATTATATTTATTTGTTTGTTTCAGAGAGGAACAGGAAGAGAGAGGGAGAGAATGGGTGCACCAGGGCCTCCAGCCACTGCAAATGAACTCCAGATGCATGCATCACCTTGTGCATTTGGCTTCACATGGGTACTGGGGAATTGAACCCGGGTTCTTTGACTTTGCAGGCAAGCACCTTAACTGCTAAGCCATCTCTCCAGCCCCACCTCCTCCTTTTTTTTTTTTTTTTTTAATACATGGTCTCATCATGCTGCTTTGGTTATTCTCCAGTCACTGGTTCTAAGCCATCCTTCCTGTTTTCAGCCCACAGGGCGTTAGGATCAGAGGTGCACGCCGTTGCATCTAGTTTGGTTGGACATATTCCTAACCAACCGTGTGTGATTTCCTTTAGTTACAACTGAAAATCTGTCAGCTTGATAGGTGGAAGTGGGCACTTCATTGTTAATATCTTGGATTACGTGAGGTTAAGCATTCGCCTTGCGAATAATTGCTAGCAGGGCTATTTTGAGCCCCACAGTTTCCAGACATGGGAGTTTAAATGCTGTTAGTTAGCACTTAGGAAGATGAAATTGGGGTGTGCTGTTCGAGTGCTTGCTTATTAGCCTTCTGAGCCTCGAATCCATCTGCCTAAGTACTGTTTTCAATCACCGTGAGTGGGTCTTCTAATCTGAGCCTGCCTTGTAGGTCAGCCCTGCACCGGGCGGGGGACTTAGTAGGCCTGGTAGCTTTGGGCTATGGACCAATGCAGGGGTGGATTTTTCTGCACCTCCAGCTTTCCCCAGACCCCCACATGTCTCATTAGGTTGATATTGGGGGGTCTGAGATTGGTTCACACTACTGGGTAGATGGCTTACAAGTGTAAATACTGCTGGGCCTCCGTGGTTTCAAAAGGTATGGAGGCCTCAGGGAGTGGGTGGATGGAGAGGTCCGAGTGGGGAGCCAGACTATGGCCTGGGCAGAGTGGCCAGGGCTGTGCATGCACTGGATTAGACCTGCAGCTGAGTGTTGTCATGGGAGAAGCCGCTGGTATGGAGAGGCCTCAAGAGCAAGTTGACATGTGCTCCCTTCACAACACATACATGTGGTGACACCATCCCCCACTGTAGTCAGAAGAACAAGGCATGGGTCTGCTTACAGAAAGACAAAGCCAGGAGGCGTTTGGCCAGTTTCAGTGACTGAGTTGGTGATAACCAAGGCCCCAAAGTCTGAGGCAATGCTCAGTTTTCTCCAGCCAGAGCAGAGGTGGGTAGCTGCTTTCATAGAGCCAGGGATACAACAGTCCTTCCATGACTCCTGACTACCAGGTTCTCCCAACAGAGCTCCAAGGAGGGCGAGGAAACTTCCCAAACACACACAGGCCATAAGTCAGCCAGCGAGTCAAGCAGTGGGAAGATTCAATCAACGTAACCTGCCTGTTGTCACAGTGGCCCTGGAGGCAGACAGGAATTCAGATTGCACTCTGCTCTTGGGGTTGGGATTCTGAGGTAACTTGGCCAAAGCTGACTGCAGGGTGCCATAATGCTTTGGGATGATTTCCACGAGGCAAAACTCAGGTTTGGCACTGGTGAGCCCTGCTTTCTTGTGGGGTGAGAGCCCCAAGCTTTTGCACAGGTGGGAGAGACAGTTTTGCACAGGGATTTAGGGGAGTCTAAGAAATATGGGATGATTTCCATCAGCTGTCTGGCGGCAAAGGGACTTTGAGTCTCAGTGTTGGGTTTGCAGTGGTCAGAGGAAGGGCATTGAGGAGGCCGGATGACACATGCAGCTGGCTTCCATGGAGAGGAGGACCCCCTTTTGGAAGCATCCGACCAAAGTAGCAGGGTGCTAACAGTTCTTGTTAGTTAGGGTGAAGAGCTTTGCATTTTTCATAGTGCTTTACCCTCCCCCCTTAAATTGGACTTGATCTTCACAATGTAAAATGCCTTCCATGGGCTTATTGAACTTAACTTCTTTTGTGTGTTTTATAGTAGGTGAGCAGGGAAAGCTGGGTTACCTTACAGGTCACAGTAAAGAGGTTGCGGAGCTGGGTGTGGGCCCTCAGTCCCACTGGGCGCTGTGGGGCAGTGATGGGAAGGATACGGCAGGGAGGGTCCTCAGGCCACAGCAGGTGTCATTATGAAGGCTTAGCTCCCACTCCACCTCGGGGCAGCAAGGCTTGCTGTTCTGTGCCAAGATCTGCATGTCCCTAGAGGAGACCCATCTTACCTGAGACCTGCTGTCTTTACTGCATGGTCTGTAGCAGGTCATTTAGCTCTGCAGGTCTTCTGGTTAACAGTGACATCGGTGCCAAGGAGTTGTGTCAAGACTCAGTTATTTATTAGCAAAAAAAGAGCATTCAATGGACATTAATTATTTTTTATTTATTTATTAGAGAGAGCAGAAGGGAGAGAGAGAGAGAGAACGGGCACGCCAGAGCCTCTAGCCACTGCAAATGAACTCCAGACACATGTGCCACCATGTGCAGCTGGCTTACATGGGTTCTGGGGAGTCAATCCTGGGTCCTTAGGCTTTGCAGTCAAGTGCCTTAAGTGCTAAGCCATCTCTCCAGCCCTAGTGCACATTTTATTTATTTATTTATTTATTTAATTTTTAGGTAAGATCTTACTCTAGCCCAGGCTGATTTGCTTACTCTGTAGTCCCAGGCTGGCCTCAAACTCATAGCAATCCTCCTACCTCTGCCTTCTGAGTGCTGATATTAAAGACATCAACCACATTAATTACTATGCAGTGATGATAAGTCCTGATGACCATGAATTTTAGATTTCACAAATAGAAGCAGTTTGAGTGACGTTTGTCTCCTAGCATGGTTCCATCAAATTCCCAGTCTTATCCTGACCTGGAACATGGTGATGAGCATATGTGGGGATGGTTGTTAATCTATCTACTTCCAAAAGATACTTCCTTCCTTCCCCCTTCCCTCCAGTTTGTCTTTTATTTCTTTTCTTTTGTGTGTGGGGGGAGTTTCGAGGTAGGGTATCACTCTAGCCCAGGCTGACCTGGAATTCACTATGGAGTCTCAGGGTGGCCTTGAACTCATGGTGATCCTCCTACCTGTGCCTCCCGAGTGCTGGGATTAAAGGCATGCGCCACCACGCCCGGCTTCCCTCCCTTTTTTCTTTCTTGTTCCTTCTTCCCTCCCTCCTTCCCTTCCTTTTCCCTGCATCCCTCCCTCCCTGTCTTTTTTGTCTCTCCTTCCCTCTAGCCAGAGAGTCTTCCGCAGCATACTTGTCATCAATCAAAACCATCTTAAGGTTCTCTCAAGTTTTAAAGGACACAGAAAAGCCTAGCACTGAATTTTTCTAGTTTTCAAAGTGTAGATAGAAAAAGTAAAGGGGGGGGCAGTGTTGCGTTGGACTGGCTAGCCCAGCCCTTCTCCTGAAGGACACGCGAGTGACCCGTGATGGCGGTGGGAGAGACAGGCCTTGTCTGTGGGGAGTGTCATCAGCCTGGAGCCACTGAGGTGTTCAGGGCACTCTGAAAGATGTTCTGCTTTTCTTTACTTGACCACTCTTGTTAGACCCATTCTTGTTTTAACTTCCCCCCCCTACAGACTTGTTAAGATATAATTGATACAAACCATTCATGTTTAAGATGCTCAGTTGGTGACTTTTGGCATATATGAATACCTGTGAGGTCACCATTGCAATTAATATGGTGAGCATATTCTTGATGCCTCCTCTTTTTCTTTTTTCCTCCCCCCCCCCCAGGTAGGATCTCACTCTAGCCCAGGCTAACCTGGAATTCACTATGTAGTCTCAGAGTGGCCTGGAACTCACAGTGATCCTCCTACCTCTGCCTCCCAAGTGCTGGGATTAAAGGCGTGTGCCACCATGCCTGGCTTGAAAAAAATTTATTTTTTATTTTTTATTTTATTTTTAATTTTTATTAACATTTTCCATGATTATAAAATATATCCCATGGTAATTCCCTCCCTTCCCACCCCCACACTTTCCCATTTGAAATTCCATTCTCCATCATATTACCTCCCCATTACAATCATTGAAATTACATATATACAATATAAACCTATTAAGTATCCCCCTCCCTTCCTTTCTCTACCCTTTATGTCTCCTTTTTAACTTACTGGCCTCTGCTACTAAGTATTTTCATTCTCACACAGAAGCCCAGTCATCTGTAGCTAGGATCCACATATGAGAGAGAACATGTGGTGCTTGGCTTTCTGGGCCTGGGTTACCTCACTTAGTATAATACTTTCCAGGTCCATCCATTTTTCTGCAAATTTCATAACTTCATTTTTCTTTACCGCTGAGTAGAACTCCATTGTATAAATGTGCCACATCTTCATTATCCACTCATCTGTTGAGGGACATCTAGGCTGGTTCCATTTCCCAGCTATTATAAATTGAGCAGCAATAAACATGGTTGAGCATGTACTTCTAAGGAAATGAGATGAGTCCTTTGGATATATGCCTAGGAGTGCTATAGCTGGGTCATATGGTAGATCAATCTCTAGCTGTTTTAGGAACCTCCACACTGTTTTCCACAATGGCTGGACCAGATTGCATTCCCACCAGCAGTGTAGAAGGGTTCCTTTTTCTCCACATCCCCGCCAACATTTATGATCAATTGTTTTCATGATGGTGGCCAATCTGACAGGAGTGAGATGGAATCTCAATGTAGTTTTAATCTGCATTTCCCTGATGACTAGTGACGTAGAACATTTTTTTAGATGCTTATATGCCATTCGTATTTCTTCCTTTGAGAACTCTCTACTTAGCTCCATAGCCCATTTTTTGATTGGCTTGTTTGATTCCTTATTATTTAACTTTTTGAGTTCTTTGTATATCCTAGATATTAATCCTCTATCAGATATATAGCTGGCAAAGATTTTTTCCCATTCTGTAGGTTGCCTCTTTGAAAAAAATTTATTTTTGACACAGGCTCTCATGAAGTCCAGGTTGGTCTTCATCTTGCTCCATAGCTGAGGATGACCTCGAGCTCTCAATTCTCTTGTCTTCACCTCCTCTCCCCACAAATACTGGCACTACAGGCATGTGCCACCATGCCTGCCTAAAACAATTTTATTTTTTCTAAAGCAGTAGAAACTTGGGCTGGAGAGATGGCTTAGCAGCTAAGCGCTTGCCTGTGAAGCCTAAGGACCCCGGTTCGAGGCTCGGTTCCCCAGGTCCCACGTTAGCCAGATGCACAAGGGGGCGCACGCGTCTGGAGTTCGCTTGCAGTGGCTGGAGGCCCTGGCGCGCCCATTCTCTCTCTCTCTCTCTATCTGCCTCTTTCTCTCTGTGTCACTCTCAAATAAATAAATAAAAATGAACAAAAAGATTTTTTTTTTAAAAAAAGTAGAACCTTAAATGCTGGGTATGGTAGTGCACAACTGTAATGCCAGCACTGGGGAACATAAAGCACAAGGATTGTAAGTGATGCCAACCAGACCCTATCTCAACAAAATGAAACAAAGCAGATGACCAAAAAATAAACAAAACAAGAAAGAAAGGTGGCGGGGGGAAACAAGCAGAAACTTGAAAATGTAAACCTGCCATTCCTAGGTCAGCTTCTCCCCAACAATAAAAACCCAGTTGAGAAGGTGCATGGTTTGTTTGAAGTCTCAGGGGCTTGTGTGGAGACTGAAGCCTCTGCCAGCCTCGGCCCCAGGAACACACTTGAAGGCCATCTAGAAGTGGCAACCGCCATGGGCTTAGCTACGTTGAAGTCTCAGTTGGGCTCCAGGTGAGCGTGGAAGGCAGTGATGCTGTCCAGGCCAGGGCTGCTCAGGTCTCAGCAGGGACCATCCTGTCCACCAGCCAACTCCTTCCCCCAGCCCTGCCCCGCATGGGTCACCCAAACTGAGGAGGCCCCGGAGGCTGAAGTGCAGTAGCCTGGGGGACGGGAACCCTCTGGAGGGATGGAGTAATTCCTTAGGACATGGACTTTGCTTCCCCTCCACCACGGTCTGTCCGTTAAGCTTGCTTGATCTTGGAGACAAATAATCAGAAATCACATGACTCCAGATATTAGGGACAAAGAAACAAGTTGGGAACATTGTGCTCAGAAAAGATTTTAATAAAGATTGAGCAGGCTTCGTGCGTCGATCCTGTCGCTGTCATTGTGAACCCGACAGCGGGGCCGGGTGAGGATGAAGGGACTGCTGACACGGTTCAGATGCCCAGCACCGTGGGGCTCAGCTGGCCTGCTTGCTGATACTCACAGAGGTGTCTTCCCTGGGGGCTGCGGCAGGAGCCCTGGCCAGCCCTGCCTGTCTCTCCCTCCCCCTCAGCCTCAGCCCCTTGGGTTCAGGGCCTCGCAGCTCAGGTTCTCTGTCTGCTTGCTGGAACTTGAGAGCAGATTGTTGGGCCTTTGACCTTCATTCTGCCACACCCAGCCAGGCAAGCAATGCCCACTCCTTTCTCTTCCTCCTTCGGCTCCTTTTTATTACACAGAAATGTAGGCATGCAACCACAGTGGACAGAATGGCAGCATGAACCCCTCCCTATATGCCCACGATAGTTCAACAGTTACCAAGATAGAGCTTTTCACTCATTCCTCTTCTCGTACTGCTCCCATATTATTTTGAATCAAACCTCAGATATAATATTACTCCATCCATAGACAGGTTGGTAAGAAGGAACTGAAGCATCAGGTTATTTTATTTGTTTTTCTGATGTTGAACCTCCTGCCTCAGCTTGCCAAGTGCTGGGATTTGAAGTCTGTCCCACCACACCCAGCTTTAGTGTTTCCTTTTTTAAAAAATTGATTATCTCAACTATTTTGTCACAGTGAGGGAAATCTTATGCACCTTCTACTTTATTTTCCTTTTCCACTCTTTCTTGGTGGTGGTGGTTTGTTATGCAGCGTCACATTATGTAGATCTGTTTGACCTTCAACTCACTGTGGAGCCCAAGCTGGTCACAAGCTTGAGGAGATAGACCCTCCCTGCGTCAGCTTTCAGAGGGCTGGAATTACAGACATGAGCCACCACATCTGGTTCTATTTCCTTTTTCAAAATATTTTTACTTTTATTTATTTATTTGATAGAAAGGGGAGAGAGAGGGAGGGAGGGAAGGGGGAAATAAGTGTGCCAGGGCCTCCAGCCACTGCAAACAACCTCCAGATGCGTGCGCCATTTGTGCATCTGGCTAATGTGGGTCCTGGGGAATTGAACCTGGGTTCTTTGGCTTTGTGGGTAAGTGCCTTAACTGCCAAGCTATTCCTCCAGCCCTCTATTTACTTGAAAAAATTTAAATTAATTAATTGATTTATGAGAGAGAGAGAGAGGGAGGGAGGGAGAAAATGGGTGCACAAGGGCCTCTAGCCACTGCAAACAAACTCCAGAAGCATGTGCTACCATGTGCATCTGGCTTACCTAGGCTCTGGGGAATGGAACCTGGGTCCTTTGCTTCGCAGGCAAGTGGCTTAATTGCTCCTGCCCCTATTTCCTTTTTGAAAACCCATCTTGCATTTTAATGTACAGAGCCTCAGGAAGTCACTGTTGAGCTCCCTGAGGGACATTTCCAGGGGGTTACCAGTATGATGTCACATGTGACTATGTTTGTTTTTCGAGGGAAGGTCTCACTCCAGCCCAGGCTTACCTGGAATTTACTGTGTAGTCTCAGGCTGGCCTCGAACTCACAGCAATCCTCCTACCTCTGCCTCCCGAGTGCTGGGATTAAAGGTGTCCCCAGGCATGCCCGGCCATGACTATGTTTTAAATATCCAGTCTGGGACTTTGTGCCTCTTCAGTTCCCCTGATGTAGAGTTTCCTCATCTGCGTTGTGAAGATAATAGCACTTTGCCCATCAGCTCTCAGCAGTGTTTGCACGAAAGAATAACAGTAGAGGACACGCCTGCCCACAGGGAGGGTGCTGGGTGGACGTGGGAAGACTGGACCCAACTTTCTTGCCTCCTGTGCTCACAAGATGGCCTGGGTTTGGCCTTTCCAGGAGCTGGTCAGATAGCTACAAGACCCCACCTCCATAATGCCATTCCCTCATTTCTCCCAGATACTGAGAAAGAGCCACTTGGAGCTTCTCTGACATCCAGAAGCTCCCAAGGCTGTTGGGCAACAAGACTCCCAGGCTTTGCTGGAATCTTGTCCCATCTGTTCCTAGGCGAGGTCTCTGATGTTCAGCAAAATGTTCCTGGGGTGACTGCTCTGTCCCCTCTGGAAGTGGTGGTCTCTTTCTGCACATCCTTAGAAACAAGAATGCGGTGGCCTTGGCTGACTGGGTGTCCCCTCAATGCAGTGAGGGATAGAAAAGTGGGGAACGAGCTGTGTGCACGGAGGAGGTGGTGGGGGAGCAGCTGGAGGTCAAGGTGTTCCCTTACCCTCTGTCCTCAAGGCGCAGGCATGCTGCTCAGCAGTAAGCAGCACGGAGGTGGCTCATCAGCCCCTGGGAGGACCGGGTTCAACATCTCTTATACCAGGGCCTTGCCGGTCAGTAGCACCGCAGTGTGGATTGACACTGGATAGTGGCCAAGGGAGGGCATGGTTCTGCGGGCCTGGGCTCAAAGGCTCCTTCTCTGCCTCCTTCAGAAGTATGGGGCAGCTTACATGCACACTCTGCTCCAAGACCACCTGTCCAGAAGCTTCCACTCACTGCATAGGTGGATAGTCTAGCCTGACAGTCAGGAAGACAGCCTCTGGTGCCAAACCTGGGCCTCCACAGGTGGCTTTCCAGTAGCACTGCCATGGGCTGCGGCAATCCAGACACCTGGGACTGTCTGATGAAGTCCTAATCATGACTTGAGGGTTTGTCAAGGAGGTGTGGGTGATGGAGATGGCCTTGGCATTGGCTTCAGTAGATCCCAGGCTCCACTTCCTGCCAACAGGTGGGTCAGTTGGTATACTAGTAAAAGAGGCAATGCGATGCCATTGGTCAAAAATCGCAGATCACATTATCCTTGACTCCCAAATTTTGCTTAAGTGGAAGGGCATATGGAGAAGGAAACTGAGGCATTGAGGAGAGGGTATGAGAGCAGACACCTTGAATGTCTGAACACCCATCCACAGCAGGCAGAGTCCATATGGTTATCTCACGTGATGGGCTCTTCCAAAGGATGAGCTGTAGGCACTGGGGTACGGAGTGAGCTTCAGTGGTGGTGTTGAGTGAAAGGCAAGGTCGCCAGCAATGTGTGTCCTCTGTGGGCTGCAGAGATGACTTAGGGGTTAAGGTACTTATCTGCAAAGCCTGAGGAGCCAGGTTCCATGATTCCCCAGTAACCATGTAGGTCAGATACACAAGGGGGTACATGTGTCTGGAGTTCACTTGCAGTGGCTAGAGGCCCTGGTGCACTCATTCTCTATTTGTCTCTCTCTCTGCATCTTTTTCTAAAAAATATATTTTTTTAAAATTTATTTGAGAGAATGAGGGAGAGAGAGCAAGAACGAGAGCCAGCATGCCAGGGCCTCTAGCCGCTGCAAACAAACTCCAGATGCACGTGCCACCTTGTGCGTCTATCTTATGGGGGTTCTGAGGAATCAAGCCTGGGTCCTTTGGTTTTGCAGACAAGCACCTTAACTGCTAAGCCATCTCTCCAGGCCTCTCTCTTCATGTTTCTGTCTTTCTCTCTCAAATAAAAAAAATAGTTAAGAAAAACCGTATCATGTGCATAGAGCATGCATAGAGAAATTCACAAGAAACCAATAACCAAGCTTGCCCCTGTGCAAGTGGCCACGTGTGCATGTGAAGATGTTTTCACTGTAGATTCCCTTGTGGGATGTGAGCTTGTGACATTCGTATGTATTTCAAATACATTTACGCCAAGTCTCTAGCATTTGTGAACTTTGTGACAGGGTAAGTCACACCCTCCCTGGGCCTGAGCTGTAAGATCAGGTAAGATATAGGTCACAGTGGAGCTGTGAGGATGAAAACAGGTGGCTAAGAAATCGCCTCTCATAGATTGTACATAGGGAATTGATGAGTGGAGCTTCCAAGCTGGTTTATTGATCATGCTTCAATTACCATCACAGGCTAGACAAGGCCGTGATCTGAGAAACTGTGTCTCAAGGGCAAGGATAGCATCTTTCCCATCTCCATTCCCTGGCACAGCTCTTGGGATGGGACAATGCAGACTTGCAGAGGTGCCTGTTAAGAGTTGGCAGCTGCAAATGCTGAGGTGCCAGAGGACACTGTCCACCAGAGGGCGCCAGCTGCTGCGCGGCCTGCCTGCTCTTCCTGGCACTTCTTGGGCTGCCAGATTTGCTGAGGCCATGAAATACCTTGCTAATTGGTTCCCGTTAGGCTTGTAGGGGCGTCACCAAAAAAGCTGCCGAATGGAGGAACTGGGGGATGTAGCTTAGCGTGTGCCAGGCTCTGGGGCTGTTTCCTCCACACTGTGTGGGGAGGGATGCCGAGCTTGCCTAGCAACTCTAGGGGTAGGCATGCAGTGTGTGCGGGCATGCATGCTGTATATGCGTGTGTGCGTGTGTGTGCGCGCGTGTATGGGCTTGCATGTGCATGTGTGCTTATGTTGTGAGGTCTAACTGAGGTAGCCTCTGCCTGGAAGAGTCACTCAGGAAATGAGCTGAGCCTGGAGCCATCCACACCTTAGCAGCCTACCTTACATTCTCACCCTGGACAGCTCCTGCTCACCCCACTCCTCCATCATTCCACACCTCCCACAGCCCCGTTAACAACCACTTCTAGGGCGGGAGAAGGAAGGACTCTGTGGGAGAACTCATGCCCAGGGTCACCCTTTCCACACTCTCTTCTCGGCAGGATGGCTTCCCTTAGTCCTTGCTGGGCCTGGTCCCATCTCGCAGGCTGTGCCCACCTCCCCAGTTAGGTACACACAGAGGGGCTGGAAGACTCTTCTCTCAACAGCTCCAGGGGGCAGTGTCAAGGGAGCTCGTGGCTCCCAAGTCTTGGATCCAGTCTGCAAGTGGGGTGCTACAGCTATGGTTGTGTCTTCTTGGGACACGGGGGAAAAGGTTCACCCACAGGATGCCTGGATTTTTTGGGTGCTTCTGGGCCAGGAAGGTGCTTGGAGTGGTTGTGGGTTCTGACTTTGGGGTGAATGCCTCTTTACCACTGGTTGCTGATGTGTGGCCTGCATAGTACTTGGGGTTTATAATTATGGGGACAGTACAGTGTGTCTCTGATGCTCAGGAGCACATCCTGTGTGTCAGCACAGCTCTGCACATTCTGCATATGCGGACGTGTGTCATCCTCCTGGGTGACAGGACACCACTTCACTGCAGAGCACGCTTGCTTCATGGATGAAGAGAGTGAGGTCCAGAGAGGCAAAGTCACTCACCCAAAGACACACAGCTGGCAAGTGGCCAAGCTCGGATTTTTTTCAAAAAGTATTTTATTTTTATTTATTTACTTGACAGAGAAAGAGGGAGAGAGAGAGAGAGAATGGACATGCCAGGGCCTCCAACCACTGAAAACCAACTCCAGATGCTTGTGCCCCCTTGTGCATCTGGCTAACGTGGGTCCTGGGAAATTGAACCTGGGTCCTTTGGCTTTGCAGCCAAATGACTTAACCACTAAGCCATCCGTCCCTCCAGCCCCAAGCTGGGACTTTGAAGCTTTGGGTTCATTCAGGCTCACAGCACATCTTCATCTCCCAGATGGGAGAAAAGCCTATGACACAGGAGAAGGTAGCTCGATTCCATCGTGGATACATGTGTCTAGTTTCCAAGGTTCTTGTAAGTCCTGGGCTAGGCAGGCCCAGTATTAGCACTCAGTATAACTGTTAAGAGCAAAGCACTGCGGGTATGGTGGTGCAGACCTTTAATTCCAGCACTGGGGAGGCAGAGGTAGGAGGATCTCTGTGAGTTCAAAGCCAGCCTGAGATGACATAGGGAATTCTAGGTCAGTCTGGGCTACAGCAAGATGCTGCCTTGAAAAAACTAAACAAAGACAAAAACAAAAACTCTGATATGTCTGTGTGTTGCCTTGGAGGCTGTAGTAGGGGGCACATCTGGGTGGAGCCCAGAGCAAGACCTTTCCCTTGTGCCCACAAGTCACTGGAACAGGGCTGGGGCCAACCTGGTCAGGGCTGGTAGTGAGCGTGTGGGGTTTTTGCATGTGGGGAGGCGTGTGTGTGGTGTGGTGTGTGTGTATGAATGTGATCTGTGTGCATGTGCGTGTGTGCGTGTGAGTGTGTGCGAGCTGAGGCTGCTTCACTCCTGGCGCGGCTCGTGGAAGTGGCGAGAAGCTGTGGCTGGCACTTCTGCACTCCATCATCTGTCTTTCATTGTATTTTTGGAGGCAGTCCTCAAAGGCTCAGGCTTGCTGGCTTCCTGCCGGCTCTCCCCGAACCTGGCTTTGAGCGGGAGACTGAATGAGAGCAGCCTCAAAGGGGCCCTGAAGGTGGGGAGGCTGCTCAGAAGGCACCTGCGCGGTGGGGTGTGCCCGGAGTCCGCCGTCTTTGAACAGAAGTGAGCCACAGGTTGCGGCCCAACTGGAAGGGCCGGGAAGGAACTCAGCAGTCAGGGCTTGGGGGCTTACAGAGGGGGCTGGCTCAGCGGGAGGTCGGGCCTGGCTTCTGAGACCCGTGGCTCCGTAGCACGGTGGGCTGTGACGGGTCACCCAGCCACCCAGGACACCACCTCACCCAGTGATGTCACATCATACTCCTCCAGACCCCGAGGACAGGCAGAGAAGTAGTGAACCTAGGCCAGCTGACCAGAGTTTGTGCTTGGAATGGGACAATGGCTCCCAACGGTCGGGCAGATAGGGACCCTGGGCCTTGAGCCGTGGTGCCCTCGGCTGGTGGTGAGGGGTGAGAGGCAGCCTTTCCATTCAGTGCTTCTCTTCCCCTAGCCTGGCAAATACCAATATCGTAGTTGGGGGTGGACTGCCAGCCCCGTGAAAGAGAAATCTTTTCAGTGTTAAGCCACTGAGGTTTCGGGAGCACCTGTTAATGCAGGACAACTTAACACGCTAACAGACAGATATGTGGAGAATCAGGTTGATGAATTTGGACTACAGGACTTCAATGCAAAGCCATTCAGGTAATGTGCCCTGTGACCCAGGGAACCAAATTCATTAACCTAATTAAAATCACAGAATTTATAACATTGAATCTTTGTGGTGAGTCCCATTGCAAGCAGGGGGCGGGGCAGAGAAATTTGAGAAGTGGCTTGAGGGCTAGAGAGATGGCTTAGTGGTCAAGGTGCTTGCCTGTGAAGTTTAAGGACCCTCGTTCGAGTCCCCAGAACCCGCATAAGCCAGATGCATATGGTGGCGCATGCATCTCTCTTGCTCTCTCTCTCTCTCTCTCCGATATAAATAAATAAAATAAATATTAAGAAAGGAAGTGGCTTGCAAGTGCCGAGACTCCACTGCTTATTCTACCTGGCATGGGGGAAGCTTGGAGACAGGGCACTTGGGTGGTGTATGGCAGATGCTTGTCCTTACTTCTCTCACGAGTCCAAGCCAACAGCCCCCCAACCCCACCCTCTGTCCAGGAGGCAGAAGCACTTTGCCTCCAGAGCGCCTCAGGGAGGAGAGGCGGCCTTCCTGGCAATCGCCCTTGCCGTGCACCCCCTGCCCAGGGCACATCCTCAGACCACCAAGCCAGAGACCCTGGAACGGTACCCAGGATCCACATTGGTTAAGCCCTGCGAGATCTAACGGCAGCCCCCAGCCAGGCGGTCTTCTCTCCATCAGCCGAGGCTGTGTTTGAGCAAAGCCCTGACATGATCATTTTGCAGAGATCTGCTGCCCACAATGCCCTGTGACCGAATCTGGAAAGGGAAGGATTGGAGACTCACTGCTGTGTCCTCACAGTGAATTCTTAGATGGAGTCTCCACAGCCCAAGAACAGTTGTCATGGTTGCCTGCTGGCAGAATTTGGGGCAGACACATCTGGGTTTGAGCTCTATAACTGGTCTATAACCTTGAACAAGTTAATACCTCGGAGACTCAGTTTCCCCATCTGGCCAACTTGTTAGTTTTGGATTGTTCTTGATTTTGTAGTGCCTTGAAGTCCAATGATAGATTGTTTATTGAAATCTGGTTTCCTTTGCATGTGTGTGCAGATGTCCACCTTCCACGCACACACATGCAGAGCCCAGAGGGAGACATTAACTACCACCCTTTGTCCCTCTTCCACCTTATTTTCCTGAGATAGGGTTTTCCACTGAGCCTGGGGCTCATTTTTCAGTTAGACTGGCTGACCAGTAAGTCCCAGCAACCCTCTGCTCCTTGTCTCTTCTCAGCACTGGAGCTACAGGCATTTATAGCCATACTTATGTTTTGTTTTATTTTATTTTTCCTGAATGAAGAGAGGTCTTTATACATATTCATATGTGGAGGGTACTTTGAGGCAGGCACATTCCTGAGCATGCTCAGTTCAAGATAGATACTACTGAGGATGCTCAGCAGAGGTCATACTTCAAAAAGAAAAGATGGTGGGAAGGGTCGCCTCCATGTTTGTCCACTCTGCATGGTAAAGTGTGTGTGTGTATGTGTGTGTGTGTTGGGAAAGGGAGGTTTCTTTGGTGCCCTGGGCCCACAGTCCATGGCTTGTGTCCATGTTGCTTAATAAGAACAGGAACTCACTGGTCACTTCTGGCTTTTGTCACCAGTCATTGACCTGTGGGTGTTGGGAGGCTCCAAATTGAGGTTCTTCTATGCTCTTTGGTCCAAATATAGGTTCCAACTTGTGGTGCTTTGATTCAGGTGTCCCCCAATAAACTTAGCTCTTCTGAATGCTAGGTTCCCAGCTGGCAGAGATTTGGGAATTAACGCTTTCTGGAGGGAGTGTATTATTGGGGGTGGGCTTAAGGGTGTGATAGCCAGTTTCCCCTTGCCAGTGTTTGGCACACTCTCCTGTTGCTATTGTCCACCTTATGTGGGCCAGGGGGGTGATGTCCACCCTCTGCCCATGTCATCGTTTTCCCCTACCATCATGGAGCTTCCCCCTCGAGCCTGTAAGCCAAAATAAACCTCTTTTTTTTTTTTTTCCCCACAAGCTGCTCTTAGTCAGATGATGCAATGTGATCCTGACTACAACACAACTTAAGGATGGGCCCCAGTCAGCTACGCAGAGTCCCGAGGACACCAGGGTGCCATAGGTCTCAAGCCTCACGTCCCAGGTGAAAGCCACACAGCTAGTTCCTCAGATGACACGGACTCCGTTCTGGGCTTCTGGAGCATGAGGCATCCTTGCAGTGATATTCCACAGGGAGTTCCAGAAAGCCAAGTGTACATCACGTGAGGACTCTGGTGTGTAGGGTGTCCTCCCTTGTTCCTTCCTGCATCAACATGTCACAAGGATTCTCCAGTTCACATTGCTGGTAGAAATCACCCAACAAGGAGCAGCTTCTGGGAAAAAGAGATTTATTTTGGCTCACAGGGTTGAGGGGAAGCTCCACAATGGCAGGGGAAAACGATGGCATGAGCAGAGGGTGGACATCACCCCCTGACCAACATAAGGTGAACCACAGCAACAGGAGGGTGTGCCAAACACTGGCATGGGGAAACTGGCTATAATACCCATAAGCCTGCCCCCAAACAATACACTACCTCCAGGAGGCATTAATTCCCAAATATCCATCAGCTGGGAAACTAGCATTTAGAACACCTAAGTTTATGGGGGACACCAGAATCAAACCACCACAGTATGTGTTCATAATAACCTGGGTGAGTATTTATAAAGGATAGTTTGGAGCTGGAGAGATGGATTAGCCATTAAGGTGCTTGCCTGCAAAGCCAAAGGACCCAGGTTTGATTCCCCAGTACCCATGTTTTAAAGCCAGATGCACAGGGTGGCACATGTGCCTGGGGTTCATTTGCAGTGGCTAGAGGCCCTTGTGTGCCCATTCTCTCTCTCTCTTTTGTCATTGGTCAGCGGCTATAGAAGTCTGGCCCCTTTGCACCACCCCTACGGAGGGCCAGCCTCAGGCTCCTAAAGAGCAACTTGGTGCCTTCTTCCCTTTCCTTCCCCAAGCAAGCAGTTTCTCCTGCATGAAGTTGTGCTGTATGTAGTCAGGGGAGGGGTGATGTGGGCAGTGCTGTGACCACCACCACACAGCACTAGGTTACACCAGGACCTCTTATCCCGGTGAGACCAGTGTCTACTGTGGTTTATCTGTGGCCCAAGACCACTGCAACCAGATAGTGGACACAAAGTCAGACTCTCCCACTGAGGGGTAGCAGAGGAAAATAAATGCAGGACTAGAAGTTCAATTAACTGGGGTGGTGGATCTCCACTGGACCTCTGGGAAAATTCAAAGGTTGATTCTGGGTCCAGAGACACTGGCTTGGGAATAGGGACCAGGTGTGGGGACCTGCCCAGCCTTAGGAATGTACTCTAGGTCCTTACCGCCGTTGGCTGTGATGCAGGCTGAGCCCTGGGTCCATTTCACTGGGCACAAGGCAGGAATAGAGGCTGTATATGTGAACACTGGCGGAGGGGCTGACCCTTTGGGCTCTGCCTGGTGCTGTATTCCTAC
This sequence comes from Jaculus jaculus, assembly GCF_020740685.1. Lineage (NCBI taxonomy): Eukaryota > Metazoa > Chordata > Mammalia > Rodentia > Dipodidae > Jaculus > Jaculus jaculus. The sequence continues at coordinate 109,374,186 of NC_059108.1, read as the reverse complement.
ACAGTGAGTCTGGAACTGAGTTCTGGGGCAAAGGCCTGTGGGTTTCTTTTTCCCCCCCCTTAGTGGGGGAAGTCTGATTTTGTATCCAAGGCTAGGGTCCCTTGCTGACCTGGTTACCACAGGTCTAGAGGTTCAGTGGTCAGGCTCTGGCCTTGGAGAAGGGACCACACAGCTCAGCCTTATACTGGTTTCCAAATCCAAGGCCCAGACTTCCTTCCTTTCCCCTTCCCACCAGTGGAGTCATCGCCATGTTGCATTGCCGGGAGTTTGAGAAAGACTGACCAGGGTGCCTCTTTCTTTCCTTGCGATGCATCTTTCCTTTAATATTATGCTAAAATTAGACACTGAAGTTTGCTTAGCTCGTGCGAAGAGAGTTTGGAAAGCAGCAGTAACTGTTGAAGTTGGTGTTTCGGTGTGGAGATGACCGCTGCAGGGCCCTTACTTTATCCCTTAAGTACGGTCCCTGTTTGTAGGACTTTCGGTGTCACACAATTCCTCTTGAGGGACAAGATCAGCCTTCCTGTGTGGTGAGTCAGAAGGCTTTTCTAGCAAACCCAGGGACCAGGACAGAGCTCCGCCCACAGGCTCCCTCTGGCCTTTGAAGGAATGTCAGTTCTGCCAGAGAGGACTGGAACAACCTCACTCTCCTTTCTATCCTCTTAGAAGCCCCTGCCCCCCCCCCATCCTATCATTAAAGCCCTGCCTCAATGCACCCCAGTGGGCCTGCTGAAGCAGCTCAGATTTTCTCATGTGGGTGTGAGGAGGAACCTTCTCTCTAACTCTGAACTTCACCTACTGTTTTCCAAGAGGAACTTCATGCAATGGCCTGTAAGGGGTCCTCTATCTCCAGCCAGCCAGCTGGTCAGCGCCCCACCCACAGGTTGCCTTATAAACAGGAAAGACACCAAAGCATCCTCAGATCTTTGTGTTTTCAGGGATGGGTTGGACATGAACGCGTTGGAGGCATCCTTGGATAAATGCCATTTAAGTGCAGATGAATGAAGGCTTGGATTCTGAGCAGAGTGGTTTGGTTGAGAGAGCTGAGCACAGGACAGAGGGGAAGCATCCTGGTCTGTGTTCTCCACCCTGGAGTTGGGTTGGCGCATTTGGCAATGGATGGAGGGGGATGACGTGTCACATGTGCACTTTACCTTCTCATCCATGTGCTTACATATTCCATGCTAGACAAGTCATAGAGTCATGGGCCAGTGCTGAGAGAAGCTCAGGGAGGAACAGGAAATGGATGTTCAGCCTGGTCAGTGATTGGATTGCGAGTAATGAGACAGAATGCGAAGGGGTGAGGTGCAACTCGACATGTTTGATTGAAGGGTTTGGTAGATTCTTATAACTTCAATTGAGCCTGTTGAGTTTTTTTTTTTTATAAAATTTTTTATTTATTTATTTGAGAGCGACAGACACAGAGAGAAAGACAGATAGAGGGAGAGAGAGAGAATGGGCACACCAGGGCTTCCAGCCTCTGCAAACGAACTCCAGATGCGTGTGCCCCCTTGTGCATCTGGCTAACGTGGGACCTGGGGAACCGAGCCTCGAACCGGGGTCCTTAGGCTTCACAGGCAAGTGCTTAACCGCTAAGCCATCTCTCCAGCCCGAGCCTGTTGAGTTTTATGGCACATGTGTGCCCACACATGCGCATGCGCGCACACACACACACACACACACACACACACACCTTAGAAACATCTCCCAAGGACATTGGAGCAAACAGGGACACAGTCTGCCTACGGTTCCCACTGGAGGGTTAACTGGTTGTCTTGAGTTCCAACAGCTCTACTGGGACCAATTTGCTCACCAAGTCTCCGATTTTGTTGCTTCTGGATTGGACTTTAAAAAAATATATAAAACCTCAAAAATAAAACTATGCAACACACTACATAAAAAAACATGTACTCTGAGTCAAATGTAAACACTGAGCAGTCATTTTTATAAAGTACAAGCTTTATAAGGTTGCCAAACTGCTTCTTGGTTGGTTTTAAAAATTGAAGTAGAAGCCACTTGGGTGAAAAATATTCCACAGAGGCAATTCTCAGACATCTGAATTCCTGAGTTGACTTCACAGAGAAGTCAGTGTCTGTGGACAAGAGCTTTATGGGCAAGACTGGCTGGAGGGAGTCTCTGGCCAGCAGGGACCTTGGGTGGACACTATGCATGATCATCTGCTCCAGTAGACCCCTCAACCATCACCGAGATGTCATGCCCAAGTCTTGTCAGCGTCCTGGTTTTCCCATCCTGCATTTCTCATGTCACATGCACATGTCCCAAATGTGTAGAAAGATAACAGAAAGAGCCACCCTCCATTCTAAACCCACCAAGATGAGGAACTGAGGGTGGGGACTGTGAAGACTATAGTTTTTTTAAAAACTTATTTATTTATTATTTTGGTTTTTCAAGGTAGAGTCTCACTGTAGCCCAGGCTGACCTGGAATTCACTATGTAGTCTCAGGATGGCCTTGAACTCCCAGTGATCCACCTACCTCTGCCTCCTCAGTGCTGGGATTAAAGGCATGTGCCACTATGCCTAGCTTTATTTAATTTATTCATTTGCAAGCAGGGAGAGCGAGAGAGAGCGAGAAAGAGAGAGAGAGAGAGGGAGAGAGAGCGAGAGCAAGAGAGAGAGAGAGAGAGAGAGAGAGAGAGAGAGAAATGGGCTCACCAGGGCTTCTAGCCACTGTAAATGAACTCCAGATGCATGCACTAATTTGTGCATTTGGCTTTACGTGGGTACTAGAGAATTAAACCTGAGTTGTTAGACTTTGCGGGCAAGTGCCTTAACCACTGAGCAATCTCTCTAGCCCAAGACTACAGTCTTAAGGGCTGCTTTGGAAGTGTTCTAATAAAAGATCCATCTCCAAAGACTGTAGTTCTAGGTGTCATCTTCTTCTACCTCTCCTTTCTCAACTATCTCTTTTCAGCTCTTAGAAATGATTAATGAGGGGCTGGAGAGGTGGCTTAGTGGATAAGTGCTTGCCTGTGAAGCCTAAGGACCCTGCTTCAAGGCTCAATTCCCCATGACCCACGTTAGCCAGATGCACAAGGGGGCGCACACATCTGGAGTTTGTTTGCAGTGGCTGGAAGCCCTGGCGCACCCACTCGTCTCTCTCTCTCTCTCTGCCTCTTGCTCTCAAATAAATAAACAAAAAAAGTTTTTAAAAAAGAAATGATTAATGATTGAATCACTCATTTTGGGACCAATTTCTAAGCATCCTGGGGCCTCAGGGTCATTATTGTACTGAGGACATTGTTGGCCTGGGTTAGAGGCATGTTGGCATAGAATTACCACCATCTGACCTCTGGAATGACTCAAAAGGCACCATAGTGCTGAGAAGAAGTGACAGAGGAGTGCTCAGCGCTGAAACATCTCCATCACACCAAAGGAAGGGTAGGACTCCTTACAACGTGCTCCTCCAGACACAAAATGGCCTGGATATCCATGACCTCACAGTGCCTGACACTACCTATAGAAGACCATCATAAGGAGAAAAAGATGATGACATCAAAATGAGAGAGAATAATTGAGAGGGGGAGGGGATATGATGGAGAGTGGAGTAATGAAGGGGAAAGTGAAGCAGGGGAGGGAATTATCATGGTTTATTGTCTATAATTATGTAAGTTGTCAATAATAAAAAAAATTCAAAAAGGAATTGCCACCATCCATTTTCTCATGTCCTCCTGAGAGCAAGCTTACATATTGGCTTTGCTGACTGACCCCAGAATTTAGGGAATCAGAGCAGTGTGATTTTGAGGGAATTGGACAGAACAGTTTTTTAATAAAACATTGTGGGTATGTATGTAAGTTTTATCATCTCATCTTTTGTTCTATCTCCAAAATAATTGGACCATGTTAAATAAATCAAAACAAAAAACCAACCAGAACTGTAGTGGAGTTCATGGATGGTTTGAGAGCAGATGGATTAAAGGGATTCTCTAGCTACCACTGATGGCCTAGAGGTTGAAACACTCACTAGCAAGGTTCAAGCATCAAGATATGTGGATAGGAAAAGGAAGAACTTGAAGAAGCCTGTGGAATGCTGTGAGGTCTGTGCTGGGCTGCCATGTGCTAGCACTGCCTGTGGGAAACAGTGCAGGCAGCTCCGATTGGGCTTCTGGAAGGTCATATCCACCTGAAGATGTCACATTTTCAAAGAATGATCCAAGTCTGGTTATGGATGAGCTTGTAAAAAATATTTTTTTATCTATGTATGAGAGAGAGATTGAGAGAGAGAGAGAGAGAGAGAGAGAGAGAGAACAGCATGCCAGGGCCTTTAGCCATTGCAAATAAACTGTATATGCATGTGCCACCATGAGCATCTGGCTTATGTGGGGTACTGGGAAATTGAACCCAGGTCCTTAGGCTTCACAGGCAAGTGCCTTAACCACTAAGCCATCTTTGCAGCCCCTCGATGAGCATTTTGCTGATGAAAGTGCTGTCTCCCAACTCTTTCCTCAGCCTCTTGGGGGCATTCGTCTTGGGGTTGATCGGCCATGGCCAAAGATAAAAGTGGTAACTGACCAATGGGACAAATAGAGGACTTTATTGAGAGTGAATTCCCTGAGCACCGCCCCTTCAGCATGTAGACTATGAGCCGGTAACTGGGGTTCTAGAATCCTGGCTCCATCCGCAGGCTCTTGTAGCCACTGTGTCATATAGGTGGTGTTATCTACTAATAAGTGGGATTAAGTAGCTTTTGTGAAGGAGTTGGGGGGGGCATATGAAAGCTTTACTCTTTTACTCAATTTTTATTTCTCTATCTATCTACTTATTTATAATTATTATTTTTGTTTTTCAAGGTAGGGTCTCACTCTGGCTCAGGCTGACCTGGAATTCACTATGTAGTCTCAGATGACCTCGAACTCATGGCGATCCTCCTATCCCTGCCTCTTGAGTGCTGGGATTAAAGGCGTGTGCCACCACACCTGGCTTTCTATTTTTTTATTTGGAGAGAGAATGGCCATGCCAGGGCCTCTAGCCACTACAAACTCACCCAAGATGCATGCACCATCATGTGCACCTGGCTTACGTGGGTTCTGGGGATATCAAACCTGGGTCCTTAGACTTCATAGGCAAGCTCCTTAACAGCTAAAGCATTTCTCCAGCCCAGCTTTATTCTTTATACAACCTTTGCTTCAGGATTGAACATTTCCTTTAGAAAAGTCACCGGCAAAGAGGGACACCGTGAAGCAGCCCCATTCCAGGCATGGTGTTAAGCCCCCAGCCTTCCCTGTCCTTCACCCTTTCACCTCTTGCATTTACCACCATTTTTGTACATTTCAAAGTGAGGCTCAAATGTTCTCATGCGCTGACCTCCCCCTCCTTTATCATACTCACCCATTCACAGCTACAGCTCATTTGAGTTTTAACTCAACTTTATGAGGAATTTCATTTTATATCTTAGCTCAGGAAGCATTTATGTTTCTAGGGACTAATTTAGATTTTTTTTTTTTCCATGCCTCTCAAGCAGCTGAGTCTGGATTAAAAGGAGTCCCTATGTGGTCATTGTCATAAGTGTGGATGCCTCAGAGAACTCTAGGGTTGTGAAGTTATGGACAGCAACGACCACTGTTTTATGTTGTCTTTTTTTTGTTTCTTTTGGGCTTAGAAATCTGATGACATAAATGCTGAATATCATTGGTCAAAACAAAAACATCAACTCAAGGTTGAGAGAGGCTGAGGACCTTGTCTAAGACCACACAGCTAGAGAACAAAGCCAAAACCTCAGTCCTAGCCCCGTCTCCAGCCATTTGCTGGACCAACATAATGGTTAGAGCTTACCAATTACCACCATCCTGGAATCAGAAGTATTAAAATGAGATTCAGATTATGTGTACCTAAAGCCCCTTCGCTCCAAGGAGGCTGGTGTTTCCTTAGCTCATGCTAATGACCTCATACATTTTTTTTTAAAGACCGTAAAGATGGGGAGAAAGCTATAAACTATATCCGCAATGTTAGGTGTATTTAGAAACATGTAGTGCATTGATTGGTTGTTCTGGACACAGGTCAAACTATGCATCTTGACGTCAATCCCAACTATTTAATAAAGGAGCTTTATGAGAATAGAGGAGATTAGCTATGGAGATTTTGTTGATTTCTTTTTTCCTACTGACTTATTTCTAAGACTCAGGTTTTGCTTTACAATCAATCACGTTGACAAAAAGGGAAAGAAGACACACACACACACCAGTGTTACAAAACCTTGTATTAATCATTTCCCTTCACTTTCAATATAACGTTGATATGAAATATAGCCATGATTCTTAGTTCCCTGGGAGGAAATGAGTAATAAATACATTGTAGCAAGTTTAGACAAGGGTGTTCCACTGGTAACAACATTTGAAAACTGTACACTTGCAAAGAACAGCATCTTCAAACATTAGTATATCTGTATATCAGTAAAGCTTTTACATGTAACAAACATGCTCTTTCCATATATGACAAATTTAAAAAATATGCATTGCTTGGCAACATGAACTAGGCAAAAATATTTCTTTGTTCACTAACTTTTTACAGGAAAACAGGACGAAAGGCATGCGTGTACAATACGGATGCCTGCCCGGGGCATGCAGCACGGGACAGCTTTCTGAAAGTCAGCTTACATTAAGCATAAATACATGAGGGTTATATATTAATAAGGGAGGAAGTCTTCTGTTTGACATTATTAACATTCCTGTTTTTCTTCCTATTCCTCCCAGAGGAATACACATTCACCTTTAAGTCAAGATAAAGGAATTACAAAAAAATAAAACTCACTTTGCAAACATCTCTGATGACTTGTAAAAAAAAAAAAAAGAACAAGAAGAACAAGGAAAAAATAAAACACGTTAGTGTCCTCACAGCTCCGTGTGCAAATTATCCTGCGGGTTCTTCAGGGAGAGAGGCATCTACCCAACCCATTTCCTCCCCTCTCTGCCCGGGGAGCTGCAGGCCCACTGTTGAGCCCAGCTCAGCCCAGGCTCTGGGGCACACACATCTGCCAACCTTGCACTGGCAGGAGCTACTAGAGGTTCATTAGAACAAAAGACCCGGAGAAGGCTCCCATCCTGGAAAAGGCAGCCAGCGACGCCTCAAAAGAAAACTTGGTTTTCCTCAGTGTCGCTTCAGAAGACGAAGGGGAGATGGGGGGCGGGGAGGGAGGCAGCCGCAGCAGCTCCAAAATCCGGAGCCCCAGAAAGGGATCCCTCCCCTCCGCCCTCCCCCCATGATCCACCCAGGATTTGAGAGCTTGGTGCCCACAGAGGTGCCCTCGGGCAGGCAGACCCAGCGGCGTCTTACCTGGCTGGCTCATGGTTACAAAGTGAAAGTCAAAAGCACGTGGGGGGGGGGGGGAAGGGGGGAACAACCCAACGAGAACATATCAGCAGCAATGTTTCATGTCTTGTACACAGTTCGTGTGTTTCTCCCTACTGTTTTCTGGTAAGAAACCACTATGAATAAAAAGCACCAATATAACATCACACATGATAATGATACTGTAGAAAAGCTCTGTGCCTGAGCGGCTGCTGAGGCGCATTGCTTAGATGAGAACAGGGTGGAGGGAACCATTTAGTGAAATAGATTTTACTCTGAGGTTTTTTTTTTTTTTAAACTGTTTACTATTTAATATAAAACAGCTGCATTGGGGGGGAGGTCAATGGGCAAATACAAAAAAAGGCACTGCCGCTTTATTACTAAAGATCTGACTTCACAGCCTGATGCATGCAACTGTTTGATTTCTTTTATAAATAAAAGTATCTTGCTTTAGGATTTTTAAATTGAGCTGTACACCTGCAGTCAACACAGAACTCAAAACAAGGTGGGGACAGGCTCCTAAAATTCATCAGAACACAACTTAAAAAAAATTAAAACACTAATATAGCAAAACACAACTGAGTAGATAAATCTATACAGTCAATGAAAAATAAGCTTTTCTTTTTCTTTTTTTTAAAAAAGAATTGTGTTGTCATTAATAACAGACTTTATCATGGTTACCAGCCATAGCAAGTTAATAAGTAACATATCCAAAATAATATCTCTAATAATCAGATAACCATTGCTTCTATATTCAATGGAGGAATAAATAGAAATTCAGATTTGCAAATACTTCAAGGTCTTCTTCCTTTTAAAGGATTCATGCTAGTGTGATTGTGTTCACAATCCGTCTTCTGATAACACGAGTCTTTATGGATGTATGTGTTTTGCAGGAGATCCAAATGCTTTCTCCTTTCTCTATGAGACGAGCAAGACCATTGTTTCTCTCCTCTCCATTCACCTTCTCAGCATCCTCGAAACACATCCTCAAACCCTCTGGCCTTACCTCGGACCTTCAACATTTTGACCAATGCTTCTTGCCTTACATGTGATCGTCCATCCAAACACATTCCCCGACATTAAGCTCGTTTAGAGAAGGGATGTGAGGGATGAATGTTAATGGCACTTGGTTCAAAATCTCAACTAAAAATGTTGCCTCTTTCTGCACATGGATTTGCATCGGTAGGACTTAGTCACCCAAGTAGAAGGCTGAGCCTTTTTGTTTTTTGTTTTTTTTTTTTTTTTTTGGTTAATGCATTGCACAAGATTATGGATCCAAGCTCTCTGTGCTAAGAGCTCAATCTGGTTAAGGTGCTGTCAGCTTTTTGGATTGGAAAGGACTTCCACACTCTGCAGCAGTGCGCCAGGCTGGGATGGGTGTACATTTTTAATCGCCAAAGTAAAAGAAAGTTGTGTGGATTTGATTAAGGCCTGCTACATCTGTGTGCACCTCATTAACTTAAAAAAATAACCATAGGCAAAGTGCAGTGATTTTCATGGTCTGATCTCTTTAATTTGGACTCTGACTTCACTTTTTTTTTTTTTTTAAAGGCACCAGTCTCACCCATTTAATAAACAGGCTTTATATTGTCTCTCTGATCGTGCGTCTGGCTGAGCATTCATACCATCATTTACACAACCCAATTTTCCAGTGCAGAGCACAATTCCTTTTTGATTTCCTCTAATACCCTCCATTGCATCCCATTCTGAAACACTGTCTTTCTTGCCCTTAAGAAATAGAGCTATTACTTTGTGGTACCACAGTTAATCTCTCACTGTGTAATGAGTGAATGTGTGTGTGCACTTCGCCCCCTGCCCCTTTCTCTATGGCTAGATAAGTCAGCCAACACTACAGAAATGCTGCACAGAGACATCACTCCTATCATGAGATTAACCTTTCCTGCGTCAGCTTTCGGGTTCTCCCCTTGGATGGTGGGACTGGACCGTTAAGGCCACCGCCATGTCCTCATACTTTCTGACACTTGCTGACAGACCCTTTCCGACGCTACTAGGTCATTCTTTCCTCCTTTTCCCAGCAGGGAATGAGTGAAGGAGATACAGCCCCCCAGGCTCATGTTCCTCGCTGGAAATGTTCCAAACTCTTCATCTGGGTGTTAGACCCATACAAAGGAAAAACCACCCATCCTGGCGTTTCCTGTGGACCTCGTGCCTGCCTGTCTGTGGTGAACAGGAGGGGAAGGATGAAGCCGGTTTGCAGGGTGGGAAGGAAGAGAGGCGCCTTTGGATGAAATGCAAATCCAGCCCAGAAAGAGGCCGTGAGGTTTGTTTAGAATCTCTGGGTGAGCTGTGAGCAAATCCATAAGTGATCACGTGGTGCCATCATTCTTGTGCCCTTGCCTAGTGCTGTGCCCATCCTGGCCACACTCTTGTCCTTCAGATCCACCCACACACTCCTCCTACCTCGTGGTGAAAGACAACAGCCGAGGCCTACTGACTATGTCCGTCTTCCCGAGAAGCAGAGCTTGGCAGCTGTTTTAAAAGACAACCCCGCTGCTTTCCATAAGAATGGATGAGACAACACGAACCCATGACAAGAGTCCTTTACAAAACCATCATATGGAGAGAAGTCCTACCCAAATTCTTTATGCGGTATGTACCCTTTAAAATTCGTATGTAAACAATACACAAATCAAAGTTTATCTGAAATTTTGCTGGAGGGAGGTTCTTCCTCTTGCCCCTGTTGCCACGCAGGCCCTCTCCTTGGGTGTTTCAAGCAGGGGCTTTGGGGAAATCCAATCAGGGGAGGCATAAACAGGCCTGCCACCATCTTGCTTTGGTCACTGGTATCTGCCGTCTTCTGCGGCCCAAGTGTGAAGCCAGGCTCACGGAGAAGGCTCCCCAGAGGTTAGGGCTTCTGCCTCCCTCCCGAGTCTCTTGCATCTCTCTCATAGCAGTACTCTTCCCCCGCCCCCCTCGCCATCCAGGAAGCCACTAGCATCCCACTACCCCCTCTCAGTCTTTCCAGTACCCCCAGAGACCCACTTCCCACCCTGCACACCATCCCATCCCATGACAGAAACAAATGACAGCATCACCAATCCCAGGTCTACTGTTAGGTTTACAAGGATGACCTACGCTCTCACAAAATCAAAATGGGTGAGGGACCAGGGGAAAGAGGCTGCAAAGTATCTTGGAGGATTCAATGCAACCCTGAAGATGGCTGACACTGGGCCCGCAGCAGTCGATTTCACGGCCAGCGCGGTCACTCTCATCTTCAGTTTCTAGATTGTGGAGGTCCGGTCAACCCCGTCTGGGAGAGAAGGAAGAACAGAAAGGGCACAGCTAAGCAAAACAGCTCTGGGTCAGCCCACTGACAGCAGTGCCAACACCCTGGGCATCCTCGTCTCAGAGGTGATGAGGACTCACTCACTCACTCACTCACTCATAGGCCCGCCCACAGAACACCTGGGGATCAGTAGCTCTTTTTCTTTCTTCTTTTCTTCTCATCCTCCTCTTTCTCTTCCTCCCTTCCTACCCCAGTCCTCCTTCTCCTCTTCTTTTTTGGCCAGGAGCTAAGATAAAATGACCTAATTCTCACCTCTCCAGTGCTCACGTTCTAGGTAGGAGGCAAACAGACATCCCGACAATGATGTCATGAGTGATGGCTGCTCTAAAGGAGTATGCGCGGAGACGGTACGTACACGGAGACAGGAGTGTTCACATTGACTTCGGAAGTCAAAGATGGTTTCATAGAGGCAAAATGACTTTTGTGGACGGTGCTGGGAGGAGAAAGCGTGTGCCAGGCAAAGAGAAGGCAGCAGAGGATGATGGGGGAGAGGGCAGGGCATGGCACACACAAAGTGGGATGGTGGGATCAAGGGGTGTGCCTGGGCTTGAGGTTGATGATGAAGGGCAGGGGAACAGATGGCAGGAGACAGGGGTGAAAAGCCAGGCAGGGGCCGTAGGAGACACCCAAGTGGACCTGCTGAACTTATAGTCCTTTCTTTGGAATCATCGTCTTTCTCTTACTTCAGGTTCCCAGCGAGAGGCTGGGGATGAGGTGGCTGTGATCTGCCTCTAGATATATCTGGTCCAAACTGCATTTCAAGAATCTGACCAAGGGCAGAAAGAAATACCTGAGGCAGATGGTGTGGGCATCTGAAGAGCACGAGGCTGCCCAGAGTCTGCACCCTTGCTTGGCATTTTCACAGAATCGGAGGAGCCAGGCTACCAAGCAGCACACGTGCTCTTGGGCGACGAGTGGGGCGGACAGCGGGGCCGCCGACAGCCGCTTGCCCCCCTTCCAGCCTCCACTTCCCACTGGGGTTCTAGCGCAGCCCTCCGAGGCAGACCCAGGGCCTCATGCAAGACCCCGAACAAGCAGTCGTGGAATTACAAGTGGTCATGAGCTCTGGGTTTAGAATGGCTCCTTTGGCAAGTGTCAGATGGTCTGAAGAAGGATAAGGCTAGTGGATGAGGGTCACCGAAGAGGCCCCTGGGCTGGCGCGTGTGGAGCTGAGAGTGGGCTTATTCAGTGAGCAGAGGCAGAGATGTGGATGGTGGTGATAGGAGAGGCAGATACAGGAGAGGGTGATGGGGAAGAGATTGGGGCACACACAAAGTGGGGTGGTGGGTACCAAGTAGAGGGGCAGGAGGTGGGCCCTGAGGTTGCAGATGAAGGGTGGAGGACCAAGTGGACTGGCTGTTACAGAAGCAGATAAGATGGTGGCCAGAGACCACTAGACAAGGGCGAGCTGCAGTGTGCCTTCCTGGCTTTTCCCAACCCAAGAAGCCAGCCGGTGTGAGCAGTCCAGGCCTCACTTTGGCCAACCTGACCTAAGGAGAGGGAAATCTTTAGCTACTAAGCAGGACTCGTGGAGAGAGGAGTGCCAGAGCATTCCAGGGAAAGTTAGGGACCTAAGTGACGTGGGATTAAAAATGAGCCCACTGCATGGATTTCCTGGCCTACTTGCCAGTGATACCATGTTGGCAACTCTGCCTGCCAGCTGGGGCTTGGAGGAGAAATGCTTCCTTAATTGAAGTTTTTACTGGATAATTATAGGATCACATAGAGATGTAAGAAATGATCAAGAGATGGCAGAAGTACACTGCCAGGTTTCCCCTAGTGGTGACAATTTGCAAAGCTATAGCATTGCATCACAACGGAGATACTGACCTTGATACAACCCGTTAATCTTACGTAGATTTCCCCCGGTTTTGCCTGTACTCATGTGCGTATGTGCCCATGTGTAAGTTCTGCGTAGTTTGGGGAGAGCTTTTGAAATAGGGAAGTGACAGGCCCCCTGAGTCTCTAAAGCATTGCATTATCATTCCTAGCCCACAGGTGTGAACTCCTAATTACTAACTTCTCCCTTCCTATAACATCACCTCGAGTTTCCTGAGACGGGGGTCTGCACTGGTAATGGTCTTGGGGAGCCGGGGTGTGTGCAGGGATCTCTGTCATGAGGAGGTAGAAAGGCCCTTGCCGCTTCTCTAGAAGGGTAGAACACTCTTGGCTGCGCTTTCTGGCAATGTATACACATTACTTCTAAACCCTCCTAGTTGTGAAAGCACAGTGCTGGGAGTGTGAAAATCTCAACTAACTCATCCCTAAGGTACTGAATTCCAACTCCGTGACACATCTTCTAAGGATGACGGTGTTCATCTATGAATACGAAAGACCAGACTCACCCTAGTTGTGCCGTCTGCACACTGACAGCTGGGCGGGGGGCATCACACAGAGACAAGAACCGTAGGTTTTATGGTTATTGCGACTAAGTTCCAACTAGTGCAAGCTCAGTGCCTTCAGAGAAAACTTACGCAAAGTCTTCATAGAGATGACAGTGCAGTTGTTCAGTCCCAGGTAAGGGCTTAGTAGGGAAAGGAGGAAGGGAGAGCAGGGGCAGTGTGCCTGTCAGACTCTCTGGGGATGGACTCTGAGCTCCTCTCTACCTTAGTATGATTGTCCCTAGACTGTCAGTAACAGAGCGTGGCGCCTCCCTTCTGTGACACACAAAGCCCTTCCACTGGAGGAAGACAACAGCCAGGCCTGGTGAGTTACCATCCCAAACAGGAATACTGTGGACCACACACCCTGAGCAAAGCCCAGACATCCCAATGAAAACGTCTCAGAAAGATCCACAAACCAAGATGGCAAAGGTGTTTCCACCAGAGTGCTCTTGTAGAGGCGCTTCAGGCAGAGAAGAGATGGGGAAGGAAGGCTGAGAGAAAAGTGGCGGCAGGTGCCAAGGACTCGAAAGAAGAGCAGAGATGCCTGCACCAAAGGACCAGCATGGTCATCTGGGATGCCTTGTCCCGGGAACTTGACAGCGTCCTCCTTCCTTCCTGAGTCATGAGCGGAGCAGAGCATGAAGTTCCTCTTCCCTCTCCCTAGCTGTTTGTCTTTCTGTAAAAATGATTTAACTTGTTGGCATTGGGGCAGCTGATATGGGCTGGCTGGCAGAGAGGCGCTGTCATAGTGGAAGTGTACCCTGGCACTGTGCCAGGCTAGGCCACCCTGGACTTGATTTACAACTTCTGCCCAGGAAGCTGCTTAAGAGGCTTCCCACCAGACGTGATTATTGAGAAAAAAAATAGGGCAATAAAGAAGGCTTATAAGATTAATAAGATGAAAACACTCACAAAACCCCATAAGTTCCGAGTGGTATTCTGTAAAAAATAGAATGACAGGCTGAAAAGAAAAATATGAAGTCTTTTCAATGAAAACTTCCCTTGAAGAAAGAGTAATTGGCATTCTTGCCACAAACGATGATAATGGTAGTTCTTAACAGTTTGATAAGACTTTCCAGAATGGCAATTAACTGAGATATACATTAGGCCTGGGGGACTCTCGTACAGTAAAACACAGAGCCTGGCTCCCCTCATGGCTTGTGGTCATGGGGCGAGAAGGCAGGGCTGGGCATTTCATCTCAGTGGAATCCCAGGCTGCGGCCTTGGACACCTGGCTCGTTTCGTTCTGTGTAATGCTCTCAAGGCTCATCCATGCACTGGTACTACTTTGCCTTTTAAGGCTGGCTGCTATTCATTCAACTGAATGGCCATGCCACGGCTTGTGGGCCCATATTTGGGTGGTCTCCCATGGTTCACAAGGGGGTGTGGACATGGCAGAGAGGAGGAGCTGGTGGCACCTGCCTCCCAATGATGAAGGGAAAGTTCTGGTATCCATGTGCCAGCAGGGGGATTCCTAGAACCCCAGGGGAGGTCATAGAGAGCCTAAGAATTTTGCCTTAGATGTTTTTCTGAAGACCTGTGAAATCCCAGTGGCCCTCCTAGTACAGAGGTGGTGGGTGGAGTTCCAGGCCTCCTCTCTGCTTCACGCAGGATATTTCCTTACTGTCTGGGTTTAGGACAAGATTGCATTTGCACACAGTTTTTAGTGTGTAGAGACTAAATGTCTCAAAGCCAAGAGGCCCGCAGACAAAGTTCTTGGGAGCAAGTAGCTGACAACAGCTTTTCTGCCCACCGCCGCCAGAGGGCGCACTGCTGGGTTCGCAGGAGGTTGGCAGGAAGAGCTGGACATTTCACCTCCTCTCCCATGACTGCCAACTCTCCACAAATGTGTAGGTCTGGAGAAGGGCATGGAAAGTCAAGCCAGGAGGGTGCTGAAGCCCCCAGGACAGCTTTAAGTGCTGGGTGGGGGGGTGGCATGCTGCAGGCCAGCCTGATGGAGGTGAGGGACGGCTGTCTAAGCAAGCACCCTGGGGGACCCATGTTCCTGGCTCCAGAGCAGGCATGAGGGTGTATCCAATCTGTGTGCCTGTCACATGGCAAAGGACAGCCCAGACAGCTTGGGGCTCCAGGTGTCATGCAAGCCGTTTGCAACAGGGAGATATAAAAACAAGCAGGGATCTTTGTTTCAAACGTTCTATTTTTAGAGCACGATGGGATACGCTTGGCCCAGACTGGGGGATCCAGGGCCGAGCAGGAACGTAGCCAATACCGTGGGGGTTGTTCCCACAGAAAAGCCGCGTCTTGTGTGCGTCTGACGCCCACAGTGTTTGGCTAGGACCACTGCTGTAGGCTTCCAACGCGCACTGGGGGCGGGGCTTCCATGGAGAGGGGCATGACGTTGGCCTCGCTGGCTTCCAGGTCCCTGACTCACAGCTCGACTCCCAGAAAAGGAGTTGCGGAGCATGCGGAGATGTAGAGGGATGGGTCCAATGGCACACCAAGCTACTCTCTCCTTGTCCCCTGCCAGCTCTCCTTGTCCCCTGCCCATGCCCCTGAGCTGGTGCCAGGGTGCAGACAGCAGATGGCTAATAGTTGTCCCAGGCATGTGGCAAAGAAGGCATTCAAAGGGGGGGGGCATACTCACCTCCCAGGGCATGCTCAGTCATACTGAGGCACAACGACTCCAGCCTATTGTTGATGTCAGGTTCAGTCACTGGAAGCTGGAATTCTGTGGGGGTGGGGGAACATAGGGTTATGTTGGTAGCAGGGACTCCAAGGACAAGAATGTATGATGTCATCTGGTTCCAGGGTTTGGGTCTGGCGTACCTCCCCCAGGAGGACTCATGGGACCTTCAGGGCTGGTGTGAAGGGTAACCAACCTCTGAGGTCTATTAGACACAGGGGCCACCAAGGACACAGGCCGGCTGAGAGAAAGCTGCTGATTAAAAATAGCTGATCAGGGTTGGAGGGATGGCCTAGCAGTTAAGGCATATGCCTGCAAGGCCAAAGGACCCAGGTTCAACTCCCCAGGATCCACATTAGCCAGATGCACAAAGTGGCACGTACATCTGGAGTTCGTTTGCAGTGACTGGAGGCCCTGCCGTGTCCATTCTCTCTCCATCTCTCTCTTTTTCTCTCTCTGACAAATAAATAAATAAAAACAAACTATTTAAACAAATTGCTGATCACAGCCATAAGCTTCACTCCAGTGGCCTTCCCGTCATCATAAGAGCCTTCTCCCAGCCATGGTCTGCAAGGCCCTGTGTGGCCTCTTGTTCTCTGTGTTCATAAATTCTGCCCTTCCTCTGCTCCACTGCGCGCCCGCTTCTACAAAGGGCCTTTGCACTGCTGCTCCTGGAATGCCGGCCCAAGAATGCTCCTCTGGCTCATTCTTCCCCTGACTTCACAGCTGAGTTTCAACTGTATTTTCCAAAGTACTATACTCCCCAGCACTATACATTTTTTCTCTTTTCTAGTTTAATTTTTAAAAAAAATTTATTTATTTGAGGGGGAAGGAGTGAGGGAAAGAGAGTGAGAGTGAGAGACAGTGGGCATGCCAGGGCCTCTAACTGCTGCAAATGAACTCCAGATGCATACACTTGTGCGTCTGTCTTACGTGGGTCCAGGGGGAATCAAACCTGGGTCCTTTGGTTTTGCAGGCAAAGGCTTTAACTGTTAAGCCATCTCCCTGGCCCTTAAAAATAGTTGTATTTATTTATTTGCAATGAGAGAGAGAGACACACATACAAAATGGGCACGCTAGGGCCTCTAGCCACTGCAAAGGAACTCCAGACACATGTTCCTATTAGTGTATCAGGCTTTACGTGAGTACTGGGGAATGGATCCCAGGTCATTAGCCTTTGTAGATAAGTGTCTTAACTGCTGAGCCATCACCCCAGCCCTCTCCTTTCTATTTTTTTTTTGTTCATTTTTATTTATTTATTTGAGAATGACAGAGAGAGAAAGAGGCAGATAGAGAGAATGGGCATGCCAGGGCTTCCAGCCACTGCAAATGAACTCCAGATGCATGCACCCCTTTATACATCTGGCTAACATGGGTCCTAGAGAATCGAGCCTTGAACCGGGGTCCTTAGGGTTCACAGGCAAGTGCTTAACCACTAAGCCATCTCTCCAGTCCACCTTTCTATTTTTTGAAAATATTTTATGTTTATTTATTTGACAGAGAAAGAGGGAGAGAAAGAGAATGGGTGTGCCAGGGCCTCTAGTCACTGTAAACGAACTCTAGACACATGCACTCCCTTGTGCATCTAGCTAACATGGGTTCTGGGGACTTGAACCTGGGTTCTTTGGCTTTGCAGGCAAATGCCTTAACCGCTAAGCCATCTCTCCAGCCTCTCCTTTCTTTCACTAGCTCTTGATGTGTCATGCGCTACCTTCGGCCTCCCCCAGTTTAGGGCTGGAGTCGTCAGAGCAGAACTGACTTCCCCCTGTTTCTGCTTCTCGAAGAAGAGCAGGCTAAGAAACCCCAAGACTGGGGTGTGCCCTTGTGGGTTGGGGACTGTGCTGGGCACTGTAGCTATGCCAGCTCTTTCATCACCCAACAAACCCAGCTCCCAGTGGGGTTCCCAGAGGACCAAGACTAGACAGGTAGCTCACGGTTAGGACAAAATGGAGCCTGACTCCAGGGTCTGTGTCTTCTTGCCCACCTTGGTGACTGCCATGAATGTCACCACCCTCAGTCTCCAAGCATGTTAATAGAAAAGGCTGTGGGGCTGGAGAGATGGCTTAGCAGCTAAGCACTTGCCTGTGAAGCCTAAGGACCCCGGTTCAAGGCTCCATTCCCCAGGACCCACATTAGCCAGATGCACAAGGGGGCGCACGCATCTGGAGTTTGTTTGCAACGGCTGGAAGCACTGGTGCACCCATTCTCTCTCTGCCTCTTTCTCTGTCTGTCTCTCTTAACTAAATAAATAAAAGTAAACAAAAAAAAAAAATAAGAAAAGGCTGTGATGTCTACTCCATGGCAGTTGGGGGATTGGCTCTCACTGTCTGAAGTAATCTAAGACTCGCTCCATCTCCCCAGACTTCAACTTTCCCCAGTGTGAAGCAGAGCTCTCTCTCTCTTTCTCTCTCTCTCTCTCTCTCTCTCTCTCTCTCTCTGTGTGTGTGTGTGTGTGTGTGTCAGGGAGCGGGGGTTGCTCTTCCTCTTTCCAGTCAGGGCTTTTTATTGTCAGCACCCTCCCATCACTCATCCCCAGACATCCTGGAATGCCTCTAAGTGCTGGATGTGCCTCATGGGCAGCGGCAACGCTTTACTACCTCTGAGGCTCCCACAAAGCCCAGCCCCGGCTTCTGCAACCTGCGGCCAAGAACTGTGATATCTTATGGAAAGGGGCAGAAAAATGTCCTGGAACTGATGTGGCATGAGGAGTGTTCTGGGTGACTGGGAAGTCCCAACATTGCTCTCTGCCTTTCTGTGTGATCTTGGGGAAAGGATGCTATGCTCTGGGCTAGACTTGAGGCCCTTTGTCTGCTCCTTCTCTCTTGGCTGGGGGGAGGAGAGAAAGAGAGTGAGAGAAATGGAAGGGAGGTTGGTGGTTTGGTGGGATAGGAAATTGAAACCAATGGCTAGACCAAAGCATTTGTTTCCCTGACATGCTATACATTAAGATTATTAAGTTTTTTTTTTTTTTTTTTGGTAATTTGGGTTCCCCCACAACCATCTAATTCAGAGGCAGATGTCATTTCCATCATTGAAAATTCCCCAAGCGGAGGCTGGCAAAGCGATCAACATGAGAAGCACTGGGGAGCAGTTCGTGGCATTTCTGGTGCAAGTTTCAGCATTCATGGGTTTGGAAAACTATCTGCCAACTCCCGAGTGGATGGAGGCCCGTCAAGCTTCCAGGAAAGTTGAGAGCCAGAGGGAGGGGCAGCAGCCTCCGCCTCTACCCAGGAGCTGCTGCTAAGAACAGGGTGGGGCAATGAAACCATCTAAGAGGGAAGAGGTATTTTCGTATTTTCATCCATTCATGTGAAAATCATATGCATGCAAAAATTAGCAGCCTTCGGGGTGTGAAACCTATAAAATAGAAACACAATTTTATATATAGCTAGTTAGCAAATATGTAAAAAAAAAAACAAACCTCAGCAATTATAGCCATCCATATGCTCATTGTAAGATTGAGTTTACTCTCCAGCGCTCCCCTTTAAACAAACACTGTGGAGAGATTTGGATAAATAAAGATGCTCGACATTTGGAGAGAAGTGTTTCAGCTGCAGGATTTCTTGCCAATACGCAGCAAAATGCCATTTTCCAAGCCTGGGATTGCGTGTTCCAGAAAGGGGGCTGAGAAGTGCAGGGCTCTCGGCTCCACAATCTCCAAACCGTCTTGGCTGCTCTTTTAGGTGGGAAGTTGGTCTGCTTGCTTTTCTTTTTGTCCCCAGCTCTTCGTTCTGACACTCTGGGGAGCCATAACCCCCACCAAACTTGGGATGGCTCTGGAAAATTCTACATCCCGGAGAAGCCCACATGTTCCCATTGCAGTTTCCTATTAGCGTGACTTAATTTTTTAAAAATTTTTATTTATTTGAGAAAGAGAGAGAGAGAGAGAGGGAGAGAGAGGAAGAGACAGATAGAGGGAGAGGGAAGGGGAGAGAAAGAATGGACATGTCAGGGCCTCAGCCACTGCAAACAAACTCCAGACGCATGCGCCACCTTGTGCATCTGCCTTATGTGGTTCCAGGGAAATGGAACCTGGATCCTTTGGCTTTGCAGGCAAGCGCCTTAACCGCTAAGCCATCTCTCCAGCCCCCTTAGTGTGACTTTTTAATTGTGTATCGGGTAAGACAGACCCATGGCATCTTGTTGTACACACAAGACAAAGAGGCCAATCAGGGAGATTGAAAGCTTCTGTCTTTGGCTAGAACCCCTCAACCATGTGTGGCTTGGTGGGCAGAACCCCAGCCAAAGCCCAAGGGGTAGTAGGGCAGCTGCTGGCCCAGGGGCCATGTCAACCAGTCTCTTTCCCTGTTAATCGAGACCCCAGAGGTAACAGCGAGGGCAGGCACTGCTGCAGATCCTCCATGTGGGATGATGAAGGGAGGAAAGTGCTGAGCCGTGCCTCCTCTGCTGGGGCTCCACCAGGCCCAGATGACAGCTCTGAGCACAGGCCGAGGGGCCCTGATCTGAAATCTGAAGTTTTTATGTGCTGAGAGAATGCCACGAATGTTTTGGATTTTGGAGCATTTCAGATTTTCAGATCCGGGTAAAGTGTGTGTGCAAATATTCTCAAATCTGAAAAGCTCTGAAACTCTGGCCCTGAGCACTTTGGATAGGAATACTTAACCTGCCCGAGGTAGGGATGCTTGCCCTTGCCATTAGACCGTCCCAGGGCTTCGGGAGGGTTCTTAGTGAGGGTCAAAGGCTAGCTTGAGACTTCCGATGTTTGTCTTTTCAGATCGCCCACATGTACAAAGTTGTGTAGTCTCGAGAGGTTCTGGGATGGAGCTGCTGCCCCTTCCTTCCAGAGGCGCTGGTGTGGGCTCCACTTAAAGAGACAGACACGTGGTCTTGTCCCTGATGGCGCCTACGCAACTCTGCAGCCCTCCGAGAGGCCCGAGACTGGAGGAAGAAGGTGGTTGCTTCCAGACTTTAGAGTAAGCAAGAGCCCGGGGGACTCAAGGAAAACCTTTATGACCCCTCCTGGTGCTGTCCACTGAGCCTGCTCTGCTGAAAAGCCTTTGCGTTCGGTTACGTGAGAGGCCAGGCCGGCTGAAGGCGAGACAGTGAGAAAGACAGGCTGGCACTGAAGGGGACAGAGGACCCTACCTGCCACGCTGAGGAGAGATGGGGACCAAGAAGAAAGGGATGGGGGGACAAGAGGAGAAGAACTAGCCGGGCAGGACAACGGGAAGCAGGCGGAGCGAGCTGATGACCCAGAGGTGGCTGTGGCCAGTGGAGGAGCTGTGCCAGAGACAGCTGTAGGAAACGTGACCTTCCTCTGGTGGCCTCGGGACCGTATCTGGACACGCAGAAATAAGGGCAGTGGTAGTCCTCTGGGACCCACACTTCCATGAAAAGTGATGAGAAGAATGTAGTGGCAGGTGATCTCACACCGTTTTGTCCAGCTGAGGACGGAGACCAGCCCTGCTGAGCCAAGTTGTTTGCCTACATTTATCTAATCACAGGACCAAATGTTTACCACACAGTGTATGTGGCACCCTGTTCGGGTCTCTGCCTGTGGGTGGCAGCCGCCTCCACTCCCCTCATGAACCCAAACCACCAGTGGCATGCTCTCCAGGGCAAGTTCTCTAGAAGGATGGAAGTTCCTACTGAGTAAGAAATGAGCAATAACAGCCCAGAGTTTCATGCCCCAAGGTATGCAGCATTCTAAGGACGGGGGAGCCTAATCACGAGGTAACACATGGGGGACAGATGTCACATCAAGAATTGCTGCCACGAAAGGTGCCATCTTATCCATCTCAACACCTACATAGCCTTGTGCCAAGGGTGGTTTGTAGTGGCTTTGCACAAGTGAAGGACCCAATGTTCGGAATTCAATCCTGTCAGGTCCACCTTGATGCTGGGTTTTCAAGTCTGTTGTGGGTTTAGCTGTCCTTTCTCTTCAGTACCACCCCCAGGGGAGGGGCAGGCAGTGAGGAACCATCATGACCTCCGAACATCAGGCCAGAGCCACTCTGAGACCCTCTCTGACAGAATCTCAGGGGCAACTGAGCCAGGCTCAGCAGGAACAGAACTGTATTCAAAAGAAAGGCTCATCCTCCGAGCAACTTCCAAGCTTGTTTCCAGGCGGGAAAGCACCCTGCCTCTGTGAGCAGCGTGGCACTCTTGCTGGATGCCACATGTGTTTTGAGCTCCAGTCCCCTTTAGTATCTCGGGTCTCGTCCTCTTTGCTCCTGGAGGCCCTGATGAGTGTTTCTACTTGTCACAGAGACAGGCAGGCTGAAGCGATCACCTGCTGGTCCTCTTGCTGGTCCTGAGACACACCTGAAACCTGTTCACGTGGCAGCGAAGCAGAAACTGCTGGAGAGAATCTCCAAGGCGCTCTGACTGTTCTTTAGAGACTCTTGGACATTCATCAGGATGAAACCATTTGTCAGTTCATGGAATCAGCACTTTGTTAGAACGCATCATAGTCATAAAGATTTGGCCACATGACTGCATGTGGATGCTTTGAAGACATCTAGGGGCCAGTAGGAAAACATTGCCTTACAGTGTCGGGCAGTTTTCTGAGTAGTTGATTTTGCATTGCTCATATACAACTAGACCATTTTGCATACACGGTTACTCCTATTTGTATAGAGATGAAAGCTACTTTCTGCCTTGCTGATATGATTCCCACGGTCCTGTCCTAGCACCTGGCCACAAGCCCCCAGAAGTCTCGTGGCTGGCCAGGTTGGGCTGCTTTGAGAAAGGCCTACTTCCAGAGGCTCTCTCTCCGAGACAGGTCTCATCTGGCCTGGCTTGGAGGCAAGAACCATCTTTGTGAAGGAAGCTGCCTCCTCAGGAGGCAGCACAGGCTCTCACAGTCACTGCTGGTCTTGACATTGGGTTGGGCAGGGCAGGGGATGCTCTTGGAGGCTGTGCCAAGGCCAAGGAGTGCTGTCTTTCACAGAGACTTTCTGTACCGTTCTTTCTCTTCAGTGACTGGTTGTGGTCCTGGCTGTGCCCTGCCTCATACTTCCTGGCCACATCCCTTAGGAGCTACACAATAGGTGCTGAGTGTGTGGGGCAGAACCTGGAATGGCCCCTTAGGGCATCCCTAGCTTATCTGCATGCTGGAAATATGAAGTAGCCTTGTTCCTGTGTTTTGGCTAGTATGAGAAATGCTGTGATCCCCTTTAAGGCATTAATGAGGCCCAGGAAAGCACTTCTTTAAAAAGCCCCAAGGAAGGCTGGAGGGATGGCTTTGTGGTTAAGGTGTTTGCCTGCAAAGCCAAAGGACCCAGGTTCGATTCCCCAGGACCCACGTTAGCCAAATGCACAAGGGGGCGCACGCGTCGGGAGTTCGTCTGCAGTGGCTGGGGGCCCTGGCGCACCCATTCTCTCTCCTCTCTCTCTCTGTCAAATAAATAAATAAAACTGAAATATTTTAAAAAGCCCCAAGGAATCCCAAGTTCTATGTCTAGCATGTTAAGGAGATTTAACTAGAGATGGTAGCTTCTGGAACGTGGGACTGGGACCTGGGGTGGGTGGGGGAGGCTCACATCTTTCCTTGTAAGCTCTTCTGTGCTATTTGAATCTTTAAACATGAGAATGAGAGGTTTGGTGTGACGATGTTCTGAGAATCCTAGCTGCCCTGAACACGTGCTGGCCATGTGGCCTGCTATACAGCAGTGGAGGGGAAACAAGTCCCAAGTTGAGATTCATCTCGGTAGACCCAGAGCGCTCATGGATGATCCTGTTCTAGAAGATGGGCTCTCGCCCTGACCTTCCTAATGAAGACGAGGCAAACTGGGGGGAAGAATAACGGGCACGAGGTGGGAGGCCGGAGGACTGACAGAGGTGAGGGAGGAAAAAAGCAGTTAGGAAACAGGGAGACGGCCAAGGTATATTTGGGCTTGAAGGAGACCAGCCAGCTGTGCCAGGGCCCCAGTGAGGTTACCAGGGGACGGCTGTAGTCTTGGGGCGAAGGCAGGGTGAAATATGATATACCTGGGGTGTCTTCAAGCCCAGATGTGTGTGCCTTGGCAGTAGAGTCTACCTAATTCTGTTTGAAAACAAAGGATTGGACTAAATGACCCAGAAAGAAGGCCTTTAAAAAACTCTAAAGTGTGCAGCATTTCTTCTAAGGAACAAAATAGCTCCAGGTTATAGAAACAATAAAAAAAGGAGCTTTAAACAAAAGTGAACAAATGAGGAGACTTTGAGAGTCAAGTCACAGAGCCGTTTTCACAGGTGTCAGACCTGTTAGTAACTTCCTCTCCTAGGGAGGAGACCCCTCTTCTAACATTCTCTTCACCACTCCACCTCCAGCCAGGCTCCCCTGTACCCTATGCCTGCCAGGTCCCAAGCTCCACATCTCCTATAGACCCTCACAGGGAGGGGACAGAGTCTGGGCATCTCAGCTTGGACCCAAACTCCCCCAGCTTGGTCTGTCAGTGGGTATTCTGACAAGCCAGGCTTCCAGAACATGCTGGAAGTTCTGTACGTGTTCACTCTTGTTACTGGAATCCCTCCGCCTGTAAATGCTGCCTGCCCTCTTTCCATTTTTCACCTCTGCCCCTTAAAGCTTAGTTCCAATTCCAAGACACTTTCTTACCCACCCCAAGGCCACAGGACACTTCCATTCCCTGAGGTCCACAGTGCTCCCATTGCAGGGGGAGGGGAGCATTGTCCTTGGAGTCAGGGCACATCTCTGGGGCAGCAGTGATGGTGTGTGTGTCTAAGGGTGGTTACCCATGACCCTGGAGATTTCTGCTTGCACAGAGAAAGGACTCAAGGATCTGTGGGCAATATGTAACATAATTCATGTAACCTGTTTTAGGGGGCATGGTGAGCTGGTGTAACTGACTTGAAGTCAAGGTTTTCTAAATCTTGAGAGAGAGGGAGGAAATGAGAACGGGTATTCTAGGGCCTCTAGCCACTGCAAATGGACTCCAAGTTCTACCTACAAGTGCTACCATGTGCATCTGGCTTGCATGGGCTCTGGGGAACTGAACCTGGGGTCTTAGGCTTTGCAGGCAAGAGCCTTAACCGCTAAGCCATCTCTCCAGCCTCTCAAGTTTTTTTCTAAATTAAAAATTAATTTTTTTGGGGGGGGAATGGAGACATGGCTTAACAGTTAAGGTGCTTGCCTGTGAAGCCTAACAACCCAGGTTCAATTCCCCAGTACCCAAGTAAGCCAGATGCGCGAGGTGGCTCATGTAAATGGAACTTGTTTGCAGTGGCTAGAGGCCCTGGCATGCCCATCCTCTCTCTCTAATAGATAAGTAAGTAAATAAATTAAATTAATTTTAAAAATTAATTTTTGCATGCATGTGTGTGTATTGGTATTCATATGTATGTGGGCATACATGTATGCATGAGTGTGCATGTGTGGAGACCAGAGGCTGACATTGGGTATCTCCCTTAATCACTCTTTCACTTAAAAGAAATTTTTTTTAAGCAGCATTTTAACTGAACATGGGGTTAACTGATTTGGCTAGACCAGCGTGGCCTGCAAGCTCCAGGGATCCTCCTGTCCCTACTTTTCAGCACTGGGATGTCGAGGACACACTGCGGTACCTGGCTTTTTCAATCTGTGCTGTTGATCTGAACTCAGGTTTTCTTATTTATGTGGCAAGTACTTCAGCAACTGAACAAACGCTCCAGCCACTCTTTTTGGAGTTTTGTAGCCCAGGCTGATCTTAAAAATCACTATGTCGCCGGGCGTGGTGGCGCACACCTTTAATCCCAGCACTCGGGAGGCAGAGGTAGGAGGATCGCCGTGAGTTCGAGGCCACCCTGAGACTACATAGTGAATTCCAGGTCAGCCTGAGCCAGAGTGAGACCCTACCTCTTGAAAAAAAAAAAAAAATCACTATGTCAAGTTGCTCTTGAACCAAGCAAAGGACAGATGGCTAGTCCAACATTCACTGTGTTCCAAGGCAATCTCAAAGCAGCATCGACATAATCCAGTTTTCTTTCTGTCTCACTATCATTTCACACTCTCTCTCTCTCTCTCTCTCTCTCTCTCTCTCTCTCTCCATGGAACTCCTCCAGTGAGATCACTGATTAAATCAATCTAGAAAGCTGACAAGTATCAAAAATATCCCCCATTGGGTTGCAACTGACTCTGGGGCTGCAGGTGCTGGCTCCCGGCCAGGCAGCCTCTGATCATGTGGGCAGGGCACAGTTTAAAAAAGGAAAGACTTCCACCAGCTTGAAAGAATGTGTGGTGACAGTTGAGGCTCAGCACTTTCCGGCTGGGTCACCAGGGTATCTATTCTGGCATCTCTCACCACCCCCCACCCCCCACCCTGGCCGGTCTCAGGGGAGAAGGAAGGGAGGGGTCACACGCCAGTGGGGCCCTACCTGGTTGCTGGAACATCAGCATGTTCTGCGGGGAAGTGTGCACAGGCAGCGAGCGGGTCCTCTGCACGGAGCTGTGGGTGCGGCTGGGCATGCTGTTGCTGCCCCCAGGGTTGGCGAACCAGAGGTTCTAAGGAGAGATGCAAGGGGGAGGGACATTAGTCCAGCCACCTCGGGGAGAGGCTGGGAAGCAGAGCCCTGGTTGGAATTCAAGAGGCAGATGTCCCAGGAAAATTCTAGAAAGGGGATTCGCAGGCCAGTGCCAACCATCCAAATGTCTGTAGGGAGAAGGACTTAGATCTGTTCGTTCCCTGCCTTCTCCCGCCTGGCCTGGCCCTAAGCTTCAGCTTTACTCTGGGCCTATCACCAACCTCCCTTTATACCATTTTGTTGCCTTTTCTGGTCATGTTTCTAGGAAACGAGGGCATTTTACAGATTTTTGTAACAAAGAGCATGGGGCTGATTTCTGGGCTTTTAATTTTCTTGAGGTTCCTACAATTCATTTCACAACAAGTAGGTGAAAAAAAAAAAAAAAAAAAAAACAAACCCGCAACAACAACAACAAAAGCCCCCTGTGCTGGCAACAGGCAGGCCCCGGGTGTAGCTTGTTGCACAGTGCTTGACCTTGACCTGATCAGGGGCTGTGAGTGACCGGCAGGAAAATGGGACTTCTTTGATGCTCACCACTCCCTCTCCTGTCTCTTGGAATGGCTTTCCTGCTCTGAAGCCAATCTCTTCTCTCCCAGCTTCTCATGAGAAGGAGGAGCCTCAGACCTGCATGTGTCTCTCCAGCCTCTGGGTCAAGGTGCACAGCCTCACCCAGGCTTGGGGGCGCATGAGTAAGAGGCCATGGGACAGAGAAGTCATTCACAATCACCCAGCGAGGTGCAGCCTGGCCTTGACCGGCAGGGAAATGTGTCAACTCTCCCTCTGACACCTCTCAGACTTAACCCGTGCATTCTCCAGCACAGCCAGGACCCTGACCCAAGAACTATTTGTCACCCATAAAAAGGCAAAGAAAGCTCCTTAAATACTCAAGGTCCTTGAGTCCCTTGAGGGGATCGTGTGTGTTGGGGTGGGGCCCAGATCAAGATAAAGAAGGCCCAGGTTTTGCAGGTCTGTTTAAAGGGGCCGCACATGCAGGGTCCCCAGCACAACTATGGGCTGCTTGGTCTCCAGGGAAACAATACAAACAGTCCTGGTTACCTGGGAGGCAAGTGTTCAGCTGTCCCTCAGCTCAGACCTGGAGGCCTCCCTCACCACCCTGAGGTCATCTGGGAGGGACATAACCCTAAAGCCTCCTAACCCTGCCCTCGGTGGACCTCCCTGCTTCCCAGGACAGAACAAACCTGTCTTCCTTGTTTCATGATGGTGGGGTTGGTGGTGGTGTGGCGCTGATTGGAGCTTACGAATCCACTGGTGCCCAAGAGGCCAAGGCGGGCTGAAGGGACATTCCGAGATGGGATCTGGTACTGGCGCGGGTTCCGTCTGCCCATGCCACCACCCACAGATCCGGCCGTCGGGAGGGAGTTGGACTGGCCAAAACCACGACTGCAAGAGAAAGGAGAGAGGATTCTGCTGTCAGCCACATTTCACCTCTGCGCAGCCCAGGCTGGTGGCAGGGTATCTTCTTGGGACTGACGGTTAAGAGGCCTACTGGGAGCTCTGTGACATAGACAGGTCATGATTAAAACACATTCCCTTCCTCAGTGCTCCTCAGCTGGTACGAAAGCAGGTGCTCTACCTCTACAGCCAGAGCATTTTGCTAAGGCGGTACAGCCAGCAGGGGGCAGCCCTGGAGTATGCGCCCCAAAGGCGAACCAGCATCCTCTCCAGCCTTCTCTGGTCCAACATACGCTGCTGTCGACGAGGGGATGGATGCCTTTTAGGAAAGAAAAGACTTCCATGCCCTCACACCCCACGGCAAGACAGAGGCAGAGCCAGGACCAGAACTGGACCTCCCTTGATCCCAGTGCTCCTTCCATTGTACTGTGTGGTCCATTTCGGATTGGTCCGACTGAAGGGCAAACTTGGAGCGAGCCCCCCCCCCCCAAAATTCAAGCTCAGTAAGAAAAAGGAAGGCGTTTGTCCTTTGTTCCGTGTCTGGATCAGACCCTGGCACAGTCAGTGCGGGCTGGATGAATGAAGGAGTGAGTCCAGGCCACCTGTCGGTCTGACTCCAGCGATGAGGGTGGGGGCGCGAGATGGCAACGTGTGCAAGTGCCCTGAACCTAAGGCATGCGCTCTGCTCCTTGCTCACAGGGCCTCTCCAAGGCCGGAATGGCTCCCTTCTTTTCTTCTCCAGGTCCACACAAGAGACCGCTCCCGCTAGCCGGGTGAGCTCAGTGCTGAAGAATTTGTCTTCCGCACCAGCCCCAGGTTCTGGGAGGTTGCGCAGCAGCCAGCAGGGTCTCAGGAACCAGCACATTCTTTCCAAGAGAGTCAGCTTTAGTTATTCACAGGGGTTGGGTTGGATGCGCTACTCCCAACGGCCACTAGATGGAGCAGACTCGCCTGTTCAGCCTCACCGGGGAGTAAGTACCCAGCCCGAGGAGACTCCGCAGACAGGCTGACGTAGTTTTAGGGGTGGAAGGGGGTGGGGGGCTGCAGAGCCGTCGTTTCCTGAGCAAGAGAGAGCCGTGCATGCGTGTGTGTGAGGGCCGTCTGAGCTGGCAGTGCAAAAGCTCTCAGAAATGTTTCTGTGTTACCGTAAATTCCTATATTTCCTAAGGGGAGAGGGCTAGGATGAGAAATCCAGGCTTGTCTTTTTCTACCTTCAGGCTTTTTGTGGCCAAATTAAGTGTTCTAAAGTCTAGTCGGAAGGGCAGGATAGATCCTCTTGGGTTCTTGGTCTATTTGTTGAGCTCATCGCCCTAACTTCTTCTTCTTTTATTACAAAGGTCTAAGGTGTTTTATTTGAAAGAAGAATTAGGGTAAAGAGAGGTGATTAGGGTAATCAGAGAGGCCAAGGACACAGAGGTAACATGGCCAACTAGGAGTTTTGTTTTCAACTGTGAAAAGCTAAATCTTTGATTTTTGCAGTCACAGTTTTGGCCACCTGGTAGATGATTCAGTATTCAGCTAAGAGTTTTTTTTTTTTTTTTTTCTTCTTCTCCTTATTTAGTGTGGATAACTTTTTCTCACTTTCCTTTTTGGTTGAGTTTTTAAAATGTTATTTCATATGCAAAACACAGCAGTCAATGAGTGTTGCTAAAATGATTTGTGCTTCCAGGAAGGCAAGTTTTTTTATTTTTTATTTTTTAAAGACAGGGTCTAACTATGTAGCCCAGACTAGCATCAATCCTCCTGCCTCAGCCTTCCAAGTGGTTGGGATTACAGGTGTGAGTCCCCATGTCTGGCTCAAGACTATATATATATTATTTTATTTTTATGCATTTATTTGAGAGAGGTTGGAGGACAGTGAAAGAGACAGAATGGGTGCACCACGGCTTCCAGCCACTGCAAACCAACTCTAGATATATGCACTACCTTGTGTATCTGGCTTACGTGGGTCCTAGAGAGTTGAACCGTTGAACCTGGGTCATTTGGCTCTGTAGGCAAGTGCCTTAACCTCTAAGTTGTCTCTCCAGCCAAAGACTGTCTTTGTTTTTTTTTTTTTTTTTTTCTTCAAGGTAGGGTTTCATTCTAACTCAGGCTGACCTGGAATTCATTATGTAGTCTCAGGGTGGCCTTGAACTTGTGGCAATCCTCCTTCCTCTGCCTCTCAAGTGCTGGGATTAAAGGCATGCGCCACCATGCTCGGCCCAAGACTATATTTTTAAGCAATATAATGTGCAAAGGGCTCTGTGATGGTGCAGTCACCGCAGAAACAAGGGATCTCGGGACTCCGAGGGTTAGAACCTCAGCTGTTTGGGAGAGAGGAGCAGGGCCTGGAAAATTCTAGGGGTAGAATGCCATGGGGCAGAATTCGATGAGGCCATCTTTCTGAGAATGGTGCCCTGTTGCAGTATCCTCAATAGGTTATTACAAAGCCAGATTTTCTGAGGGCTGACACTGCTGGCAACTGAGTGAACACTTAGGTTACGTGAGATCACTCATCTTGATGAAATAATCATGTTTTCTGGGAACAGTGACCCAAATAAGTTTTTCTTTCTCATCTTCCAGCTCCCTGCGCCTGCACATAGCCTTCTCAGCTTTTTTCAGTCTAAGTGGTTTCATCTCTTTGACATGCATAAAGTCTCTGATAAAATGAGATTAATAAGAAGCCATTAATTTGGGATTTGTGATCATTCAAGCAAGGGTTTGGCTGCAGTCATCTCCACATTATGGAAGAAACAGGTCTTCTGAACAAATAAGGTAAAAATACCTCAGAGGCAATAGATAGTATAAAATACTTCTCAGGGGTTTAGCAACATCCCTTCAAGGACCCACAGTTGGTGAATGAATTCATTCTTATCTTGTCCCTCAAAAGAGGTCCTTTGGGACTCCAGTCTGCCAAACCTCTGGCTGGCCCAATTCAAGCAATAGCTGTGAACAGTCTGGGGAAGTTGTGGCCTATGCTCTTCCCTAAGTAGGGCTTTCTGATGAGGATTAAGGACAAGCAGGGCTGACAGGCTGGCTGGGGATGAGGAGGAGCAAGGAATTAAAAGCCCCATCTTCAGGGATGGAGAGAAGGCTTAGCGGTTAAGGTGCTTGCCTGAGAAGCCTGAAGACCCAGGTTCAACTTTCTAGAGCCCATGCAAAGCCAGATGCACAAGGTGGCTGGAGTTTGTTTGCAGTGGCTAGAGGCCCTAGCACGCCCATATTCTCTCTCTATCTGCCTCTTCACCCCTCTCTCTCAAATATAAATATTTAAAGCCCTATCTTCAACTTCAACATATGAATGCCCTTTTCTTGAAACTTGCCTCCCAGGGCCTGTACTGCAGGCAGGGTCTGGAGCCTCTTTCCTCAGTTGGAAGAAGTACCCCTTCCCCTAGGTGCAGGCAGAGCGCCTGGAACTTGGACTGGAGGCTGAGGAACAGGCCTTGCCTTTCTTTGAGGCCACTTGGCATCCTCAATGTGCAGAAGTAATCCAGCACCTTCCACTGGGACCAGCCATCCCAGAGGGCTTGTGGCTGGCAGGCCAGCCATCATATAGCTTTGTAGCAGTGCCCCTTCTATGTGTCAGCCTGAGACCAAGGCAGTGGCCTGGCTCCACAGGGGCGAGGAGCACCGATTGTGGGTTTGGCACTGGCCCTGTCGGTTCCAAATCCTGGCAGTACTGTCTATCAGCTCATCTGTGAACTGGGGTTAATAATAGCAGCTCTACCTCACAGGATGGTTGCAAGCTTGAAACGTATTGTTTTGAAAGTGCTTGGATACCACTTGGCACCCAGTATGTGCTAAATAAATGTTTGTTTAATAAATAACGGGGCTATCTGTATGGTGGAATGTGCTAACACTTTAATTTTTAAATAAATCTTTCATGAGGACTTTTCACAAACTCCAGCTGGCCTTATCTTCTTTAATAAGGCACACTTATGCAAATAAATACCCTCAAATTTAACAACACAGTGTCTATATATGCACCGAGAAGTGAAATGAATTCAGAACCTGCTAGGTGCAAGTGAAGAAATTATTATTTATCTGCTCATGTTTAAAAATTTAACACAAAGTGTCGATTCTTCCAAGGGTATTTGCATTAGCCCTCCCTTATCTCACAACCCTTCCCATCATTTGCTCAAGATCAAGTCATTCTCCCCTCAATTATTCCAGGGAACCCTCACTCTAGTTTGCCTTTAGCATGCAATGGTGTTTCTCAATTTCGAGCCATTTTGAGGTAACAGGTTCTAAAGTATGACCACGCTTATTTTTGAGCGCAAGTACTATGAAAAACTCTAGAATGGCACAGCTCCACTCTTAGACTGCAGCTCAGACCAAAATAGATGAGCACTGGGCTCTTCACCCTGCCACCCACTATAATTAGCTTGTCTGCAGCCAGAAGAGAGAGAAAAAGAATTACACTACCACTTAAGGTGCTGATAGAAGAACTCTCTTTTGTCTTTTCAGAGCCCCTGCCCCTTGCAGGTCAACCACCTGTGCTTAGCTGGCATCTATCAAATGATACTGGCTCTGGCTTCCCGCCCCCATCGACACTAATACCCCGCCCCCGGCGTCCTGACTATGTAAATTGAGTTAACTGAAGTTCACGTGCAGCCATCTTCCCCTGGGAATGTTCTCCTCCCCCACCTGTTTCAGCAAGGAGACCTGGAACTTGCCACAGGGCGTTCCCATGAACAAGGAGTGATGCCCTGCCGTCTTTCTGCCTGGAACTGAGGCAGGCAGCGAGGGAGGACTCCCGGGAACCACTGACCATTACAAAGAACGAAATCCCAACATACTTCCTTTGCTGTCGATATCCTGATATGTCTAGAAGGGTTTTCCGAGGGAAAGACCGAAAGAGCTTCTGCACCTGCTGTTTCCATGACAACAATCTCTTTTTCTGCGTCTCTGTAAATGCCTGCAAGAAAACAAAAACAAAACAAAACAAAAAAAAAAAAAAAAAAACAGGACTTTTAAATGGGTGACGCAGCCTGGCGTTAGAGGGAGAAACATGTAATTAATAAGGGGAAAAGATTTGGTTTTCTGCAGTCACCTTTTCTTCACCTTTTTCCAACCTGGTCCAAACATTAGTCAATTGAATTTAGAGCCACCTGGACTGAAGATTCCACTTAGATGGCATTGGGAACGCCTTGGGATGCAGATGCGTTAAGCTTTTCACAACCTTGTTTTTGGCTGCGTTTTCTGACACAACTGTACTCATTTTCTCTCCCTCTGATTCCTCTCTGGACACTACTTGTTAGCCAAGAACGGACTGTAAGATGGACTGTTGAATGTTCTGGGGTCTGCAGGCTCTCTGTATTTTCATAATCAATGGGACTTCTAAACCAAATGGCTCTAAAAGTCAATTGGCTTGATGGTGTGAGGTCACCCTGCAGTGGTCTTTAGGAGAACCTCTGGGTGTCCGAGACCTTTTTTTTCTGAGAAATCTCAAGTTAGGAGTCTCTGTACTCCAAGACAAACTCCGGTGTGCCAGGCCTGAACCTCAACCTTGTCCACAGGTGAGGAAAAGGGCAGACCTTCTCAAGGCTTCTAGTCAACTGGGGTCTTGTGATGTAACACATCTCTATCATGTGCCCTTTTATGCACAGCCTTTTCACTCACCATAGCTCAGGATCACAAGTTTCCAATGCAGGGACTCTCAAATTCACCAGGGATTCAAATCAGCATCCTCCCATGCCCCGGGGCCCTGCCTGAATGGCCTGGAGGGTGTCTAGGAAGACTGGGTCTGTAGCTAGTGTCTTAGTGGCTCTCCAAGTAGAGGATCATAGACTCATGGTGTCCCAAACAACAGGGACCCCCATGTCATACGTGAATCCTGCCCCCAGTCAAGTGTCTGGAACCGACACCTGGAACACACGCTGTGGAAACCCATCTGATCTGATCGCTGGGCGGCAGCAGCAGAGTTCACTCCCAAGTGGGCTTGTCAACAAGGCATGAAATCTTTTAAGCAGCGATAAAATGTTACTTGGAGTAACAGACTAAATGTGTACTTCCCATAAAGGAAACAGATGCCTTAAATGAAGAAAAAAAAATGACAGCTTAATTTTCTCCCGAGGATGTGTCATCTCTTAAGGATCTAAACTGAGGACAAAAGCAAAAGACCAGCCAGGTGTGGTGGTGCACGCCTTTAATCCCAGCACTCAGGAGGTAGAAGTAGGAGGACTGCGGTGAGTTCGAAGGCAGCCTGAGACTACATGGTGAGTTCCAGGCCAACCTGGGCTAGAGTGAGAGACCTTGAAAAACCAAAATAATAAATAAATAAATGAAATATACATGTACACACACACACACACACACACACACACACAAACACACACGCAAAAAGATGCTGATCACACTGGAAACACAGTGTGTTATCAATAGCTTGTTACCCATGCTCATCCTGGCTTCAGTCAGATGACATTGAGGATGTTCAGGGAGTAATACCCAATTAAGGGCCCCAGTAACAGTCCCATTAGGGGAAGATGTGCAGGCCCTCTGAGGCTGTGTGGCAGAGGGTCTCAAGGCTAGAAAGGAGAGAATATGGTTCTCCTCCATGCTCCCTCTCATTTGTTGGTGATGTTCGAGTGTCCAACTGCACACCCACGCCTATAACAACTGGACACAAGGCAAGCGTTCCTGCCCGACTGACAAGGCAGCGCCCGGACTCTGATTTTGATAACCCTAACCAGCCTGATCTTCAAGACGCACAATGCAGCTATGTTAGCCACGATACCTTGTAGAGGCCAGTCCAGACTCGTGGCTCATAGGAAGGCTCGGGATATGGATAGGAATAGTCTGACTCCCTGAATGCACTTTGCGAAGTTCCTCTACTCAACACTCAGTTCCTTCTGACCACATGGACGAGCCTTTTGGAGTGGTCTCTACGTGTTCCTCACATCTGCTACTCAATGGTGACCTTTAGGCCCAACAGCAGCACAAATTCAATGACTTCAGGATCTCACAACCTCATCCCCTCTCTGTTTTGGAGTCAGTTTGAAGAACAACTGAGTTTCAAAGTGCCAAAGGAATAAATAAGTAGCTCACGTTGTAGGTGTCCTTCCAGATGTCAGTATGTATATAGCATCTTATGGTGGCACACAGATTCTGAGAAGATGCAATGTTGACACCTCCTCGGAGATGTCAGCTTATGTCCTTAGCGCCAAGACATGAGGATCCCTTACAGATAGGAGCTGGCAGCTGAGGGGCGCTGAGTGGCACTTCCTAGCTAACAGACATCCAGAGCGAGGTCACGC
This sequence comes from Jaculus jaculus, assembly GCF_020740685.1. Classification (NCBI taxonomy): domain Eukaryota; kingdom Metazoa; phylum Chordata; class Mammalia; order Rodentia; family Dipodidae; genus Jaculus; species Jaculus jaculus. Next base: position 109,339,442 of record NC_059108.1, on the reverse strand, counting down.
CTGGCTCCAGGGACTTATGGATTTGAAGTCCAGTGCCTATAAAGTAGCATTGCATTGTGAGGGACCCACTAATGGCTGACATCTCATTACAGCCACCTCCTCTGGTAGCCCAGTACCTTGGGGGCTCTGGCAGGAAAGGGGCTCCAGACTCCCAGACATTAGCTGTCACCCCATTCAAGTGCACCCCATGACCAGCTTCCCAGGGAGTGTCTCTGTTACCCCATAGACTATCCCCAGGCTGTGGGAAATTATCTAAATGCTCTCGTTCTTTCTCAAACTAAAATAGTAAGCCTTAAACCACACTTTCCCTGCCAGAGCTGAATGTAACCACACCCTCCCTCCATCTTGACATGAACTCACTCAACTAGACATGTCACCAGACCCTTTGCTTGTCCATGACAAAGGTCCTTCTAAGCTACCAGCAGATGGGAACCACACAGTGTCCTTTGCATTGAGTCACCTGGGGCTGCCAAGGAGCAAAAATGGAAAGGAAACTGTGGTTCAGGGTGCCCAGGGAGGGTGTGCAGGGTGGCAGAAGATGGAGAAGAGTCAACCCATTGCTTTAGGGCTGGTGCAAACCCATCAGAATACTTTCACATGGGTCAAAGAGGCCGCTAAAGGACTCATTATTTTGGATCCAACTGACTTGAGGTGAAGTGGAAGGTATGTTTTCCTTCCATGTATAAAAGTCTCAATGTGTGGTCGTGGGAGAGGATGCAGAGTTCCTTTTTTTTTTTTTTTTCCTTTAGAAGCTTAAATCTTCCTCTGATCCATCTACCCCAGCCCACCCACAAATCTCTTCCTCCAATGTATGGACTCGGTGTGAGCATGAATCCACACCCTTGATAGCTGAGTCTTACCACAACGCTACAGACAGACTTATAGGTCTCATCCTGGAGATCTTCCCGACCCCCTAGAGGAAACGCCTGGTTCCAGCTCTGAGCTAGGTGCCCACTGTTCCTCCTTTGAATGCCAAGGCAACCTGGGGGGCGGGGGAATCTCGCCAGTGGTTTTATCATCATGCGTGAGAAAACTTATTGTTAAAATTTGGATGTAAAATGTCTTCCCAGGCTCATGTGCTCTAACACTTAGCTGGTGACAATTCATTTGGGAAGCTGTAGACCCTTTGGGAGGTGGGTTGCTGGGGTGGAGGCTTCATGTGTCATAACCCCATCTGTCTGCTTCCTGACCCACTACTGACAGGGGATCAGGCCACCTCACTTCCTGTCTGGGGACAGGAGCCACTCCTGCACCATGAACACTGCCATTTGTCCCCCTCCATGACACTATGAGCTGAAACAGTTCTTCCTCTCCAGAGCTGCTTCGGGGGCTGGAGAGATGGCTTAACAATTAAGGTGCTTGCTTGCGAAGCTTAAGGACCCAGGTTCGATTCCCCTGTACCCACGTAAGCCAGATGCACAATGGGTTTGGGGTTTGTTTGCAGTGGCTGGAGGCCTTAGCATACCCATCATCATCATCATCATCTTTTCTCTCTCTCTCTCTCTCTCTGTGTGTATGCCTCTCTCTTATAAATAAAATAAAAATAATTTTAAACTATTTTTTTAAAAGTTGCTTTTGTTCAGGCATTTGGTCACAGTCATGAAATAAGTAACTATACGTCCACTTTCTATTTGTTTCACCCAGCACCCTTCCACCGTCAACCACCTAGCTAAGGACAAGGCCTAATGCTCAGTAAATAAGTATGGTCAATGGGGTGTTTTGGCCTTTTGTCTTTCTTCCGAGGCGAAACAAGTGTGGAGTTAGGATTGGGACTAGCAGAGGGTCAGTTGGGCTCACGGAGGTATGGCCTTGTCCCTTCCTAAATTAAATATACAAGGAAAACCTTTAGTATAGGTTCCAGTCCTCGCCAGGCAAGGCCTGGTTGTTCTGAGGAGATCATTAAGGAGAAATAGTCCCCCCCCACCCTTTTCTTTTTCAGTGTGAAGTCCAGGACACTGAAACGGCTCGTATTTCAGAGGATGACACGTCTGAATTCCCAACCTGGGCAGCTGACCATTGTGCTCACGGTGACAGAGGGGCTTTGGCTAGGGCCATGGGGTACACGGGTTCATGCTGTGTACAGAAGACTCTGTAAAGAAGAAAAGGGGCTTTGGGGGCGCGGGGACGGAGGTGCTGTGATGGAACCCCTGAGAGAGAATGTGAACTGTATGTGAAGGGTGGGTAGCATTGGACCACAGGAATGGTGGGACCCCGAGAACGTTAAGCCACCGTGTGTTGGCTGAGAGGGTGAGGGGGAAGGCAGGGAGGAGGACCAGGCCACTGTGATGAACACTTCCTCCCCTAATGGCCGGTTAGACTTCTGGCTGCCAACAAGTAAGTGTGAGGAAGCTTGGAGGCCTCTAGCCATCTCGTTCTTATGTCAAATTCCAACAAAAGACCTTACTTCCATTTATATCTGGTCCCAAGTTTTCTGTATACCTTGTCTCTGTAAGTCTTTGGGAGGGGGGAGCCCAAGAAGAAATAGGATGCCTCAGTCTGTGTCCCTTGGCAATAGCCACCAGCCTAGACATGTGCATGAGTCTGTGGGCTCTTACATGAAGACTGTGCTCCAAGTGTCTGGTAGGTACCCTCAGTCTGCCTCTGTCTCTTTCCATATGGCAAATATAGGCTTTGTAAAAACCATAAATTTGGGCTGGAGAGATGGCTTAGCGGTTAAGGCATTTGCCTACAAAGCCAAAGGATCTCGGTTTGATTCTCCAGGACCCATGTAAGCCAGATGTACAAGGGGGCGCATGCGTCTGGAATTTGTTTGCAGTGGCTGGAGGCCCTGGTGTGCCCATTCTCTCTCTCTCTCTCCCTCCCTCTCAAATAAATAAATAAATCATATTTTTTCAAAAAAAAAACCCCATAAATTCAAACAGACAGCCCAACAGCCATCAACACTTCCCTGCTACCAACACATATTCATCACTTTTGTATATTTTCCCAATCTCTTTCTCCTCCAGTATTCCTTCACTAAAAGGGAAAATGTTTCTCCATATGGTGCTATCAAGGCTCCAAACCTCCCAGGGTAGAGTAGCGGGGCTGGATGTTAGCCATCCTACGTTGTAGTCCCTGGGATTCTTCTAGAATTGGAAGTCCTCTCAGGCATCCCTCCCTCCGCCCCCACATCAGCGTGGTTGGTCTGATGAACATTTAACCCCTAAGTAACATGCCAGCTTTGAGGCGACCACAGCCTAGTTCTGTCCGAGTTATTATTAATGGTCCTGTGCTCGTCAAAAACAAGTTGTTGGAGACCAAATGGATCACATCATAGAAATTCTGAGATGCATTTCTAAGCAATGAGTGAAACAGTTTGGTAAAACCGGTTGCTACTCACCTCATGAATGAGACACTTGTCTATGAGCTGTAAATAGGAACTTATATTTTCCTCGTCAGGTCTGGAGACCAGGAGCTGTGTGCACACTGTGAATGAGGAGAAGAAGATGAATCAGAATAATGCATGCCTTTCCTCCTTCTGATGTCCTTCAGGCCCAAGACCTTATGAGGCTTGTTGCCTGTGGCATTACATAAGGTTCACAGAGAATGCCAGGAGGCTCCTCATTCCACTGCAGTCAAACGCTCGGTCATCCCAGGAACCTCTGAGCCAGAAGACCCTTGGGTTAGCTCCACTCACACCGTTCTATAGGAAGCCTTCCACCACAAGCCGAGACAGACACTTGGTGAGAAGACAAGCTACAGTCTCAGGCTTTATTTATTTATTTACTTATTTTGCAGGTGACTCTGTATAAGGGGGCTTCAAGTCCTCTGTTGCTGTGGGCGAGAAGCCCCCACGATTTTATGAATGAACTGCACACCCTCTTCCAGGTGGAGAGGCAGTGGAGTCTGTGTGTGGAGGAGAGAGGCTGGCTCCTCTGTTCAGCGATGAGGTGTGTGGGTGTGCACGGGAGTGGAAACCTGCCACTCAGCCATCGCAGGGTTCTTTTCTCAAAGTGGTGCACACATTTACCCACACACAGCTTCACCTGCACACCCACGGGTGTGCCAGGAAAGACAGGGTAGAGTTAGTCTGTGGGTAGAGGGCGATGCAGCACACGGTCTCTTCTCGTGGTTTTGTTCAGTGGCTAACTCTGTCCCATTATAGAGGCCACCCAGACTCTGACTTTGGGCACTGGGATGAAAGGAGTCAGCCAGAGAGAGGATCTTGCACTTGGACACAAGCTTGAAACCTGGCCATCCTCCTAGATTCCTCTGCCTTCCTAACCACCACACCACAGAAGCCCACTGGCATCACGTCTCTGCACACAGCGTAACAGAAGCTTGGAAATTATCTATGAAGACATTGTGAAATAATTCCTGGTTTATACACACAGTGGGACAGTATGCAATCTTTATAGTATAATGGGATGGTGCTACTTGTATTAACAGAAATATTCCAAGTATGTAATGTTTGTGGAAACACTGCCATGTTTCAGGAAAGCATCTAAGACCGGTGAGAATAAGAATGGACAGTCTCATCTTGCACATGATGATAAGGGTCCTGAAAGGAAATCTCAGACATAGCGGTGACCGTCCCTTAGCAGGAGGTGGTGGCGTCTACAGAGAGGGAGAGTTGATTTTCACTTTCTATTGTTTAATTTCAATGATGTGCTGTGCTGAGCATGAACTGTGTTATAGTTTTTTGTTTTCTTCTTTTTCTTGTTTCTTGGTTTTTCGAGGTAGAGTTTCGCCCTAGTCTAGGCTGACCTGAATTCACTATGTAGTCTCAGGGTGGCCTTGAACTCATGGCAATCCTCCTACTTCTAGAAGTCTCCCAAGTGCTGGGATTAAAGGTGTGCACCACCACACTCAGCTCTTTATTATTATGTAGAAACTTTGCATAGACACTTCATAGGTTGGGTATTATAGCTTCTTAAACAGTAGTTAGGATTTAATTTTTTAAAATGTTTTTATTTGTATGCAGAGAGAGAGAGGGAGAGAGAGACAGACAGACAAAGAAAGGGGGGGGGAGAGGGAGAGAGAGAGAATGAGCGCTCCAGGGCTTCTAGCTATTGCAAATAAGCTCCAGATGTATATGCCACTTTGTGCATCTGACTTTGCATGGGTTCTGGGGATTCAAACCCAGATCCTTAGGCTTTGCAGGCAAGCACTCTCCATCTCTCCAGCCCAGCAGTTATAATTTAAACAGAAGCCATGCTGAGAAGTGAGGGCCTTCTGAGTGCTGATCCCACTGTGGACTGGAGGCTGGACCACATGTCAGCAGCCTACTATAGGGGGCTAGTCAGTGTTGTGCATTTCCCAGAATCCAATGCAGAAGAGGGGCAGAGGGCAGGAAGAATGCCCTGGCCTCTGGCACCCTGCCTATAGGGAAAGCTGTGAGTCCCCTTCTATACTAGAGTTCTAATGAATTTAAGTCCTTCTAGAAGATTTAAATTTGAGATAGTGTTTCTTTTCTTTTTCTTTTTTTTTTTTCGAGGTAGGGTCTCACTCTGGTCCAGGCTGACCTGGAATTAACTGTCATTTCAGGGTGGCCTTGAACTCATGGCAATCCTCCTACTTCTGCCTCCCAAGTGCTGGGATTAAAGGCATGTGCCACCACGCCCGGCGAGATAGTGTTTCTTACTTCAACATATGTCCATTTCTATGTATGAAAACCTGGTTCTTTAAAATGGCCTCGAATATTGGAAAATAAAGGATAACAAATGGTTTTCTCTTTCTAAAGGAAAAGCTCTAACATTCACCACATTTTTTTTTTCAATAATAAGGACTTCTTGTGAAACATCTCATCAAGCACAAATTATTCAACAGGCGGACATTTTCAAGGGGGTTGGCCTAAGCGTGTGAGGCTGGGAGATGGAAGAGGATAGTTCAGGCAGAGACGGTCCCATGGCCTAGAGTCCTGCTGGGCTCTAACCTGTTCTGTAAGCCTATGCACACAGTCGGGTTATGAGCTAACTGTAAGCACCAGCGCCATCCCTTGGCAGCACCAGGTACTTGCCAGCTAGGTCCTACGGGGTTTCCAGTGACTAGTGAAGGTGTTTTGACAGTGTTAGATTAATGGGGATTCAGTCACCTGACTGCAATGAAGTGTAAAGGGGCTGTGGGGCCCATTAGAGGGGTACCGCCCCCCAGCCCATGGGCCTCCCGATCTAATTGAGGACTTGGCTGACATTTGGAAGCGCGGAGTCAGAACACAAGTGAAGAAGAAAATGGTTTGAGGGAAGGAGTGTTTCGGGCCCAGCTGTTGCACAGATGTGCAGGTTGTGCCCGGCGCTCGCATACTGTGAGGGGAGGGCCTGCAGCGGCGCGCACACCCACATGTTCTAGTTCTCTCGGATCCAGATACAGGGACCATCTACACAAAGGCTCAGGGGCAAGAAAATGCCTAAGTTTCTGAGAACTCAGATATTAAACCCGTCTGAAGCTGAATGGAGGTGGCGAGGGCAAGGGCTAAGTGACTTTGGGTTTGGGCGTTATCAACTAAGAGCAAAGGGAGCCATCCCGTCGCGCAGAACTTAGATCTGCTCTCCCTTGAGCTAACGAGGATTAGTGGTAAGTGGGCGGGTAGGTGGGGGAGAAGCTGGGGGGTCCGTGTCTGTGTGTGTGTGTGTGTGTGTGTGTGTGTGTGCGTGCGTGTGTGGCGCGTTGGTTTTCTCATCTGTGAAATTGGGTGTTGGGGGTCGGGGGAATGAAGCTGTCTGGCGGAGCAGAGAAGACGGTGTCTGGGATTTGGGAACTGCTAAGCATAAGAGCTCCTGTGAGGTGGCTCAAAGTTGAGGTGAGGGTGTAAACCCAGGAAACCAAATACCCATGCTGACTTCCAAGTCATGTCTGAGGGAACTTCTGGGGTGAAAGGGCAGCCCCTTTTAGCTCTGCACCAGGCAGTCTCTGCAGCAGCTGTCTACAGCACCAAGCCCTTGTTGATCTGGACAGAGGGCCCATGCCCAGGGAGGGGTTTGGTCCTTCAGTGGTCGTTTTCAGTTCCCTCTCCCACACCCTAAGATCACAGCCCAGTGGGGGCTCTGCTGGCCTCCCAGCGTCCCCAGAAGGATCAAGAGGCTGGAGTTGAGACTCCCAACTGCACCACAGAGAGAGAATGCCAGCCATCCAGACAGGGGGTATCCCCCTGGTTCTGCCCGGGGAGCCTCAGAGGGGAGAATACCTTTGCCCATGACGCGGGTGAACTGCCCCGGGAGGTCCCCCTCAGGCAGCGGGGCGACAGCCAGCTCCCCATCGCAGCTGCTCAGCTGGTGCGGCTGCAGGCCTCCGCTGGCCCCGGCCGAGGCGCTGGCCGCCACCGTCGGGCCGCTGCTGTCTTTGCAGTCTGGGCTCGGGCCCTCGGGGCCCAGCAGCGAGGGCTCCCGACGGCGAGCCTCCGGGGTGGCGCTCGGGGAGCTGTAAGCCTTGATGGGCGTCAGGATCATCTGGTGCAGCTCCTGGAGGGGGATGCGCAGGCTGCCTCCCTCGATGATGTCCTGGAGGCGGAGAAGGAGAGGACCCAGGTGAGTTTAGGAGATGGCTTCCCACCTGCACGCTGGACAGGGGCTCCCGGGGCTCCTGGCTCTGAACATTTTCCCCCTCGTTGTCCTTGCTGTTCTGTTTTGAGGCCCAGGCTAACCTGGAGCTCACTCTGTAGCTCAAGCTGGCCTGGAACCCCTGGCTAAAACTCACTCATTTTAATTTTGTCCTTGTAGAAAACTTGGAATATAGGTTTGTGGAGTGAAAATGCCACTATGGAGAAGGTGATCCCCAACGAGCCAAGGTTGGTGATCTTCCCTGCCTTCCGGCATGCATTTTATTTATTTATTTTTTTAATATATTTTTTTAAATTTTTATTTATTTATTTGAGAGTGACAGACACAGAGAGAAGGACAGATAGAGGGAGAAAGAGAGAATGGGCGCGCCAGGGCTTCCAGCCTCTGCAAACGAACTCCAGACGCGTGCGCCCCCTTGTGCATCTGGCTAACGTGGGACCTGGGGAACCGAGCCTTGAACCGGGGTCCTTAGGCTTCACAGGCAAGCGTTTAACCGCTAAGCCATCTCCAGCCCCCGGCATGCATTTTACACTCACACATTTTAGAAATGGTATTAAGGCCATCCTGAGATTACATAGCAAATTCCAGGTCAGTCTGAGCTACAGTGAAACCCTACCTTAAAAAAAAAAAAAGATATAACAAAGTTAGGGCATAGGGTGATTTGTATTCTGTGTATGGTTATTTATTTATTTAAGAGAGAGGGGCAGCTAGGAGGGAGGGAGGGAGGGATGGAGGGAAAGAGAGAGAGAGAGAGGGGAGGGGGAGAGAATGAATGGCATGCCAGGGCCTCAATGAAAAGGAACTCCAGACACATGTGCCACCTTGTGCAGCTGGCTTTACCTGCATTACTGGGGAAGTGAATCTGAGTCCTTTAGCTTTGCAGGCAGACAACCATCTTAACCACTGTCATCTCTACAGCCCTTGTGTGTGATTTTTTTTTTTTTTATTAGATAAAGGAACCCTATGCATATCCTCACTCAGCCCACAGTGACTATGGCCATTGGGTCACATTCCTGAGGTCACCTGAGTACCCACATCGAGAAGCAGCAGGGAGACATTCTGAACTAGAACTTAATCTGGCGCTCTCCACTAGCTGTGGAAATCAACTCTGCATGTTAACAGGTCTCTAATGATAGTTCATGCCCAAAATATAACCCTTCATTATAAACACAACGGCAAAATGAAGCTGACTAACCACTAACACGCCGACTCAAAGCTGCCAGGTGCGGGGGCTTGTTTGAAGGCAGGTAACCAGAAGTCAGGCCCGTGGCGGTAGCACAGAGAACTAACTCAACTTAAGAACTAGGGAAGGATGGGCTGGAGAGATGGCTTAGCGGTTAAGCCCTTGCCTGTGAAGCCTAAGGACCCCGGTTCGAGGCTCGGTTCCCCAGGTCCCACGTTAGCCGGGTGCACGCGTCTGGAGTTCATTTGCAGAGGCTGGAAGCCCTGGCGCGCCCATTCTCTCTCTCTCTCCCTCTATCTGTCTTTCTCTCTGTGTCTGTCGCTCTCAAATAAATAAATAAATAAAAATTAAAAAAAAAAAAAAGAACTAGGGAAGGAACAAGCAGGAAGACCTGGCCTTCTAGTTCTGGGGGGGGGGTGTGACTCAATGCCTTTCCTGGGCATGTGTGATAATAACGAGGTGCAAACCATCTTGAGAGAGAGCTTGGGGAAGCCACAACGACCTCAGGATTTTTTTTTTTTAATTAATTAATTAATTTATTTTTTATTTATTTGAAAGCAACAGACACAGAGAGAAAGACAGGTAGAGGGAAAGAGAGAGAATGGGCGCGCCAGGGCTTCCAGCCACTGCAAACGAACTCCAGACGCGTGCGCCCCCTTGTGCGTCTGGCTAACGTGGGACCTGGGGAACCGAGCCTCGAACTGGGGTTCTTAGGCTTCACAGGCAAGCGCTTAAACGCTAAGCCATCTCTCCAGCCCTCAGGATGTTTTTGACATGTCCTTGGTCTCATCCTCCCCTCTGTGTCATGATAATTTGGACTTCTCACATAATCTACAGGACTCCTGCCTCTTCTTAAATCCATCCTCCCTCCTTGTCCACCCGCCAATCAGAGGCTTGATAAAAAGCAGGGCACTGTTTTGCACTGAGAATATAAAGCAAGTCATCCCCTTCATACTAAGAGGTTTATGGCTCCTGGGCCCCATAGGGTGTGGAGACAGGGTCTGGGGTAACAGAGAAGTGGGAGGGACCCCTGACTGGGGTGTGTGTGTGTGTGTGTTTCAGGAAATTACCACTGAAGAGCACGAGGGAATGAGAGAATGGAGTGGAAAGGTGCCCAGAGATGCGGATGAAGTCCCTTCCAGAGCCATGAAGCACTCTGCTAAGGACCTGGGCTCACCTGAGTTTGATGTTCTTAAAAGAAGCCCTTGTCCTGATGACCTCTAGAGGAGGTTTGCTGCAGGGCCAGACGCACCATGTGCAGGAAATGCTTTTTTTGGACATAGCAAATATGCCTTGCTAACATATAAAGTATTATTACTTTGGAAATATTTATTACTCAGTACCATTAAATTTAACTACTATTTCTCTGCAGAGGTTGCTAGAACGGGGCCTCCGAGGTAACCTCAAGAGGCCTGAAGACAAAGCTTATAAGAGAGGCAGCTTTTCTTTGAGTGGAAATAAATAGAACTCAGGTGAGTGAGTGTGTGTATAGATGCATGCATGGGTGCAGGTGTGTTTGTATGTGTGTGCAAGCGCTTCCTATCTCCTTTTTCCACATCAAGGATTTAGCATCAGAAAATGGTTCTGTTTTACAATCAGGGAGCTGAAAAGGATGATATATAACAGCAAATGAAAAAAAAAAAGCACATTTTTTTTTCTTGTTAACTATAAATGTTTTTTTAAAAGTCTTTCCTAGAAATCTGCATTTCTGAAGGTTCTTTTCTCTCCAACAGCTTGAGAAGCTTATAATTCCATACTCATGTCCTCACTGCACATTCATACTTCTGGAGCCTAGGTTTTTACTACTGTCCCCTCCCATTCTCCTGAAACCTTTTCCCATCATAGCTGCAGTGGCCACGACCAATGTGGGGTACAGTATATGTTCCCCACTGTGCATGAGATACCCACTGCGCCTGCTAGCGTCACCTGCTTCCCTTTCCAGATCCTTGGGGCAGGCCTCGTGGCTCAGACTCTGTTATCACAGGTTCTTTCATATCATATAGCACGCCTTTGGGGCTTATCATCACTCAGTACACACTCCTGGGGACACCCACTACAAACAAACATAGCCCTCCCTCCCTCCAGCTGGGTCATTCACATCCTGTTGCATTTGAGACTCCGGATCTGCTCTTTGGACAGCAATTTTCCATTTCCACTTAGGTGTCCCACAGGTGCCTCACAAACCAACTCCCTTTCTCCTTCCTAAGTCCTCCTGTGTTTCTGTCCCCAAATGCTGCTATATCCAAGGCCAAACCTGACAACTGCCAGACTCCCTCTATATGACTTTTCTCATCTCATCTTTCTCCACCGTTGCTTCTGTTTGGGTTCAAGGTCCCATAAGACCTGCCATGGTTTCCTCATGAGCCCTCCAGCAGCATCTGGATCCTGTACAGGTTTTTTCAGAAGATCCACTCATTGGCCTCGGTGATGACACCCATCATCCTGGATTGTGAGATCAGCAGCTCTCCCATGTCTTTCCCAATTCCAAGATACCCATGGACAGGAGACATGTCTCACTCACAGTTAGCCTCCAAGGACAGGCGAAGTGAGTCCAAGCATCTGCTTAGCAAGCATTCAACAACTTAATGGAAGAACTTGGAGCGTGGAGCCCAGGCAGCTCCTTCTGATTATGAACTAGCTATGGGTGGGGTCCCAGTTGTCTCCTTAGAAATGTGGGCTCTATGTGAGGTAATAATGCTGGAGGCCATAGAGGCATAGTGGTGGCATTTCTAACAGAATCATCAGCCCAGGGTTGTAAGGATGTCTGATCTCAGACTGTCACTGTGTCAGTGTTATAGGTGACCAGCACCTCCTTTCCTCAGAGAGAGAGGCATAGGGTGCTGGGGAAGAGAGATGAGAGCCTGGGGCTCAGTCCTCAGGGGGATGCTTGAGTAACACCTCCTTAGCTGCAAGCCATTGGCTTTTGAAGGGACAACATAGCTCTCAATATATTGGAACACTCAGGGTTTTTTGTTTTTGTTTTTCGAGGTAGGGTCTTATTCTAGCTCAGGCTGATCTAGAATTCACTATGTAGTCTCAGAGTGGCCTTGAACTCATGGTGATCCTCTTACCTCTGCTTCCCGAGTGCTGGGATCAAAGGTGTGTGTCACCATGCCCTGCTAAGATTTTTTTTAAAGTCTTATTTATTTGCAAGCAGAGAGCGACAGAGAGAAGAGAGACACAGACAGAATGTGTGCACCAGGACGTCTAGCCACTGCAAATGAACTCCAGATGCATGTGCCACTCTGTGCTTCTGGCTTTATGTGGGTCCTGGGAAGTTGAACCTGGGTCCTTTGGCTTTGCAGGCAAGTGCCTTCACCGTTAAGCCCTGTCTCCAGTCCACACTCAGGTGTTCTGTCTCAGCTCAATCAGATCGTCTGTCAGCCATGGCCTTCCCCTTTCCACGAGAGTCAAGGTGAATACACAGTGGCCTTCCTCTTGGCTGCCAGTAGTCATCCCACACATCTCAGAGGCTCTACACTAAACCAAAGGCACATCAGTCCCTCCCTCCCTGTTCTAGCTTGCTGCCCAGTGTTGCACCCACCGATGCTGGTCGAGGAGTGAAGGGGCTAAAACAACAGGGAGCTGGGTTTTCCACATTCATAGAAGGTATGAGTGAACTGCTAAAGGACACTCTAGAAATACGAAAGGGAAAAGCTTACAATCTAATCCTCATGCAAAACACTTTCTGTGCTTTCTAGCAGATAAGGAGCAAATTGGCCTTTTGAATGTTCTCCAAAAGAGAACAGTGTTTTAGATGAAAAATGTCCATAATCACTCTGTAAGACAAGCTGCTTGGCAAAGGAGCTAGCGTAAATTCAAGAACAAACAACCCTCAGGTTCCGCTGGAGAGCTTGCGTGTGATGTGTAATTCCCTTCGGCGAAGAACATGCTTTCATCATGGATTTGCATGTGGGTAGTTCCTACTCGTTTATCCATCTGGAGGCTTTAAACCAAATTCTCCTTGGGCCAGAGAGACAGCTTAGTGGTTAAGGTGCTTGCCTGTGAAGCCTAAGAACCTGGGTTTGATTCTCCAGAACCCATGTAAGCCAGGTGCACATATATCTGGAGTTCGTTTGCAATGGATGGAGGCCCTGATGTGCCCATTCTCTCTATAGTTGTGCCTCTTTCTTTTTCAAATAATAACTAACTAACTAAATAAAATATTTTAGAACAAAATAAAATAAATTCTCCTAATAAATATCCATAACAGTTATGTGGTATGCATCAAGTATAACTTAATATGATATATATGCAATTAGAAAAACATTTGCCTTTATGAATAACCTCCACCTTAAGATGCCTGCTTTAGTCCTAACTTGCTGAAGGCCTATCTTAATATGTTGTCCCCACCCCAAAGGCTCACTGGCATTACTAAGGTTTCCATTCACACTGCAGCTTACAAAATTCCCTGTGCAGCTCTTCGCCCAAGACACAAGACACAAACTCCAGGGATATAGGCCATAGATGTGTGGAATTGGGCCTATTTGCCTTTAGATGGTATCATACAGTCAGTCACCTAGTCCTAAAATTGACATTGTAACAAGAATGATATTCAGATACAAGATGAGTCCTAAAATTGACATTGTAACAAGAATGATATTCAGATACAAGATGAAAATCAACAATAGGCAGCTGGTAACTGTCTTCAACATCAGAATCAACATGTAACACCACAAACAGGGGTTTTTGTTAGTTTTCAGCCCCTCCGTTTTTGTTTCCATGTAGAAAACCAGAACCAAAAATAATTCATAATTGACCTGTCACTCTAGGTCAGTGTTAGAATGCAGAGTTGTGGACTTTTTTTTTTTTTTTTTTAGCATTTCATGTTTTTGAGGTGTACTATATTTGTCACGGGACTCATACTATTGTGATGTTAAAATCTGAAATTATTCTCTGGATGGCCAACTGGATCTGTCTGCCTAACACTTCCAGTCCCCTGTGGACCTTGGAGTATACCTGCTGGTGTTTGCCACTCTGGGGACAGCTTTCTCCAAACCAGGTACCCCTGGGGGGATGGCAGCAATAAGACACACTGGCATCCCCGATCTGCTCTGCCAATTTCAGCCTTTGGCTGTGGTGGCAAACCTTGCCCATCTCTGCAGACGTCTACAAGGCAGATGCAGTGGACATCGGGGGAATGTTGCATGCACTTCATCCCGGGGCCCAGGGCGGCTGGTAGCAGGCAGCCTGGCCTGAGGGAGTTAGTTCAGGACAAACAGAAGCACAAAGAGCCAGGGAGCTTCACTTCCCGATCGCTCCATTTTCTCTGACTCTCGTGGTAAAACCACACGAGACCCTCTCCTAAGGTTGCTAGTGACTCGCTGAACTTGGAGCTCGCTCCGTCGGTATTCCCTGGTGAGGGTGGACATGTCCCCCAGCCCCGCTGTTCACTCACCCTTTCCAAAGACTTCAGGAGGTTTTGTCTTTCCTTGAGCTTCTGAATACTGATGACAATTTTGTGTCTTGCACCTTTGGTAACGTTCTGTTAAATACAAGATATGTTTTTAAGAAATCAGCTCGGAGACTCTGGGAGGCTATGTAGTACCCTGTCCTCTTTGTTCCTACAAGTTCACAGGCTGCTTGATATGCATTCCTCTGTTGTTGGTGCCCACTGTCACAAACCTCATCTCAATAAATATTCTAAAACTCCATCTGGCTACACAATTGCCTGTGACCTTTAGGAGAGAGATACAGAATAGCCAATTATCCCACCCAGCATGAGATTTCTTCATAGTCTTAAAAAATGATTTTTAGTTCAGACAGTCCTCTCCTCCAGGCCGAATCACTTGAGGCCCCCTCGATTTCTTCCGTGCCTCCCCGCCACCCCCATCTATTCACAAATCCCTCCCAGCCTACCCCGTCTCAAGGTGTCCTGAAGCCCAGTGCAGACTCTCAAAGAACGGTCTTTTGTTAGTTAGTTTAAAGCCTTCCTTTTCTTTCCACAGTGAAAACCGGAACAGGAACTAAAACCCCATCATCCATCCCACTCCAGGCAAATGTTAGGATTCGCAGAGTGGTGGATTTTATCTTCACTGTGCAGCAGGAGTCATTAGGACCTCATTCGACCCTTGTTGGTTACAGATACTGCAGAGTCCCCAGTGGAAGGTCCTTTTCCTAATCAGGTCTCTAATAGGAACTTCTGGGAACCTCTATTCTGGTCTGAACATCCCATAGAATTTCCTCTTACCAAAGAAAGGATGGGGATGCAGTGATATCTCCTCTATTTGGAAAAACTGAGACTTGAGTGAAATATGAAGCCACTAAGATGAAACACTGGGGTACATTTCTGTTTAGCCATAATCTTCTGATCAAGTGAATTAAATTACTCTAAAAAGTTGGTGTTAGAGCCAGGCATAGTGGCGCATGCCTTTAATCCCAGCACTCAGGAGGCAGAGGTAGGAGGGTTGCTGTGAGTTTGAGGCCATCCTGTGACTATATAGTGAATTACAGATCAGACTGGGCTACAGTAAGACCCCCCCCCCCCACAAAAAAAAAAGTTTGTGTCAGGCTCTGGCTTTGCTTTCTGTGTCAATTCTCTCTCTCTCGCTCAAGTTGAACAACTGATGACTTTGATTTTTTCTCAACTTTGACCCAAACACAAAAATGTTCTTTGAAATAGTTCCCATCAACCCTTGGGATCTCAAGGGACAACGGAGATCCACAAGTAGTGGGAGAAATGTTAGGAAGTTGAAATTAGTGCCTTTTCTTCTCCAAGAATGTGCAGTGACTTCAGGCTTTGTCTTGATCTCAATACTGGTATTCAGCCAGGCCTGCTGAGGGGAACTGAGTGGGAAAGCAGATGTCTGTGGGGACGTATGTGCCCAGCCCAGCCATGCCTCAAATGCTACGATCTCCCTTTCCTGTATAGGAAATATTCATAGGCTGTTTGGACCATCAGCTCTTT
This sequence comes from Jaculus jaculus, assembly GCF_020740685.1. Lineage (NCBI taxonomy): Eukaryota > Metazoa > Chordata > Mammalia > Rodentia > Dipodidae > Jaculus > Jaculus jaculus. Next base: position 109,323,856 of record NC_059108.1, on the reverse strand, counting down.
CTCAAAGTAAACTGGGGTCAGTCTGAGACATATGAATGGAATTTTAAACCAGAAACAAAGGTGTGTTGACTGGAGCACAGTGTGGTAGGTAATATGCTTAGTTTTAGGGGTTCTGTTGATGGCCTTTGGCTTCCACACTGGATGGGGGAAAGACGTAAGAAAGAAGGAGGTGTTTTTTTTTTTTTTTTGAGGTAGGGTCTCTGTGTAGCCCTGGCTGGCCTAGAATTTACTATGTAGTCTCAGGATGGCCTCGAACTAACAGCAATCCTCCTACCTCTGCCTCCTGAGTGCTGGGATTAAAGGCTTGCACTACCACGCCTGGCTTAAGAAGAAGAAGGTATTTTGTGTTTTTATGGTGTACACAAAGGGGATGAAATCTGAGACCTGTTCAGTGCTGTTTAAGGTGGTTCAAAGAAAACAAAACAAAACATTTTGAACCATTGGCTTCAGTCTCAACCAAGACTGGTTTGAGTGATTTTTGGCAAAGTGTTGTGGCATGTCTGAAGCATGTCCTGGTGTCTCTACTGACCAGTCCAGTTGTTACAATTAGCTGATATGTGACCAGACTCGATACAGAACTAGGGACTAGCCAAGATCAGCCCCTACCTACACATGTCTAGGATGGGGCTGGGACAGGAAAGCCAAAGTAGGCACATGGACTGATCAAGATCTTGGTGCAATATTTCTTCTTCTAGGAGGCACCACGGATTCTTCTCTAGGGTGAATTTAGCTTCCTTCTTACCTACCGCCCAGTGCCCCCGTTTGTCTCCTGGTCTTCCATCTCATCACCTACTGGATCCTGGAGGCAAGAGCCTAGGCTTACTCACCATGGGATGTGGGCAGGAACCTGGCAGCTCCTAGACCCAGGTAGGCTACTGGGTGGATCGACATAGTGTTGCCTCCGACCACTGTGCCTGCAGCTTGAGCTTCAAGTGCTACTATCTCGGGGAGCCCCGCACGTACCTGAGCCTCCAGCTGGCACTCAGTGAGGGCCATCATTTCCTCGTACGTCATCTGTGAGAAAAGTGCGGCGTACTTGTGCAGGCGGAGGCTTTTTAACCAGGCCGGGACATCTGTGGTGCAAGATGTGCAAGAAAGGGGGAGAGAAATGAGAGGGAACAAGAAGAGGTGACAAAAGACGTGGGAGCAGAGAGAGGAAGAGGGTGATGGTCAGAGAAAAAAAAAAAAGAAAACATGTTATATTATTACTTCATTTTGGCAGCAAATGACGGACTCAGAAGGTTCAGGCTCGCCTTGACATTCCCACTGGCCAGCTCCCTTAATCTCCTTCAGACCAGAGATTGCTAACCTAGGGTCTATGGGCTTCAGGGCACACAGGGATTGCATAGAATGTCTCAGCTTGTGAACAGCTGGACAGTATTCCAGGCAGAGACATCTATAGCTCCCATAAGGTAATGGAAGGGCATCATGATGCATAAGGAATGAAACCATTGCTTTGGCTGGGCCACTTCATTGTTGTAACACGTTGAAACTATATAGGAGAGTCTGCACCCTCAAGATACTTCCTCTGGATTCAGTGCCAATCTCTCTCCATTCACTGTGTCGTTCACTTCCATAGGCAGAGGAAAAACACGCAGAAGTTGTATCCCATAAAGGAAGTTATTCTGCCCGATCCTTCCTCTGCCTCTTTAGCCCCAGTAGGATTAAGTACATGTTGGATGGAGCCCCCAGAATCATCATTGTTGTGTGCTGTCCAGTGATCATGTCCCTAAACTATGGACTATATTTGAGTATTTCTTTGACTTCTTCCTCCATCGGATGTCAGTCAAAAAATACAGTACAATGTGAAAGGTCCAAAGACTGGCTGGACCACAGGATGATGGAAATCCCAAAGCACTTCTGCAATGAGCCTCAAGTTTAAGGTTCTAGAGTTAAGAAAATTACTGGATTGCAAATCCACAGAATCATTCATTATCTTGCTACTGACAACCAAAGCAAAGCATTGCCCAGAGTCTCTTAAATCAGAAGTTTTGAGCGGATGGTATCTCAGGAAAGTTGCCAGAATCTTATCTTTTTCTACCAGTCTCATTTTGTAGGTGGCATCAGCGTGCCATTAAGCCCAGATCACAGCAAGTATGTGAAGAAATGAGGACTAGAAGCCAGGTCTCCTGAGTCCCATCTCCTCCCTACACTCTCCTAAGGAGCAAAGACATCGTTGGCAGCAGGGCTGAGTAATAGAGATCGCAAAGTCCTGTGAGTAGCTAGGGCAGCGGGGAAATGTCATTCATGTTTTCTCTGAGGGATTAGCCAGCACTAAGTGTGTTGGTCACATGATTCTGTACTATTGATTGCAAGATGTTTTATTCTGAGGCACTGATGAACCAGACACGCATTATTCCAAAATACACGAGAAGCTTCTACTCTTTCAGTGTTCAGAGAGGGTGACCAGGGTTGGTGAAAGATGCTTAGTCAACTCTGAAATCAGGTTCTGCCTCCTGGGTAAACCAAGTGAAGGCTCCGGGTATGTGGACATAGGCAGGGGATGACTTCCTACGAGTCAGAGACTTATGCGGCGACGTGAGCCTGCTGAGGGCACCTTCTGCTGCAGTTGAGTAAGATGAAGGCCAATGATGGGAAATCTCTGAGGCGGAGGAGGAGAAATGAACACTCCGTGGCATTTTGAGAACAGATTTGGCTTTCTCAGGCTAGAAATTACTTCATTCTGTGCTTGGAAGCCCTTCAATCTACTGTGACAAAAGACAGTCCCTCTGGGGCCATCATTAACCACACTCAGATGGGGCTTCCCCGGCTGCAGCGTGCTAACCCCTGACATGGTCCCTTAGCTCAAGCTGCCACGGGATCAAGTGTACAAGACATGTCAGCTTGGGAATCTGGTACTTTCTCCGCTATGACATCTTGGAGTTGTTTTCCTAGACTTTATTCTCTATCACGCTTTTGCTACCATGGAAACGTTGCTCATACTTGCACAGCCATGATCTTGACCAGCTACACGCTACCACTTCCTCATCGGGTTTTGTGTTTGCTAGTCACATCTTTGAAACGTCCCAAGTTGTGCTCAGAAAATTCAGCAATCACAATCCAGAGACGTCTGAGTAATCCATCGTCACACCTACGCACAATTCACTATAAAAGAGCATAGAGTCACCCCCAAGGACCATTGTTTTAAAAACCAAGTATCCTAAAGTTTAGCCATACAAAATCAACTGACGGTAAACAAACTGAACCCTCAGCAACTGAATCGTGTGGAAACTGGGTGCTTTATAAGCCCAGGTGACATTGGGGTGCCTTAGGAGTCAGAAAACATGAGGGGGAAGTCTCAGGTTGGCAAGTGTCACTTCAGCCAGTGATAGTTCCTTTCTATACACTGTTTGGACAGCTAGAACTCCCTGGGATAGAGGCATGGAAGAGCCTGTCTCTCATTTTCTCAAAATGCAGGTCACTGGGTGTAGTGTTCATGAATAAGGCTCTTAAGCAACTTCACAACAGGATGAGTTAGGCCTTCCAGAAGAAGGTATTTCTGGACATATTCTCTGGAAATGTCAGCTTCCTCAACCTTATGTTCCTCAGGGTAGCGAGCCTGCATGGACAGTAGGGGTCTGAGTGCCTAACGCAGTGCTTTCCTTCCTACAGTGAGAACTGGTGAACCAGGAGGAAGAACACCTTACTTATTAAGAACATAGCTGTGGTAGTTTGAATGCATGGTGCCATAGACGCAGGTGTTTTAAAACTGAGTTTTCAGTTTCAACCCCTAGCAGACAGACTCCTGCTATTGGGGACATGTCACTGAGGGCGGATCTGAATTCCAGCCCAAAGGTATGCAGAGAGGTGTGAGCTCGGGCAGGGTCCCTGCTGCTTTCTGGTATTTGCTGGCTGGTGGTGGTTTCTCTCTCTCTGCTTGGATCTATGAATGGGAGCCAGCTTCTTCTGCCATTGATGGAACTTCCCCTGAACCTACAAGCCTGAAATAAATCCCCTTCCTCTCATACACTGTGTCTGGTTGGATATTTGTCCCAGCAATGCTGGAACTGTCTGCTACAATAACCTACCAGCTACACTGAGATCCTGTCTCAACAACTAGAAACCTCCAAACAACAACAACAACAGAGAATGTAGCTTACCAGCTTCACAGTGACACAGTGTCTCAGAAGCAAAAGCAACAAACAAACCCCAAATAACAACAATGAAATGAGAACGTACTGTCTCAAAAGCAGACACAACAACCAACCAAACTCCAAAACAACAACAAAAAGAGAAGTCAGGGCTGGGAAGAAGGCTCAGCCATTAAAGGCACTTGCTTGCAAAGCCTGACTAGCCCAAGTTTCATTTCTCAGCTGCCTACATAAGTCAGATGCAGGAAGTGGTGCAGACATCTAGAGCTCATTTGCAGAGGCAAACAAATAAAATAAAATAATAAAATAAGTAAAAAGAGAGCATAAGCTATCAACCATTTTCTCCCCCTCTGGTTGATAAAAAGGCACCTCTCCTTTGCCAGGGATTACAACAGAACTCCATTAGAAGGGTGGCAAAAATAAGAGAAGGGAGAACCTTTATCTGCTCATTTCCACATGCCAAGAATTCCAATGATTTGCATGCTGGAGCCTGTAAGATGTTGGCCAGGGAAGAATCCTAACTAAAAGCTCAAGTCTTTTCCAATGGTCCAGATGCCATCCTGTTGGGTGAAAGCTAAGAACCACCTCATGCAACTTCTGACTTCCCTTTCCAGTCTGTGAACTTGTGGGTTATGGTTGGAAGATGTGGGCCCATGGGAGAAGCAGAAGGGTTACTCAGAGATGCTGATGTGTAAATACGGCATACATACAACTCCAGGGCCCCTACCTCTGGCTGGCCTGACACACAGATGTTTAGTTTAATCCAGGTCGCTCCTGTTGGGCATGCCAACGCAAATCCTAAACTAGAAAGTCACTCATACAATGTAAGAAAGAGAAAGAGGCCTCTAGATGAATTCCCTACCAAGAGTATGAATCCTGATATTTACTCTCTATTCACTGAATCTGTCTACAGGTACCAGGCTCTGAGATGACACGTTCTTGATAGACACTGAGTCATGTCAAATGTTGTAACAACTGAAGTGTAAGTGCTGAATAAACTCCAACGTTAGGGGAGCACTTGAGTTTGCTAATGGAGCGAGGGGCTGCTCCTTACATTTTGATGCTTGGAATAGCAACAACCTCAGAGTCCACTGGGTTGATCATATTGCAGAAGCCATCTCATCTGGCAGGAACAGCAGGAGTAGAGTATTTACAGTAGAGAAAATGCTTGGTGAAGGGCGGAGAGTGACTAGAGACAAAAAGGGACCCATAGGCAGACAGACAAAGTGGGGACCCATAGACAAGGGCGTCACATGACTAGAATAAATGCCCAAACAAAGATCGTCTGGTGAGTGATGAAAAGTTGTTGGAATTCAAATGGTGGGAGCATAATCTAATGATGTGACAGAGATGATGGCTGTCATGGAAAGGCAGGCTGGAGGACAGCGAGAACAGAGGCAGAGCACAAGATTCAGCAGATGCTGAGGACAGCCTGGGAAGAGGGGCAGAGCAAGGAAAGGATGGAAACTGATGGTATTTGGAGATCAGGAAAGAGCAGGGAGGGAGAGGGACAAACTGATGGCTTGGTAAGAGAGAAAACATAGGCAACCAGCAGCTCTTGGATTCACTATTTGAGATCATTTACATGTCATTGACTATGGGGTCAAGCACAGGGAGAAGTTGGCCATCCACGACCCTGGAAGACAGACCTGAACCAGAGAACAGCTTGCCTCACCAATCACGCATGACTCTTGGTTTTGTCATGGAAGTACATATGATAACTTAGGGAAGGAGGAGCGCTGCGTGAGACAGCCATGGCGGCATCCTAGGGTAGCAGGTTTTGTGGGGAGGGTGTGTAGGGAGAAAGGGCTGACGGGGGGTTCGTGGGACAAAGCACCACTATCCGAGTGCACCGTGGTGAGCTCCTGTGCTATAGTCCTCAGACTTCCTGAAGCTTCTCATTCTGGTGCTGGCCACATAGTTTATCTTCTCACGGCCTTTTTGGATAGTGGTGTTGTGCCATCTTGTATGGGTTCTGTATTTACCTGTGGGTCTTTAGCATTAGGATCAAGGTTTAAGTTGTGCTCATTTACTTTAGAGTTTGGATACCTTGTCCCAAGAGAGGTTTTTGTGCCATGTTCAACAGCTCACAAAGAAGCCGGGTTTCAATAAGAACTTGGGCACGATTTTTCTAATGTCTTCTGTAGAAATGGCTTCAAATGTCAGCCAGGTCAACCCTAAATGAAGAATTCCCAGGAGAGGAAAGACAGGCTGACATAGGAAGTAATAAGGAGGGCAGAAAGTAAGACAGCTCTTTCTAGGAAAGAGAGAACTCATGTGTGGTGCTCCGGGTACCAGCTGAGAAGCTTAACTTCTATCCCTATGGAGAGCAAGGCCAATTCCACACCGCCCTCTCTCCAAGATGCAGCGATGTCTTTGGTTTTTGAGGCAGAGAAGAGAAAAGGCAGTGAAGGGGTGAGAAGGGACCAAGGCTTCATTGTTGAAGTGAGAGAGAAAACAGTTCTTTTAAGAACAAAATGCAGGAGTTCAGCAACACCACCAAGCCTGGCCAGAACAGCCCCTTTCTGTTGTAGCCTCTGAGCTAAAGGAGGAGCCCTGCTCTCTGCGTCCCTTTGAAGCCGAGGCCTCGTGAGAGTGTTCCTCATGCCTAGGGAGTGTCCCCGGGGTGGCAGGAGGGCTTCATGCTCATGAAGACATACGTGGGCGTCGGAAGGTACAACAACAACCTCATTTGTGGTAAAACACCAACTTAAAAGCATTTGATGCAAACAGAGCAGGTACATTTCTCTGTGGCACTCCCATTGGCCATGGCATTCCTAAGTGCTATTCTTTGAGCAGCCGACGTTAAATCATGAAATCATGGCTGGGGTCCATCCGTATGGAATGTGTGCTTTTGCGCTCCTTCAAGAACGTTAGTAGAAGGCAAGAGTGTGGCAAGGAGTGGAGGCTAAAAGTCTCAAGACCTCTGGGATCTGAGAGTCCTACAGTTTGCTTTTCAGACACTAGAGCCTGAAGCACATGAGCACAGCTCATCCACGCAGGACACACTGACATTTGGGAATAAAGAAAATGAAGCAAATTTATCGGAGTTACATGAATTCAAGACAATACATGGAAAGTCAACATTTAGAAAATAATGACTAGTTTCAATGATAGTCATGCTGAAAAGTTTACCAGCTACTCACAGAAAGTCATTCCCACTCCATTACTCTTACCTTTATGACCCTCAGAAATGCTGATTCAAAATCTTCCTTCCTTCCTTTTTTTTTTTTTTTTTTTTGAGGTAAGGTCTCACTCTAGCTCACGCTGATCTGGAATTCACTATATAGTCTCAGGGTAGCCTTGAACTCATGGCGATCCTCCTACCTCTGCCTCCCAAGTGCTGGTATTAAAGGTGTGCACCATCATGCCCAGTCTCAAAATCTTTCTTATAAAGGTTTCTGACCTCTTAATAATTTTTCTTGTCTCCATTCTGAGAGAAGTAGATGATCAAAGGTCTACATTTAAAAGCAATTCTAAACCCCACACCGGCTATTTCTGAGTAGGTAATATACTTTATTTGCTATGGAGAGAAAAAAGTTTACTCAAGTTTCACCTCTGAGAGACTCCTTTGAAAAGACAAATAACACATTTTTCAGTCAATGGCCCTCTCCTTTCTCAACTGCTGAGTGTCCATCAAGGTGACTGCATCCCAGAGTACTTCTTTTTGCCTTCATTGTGTCTGTACACAGTATATCAAGTTCAATTACGTCTGTATTTCTGTGTTAGCAGACAGCTGCATGGCACGAGAATACCTGGTTGACATTACCTCATCACGGTGAGGCTGCTGATCACACAAAGGAAACACAGCACCAATCTCTTACCCAAGCGGCCACTCACTTTCTAGTGCCATCTCCATAGGCTTTTCTACCCAGATATCTGGAACGGAGTCCCCCAGAGGTACTTCCCTACAGAGGTGCATAATACTGACACCAGGTAGGTGAGGAGTCCAGGTGGGGTGAAGGAGGAGCACAGTGCCCTTTGAGGACCCCTGAAGGGAGTAGCTACAGGTTCCCACATTCACTGTGCCCCAAGCTGTGCTAGTTTCTTTCCTCCCATAGACCTTTTGCTATAGATGGCCTATCCAGGTGTCCAGTCAGAAACCTGGGACACATACTAAACTCCTGCTCCATCACTGTCCATATTCAGGTAGTCCAAAGTCCTTGTCTGCAGAGATCTTATATCACACTTTTAGGTCTCCAATCCCACTTCTGCTTGCCTTGGTCCAATTCCACTCTCCTCCTCTTAATGAGAAGCCCTCCACTTTGCCCCTGGCTTCCAAATCCAGAATCCCATCTGCTCCTCACATTGGCAAGCCTTCCACACTGCCAGCAGGGTTCCATTTCTCATACTCCAGCCTAGGCAGGTGATTCTGCCTCAGAGACTTCTTGGACAATTTAAGGCTCAAGCACAAAGTCCTTGGCAAGGATTCGGGTCTGCTTTTTCTAAAGCCACCCAACTAGTCACAGGCTGGACCTTCACCTCACATGCTTCTGTAATATTCCCTCAATATAGAGTGCCTCACTTTCATCTATCTAGGCTGACCTGTAATCGTGTCCTGAGACTCAGATCTAGGCATCTTCTCCAGAAACTTCTCTGGACTTTCCTCCTATCTGAATCGGGACCAAGCCTGGGCAAGTTTCTACCAGAGCATGTTTTCACTGTGGTACCTCTACATAAGGTACCTGTCTGATGCTCATGTGACTAGGAGCTTCCTGAGGATCCCTCACATCTTCTCTCTAAAGCTAGCTAGAACCTCGACATATGCTGTCCTAGAATCGGGCTGTCTAGACCCTGAGCTCTCTCAGCAGGGACTAAGAAAAGCCCAGTGGCTTGAAAGTGGACAAATATGAACCTTGGCTGCTCCCATATATCCAGTCACATCACCAGCCCTGGCCTTTTGAAAAGTCTTTAGGTGTAGTGGGTTTATTCATCATCTTTGAGAGTGTGAGGGGCAATTAAGTTCCTTCCATCTACGGAAATCACAGGTCTTTCCTCTGCCCAAAAGAGCATGTACAATTTATTTGCTGTCTGGGAATGAAGGTATAATCAAGGAGTACCACTTTGGACAGAATTGAGAGTCTTTCCCTCGGGATACGTCACAGGGAAGCTTTTGAAAAGAACACGCAAGAATGAGTTTAGACACCACAATAGCCAACACGTATCTAAGCAGCATTTCTCTAGGGAATGGTAAAGGGGAAAAATTTCATATTCTAGCTCAAGTTTGCCACTTCTCCTGGGTCAGTTTCAAGTGAAATACTCAAGTGTCATTTTTCTTTAGCTTGAGACCAGCCTGAGCCCTCTAACCGTAGGGCACCTTCAATCTGGCCAACTTAAACCATCAAGATCGGCATTTGCTATATGAGAAAAAGCCTGGTGATGCAGGCCGAAGACATTAATCCTCTGAGAGTAAGTGCTGGTCGACCTGGAGGACAGCTGGATCAATGCATGTGGAAAGTGAAATGAGCACAAAAGGCTTATTCCACAAGCTTGACCCAAGAGGTACATTCTTAAGCGGAGGATGGCAGCCAAACCTTGCTAGACTATCCAGATATTTTTTTTTAAAGTAGGAACAAAATAAATCCAGTGTTTCAGCAAGACATGCACAGGTGTTGGCCAAACAGATGAATTTTCACTAAGTCAAGTTCAATTATGGTGGCTTTTTATTCTTTTGTGGTGTGAGGTGAGGGTTTGACACACAATCCCTGAAGATTCTGGAACTCTTCCAAAACCTGTGCCAGACTCCTTGTTCTTGCAGACTGCACGTTTGCAAATTAAAGCATCAGTTTGGTGACGACACCTTGAGGTAGACCATGTCCCTGACAAGGGGGCTTAGGGCAAAAGAAGCCAGCATGTGAGTTCAAGAGAAGAGCTGAGGACTGGGGAAATGGCTTAGTGGTTAAGGCATTTGCCTGCAAAGCCTAAGGACCCTGATTCGATCCCTAGGACCCACATAAGCCAGATGCACAAGGGGGCACATGTGTCTGGAGTTTGTTTGCAGTGGCTAGAGGCCCTGGCTTGCCCATTCTCTTCTCCTTCTCTCTATCTGCTTCTCTCTCTCTCTCTCTCAAATAAATCAACAAATAAAACTTATAATTGTTTTTTTTAAAGAGAAGAGCTGACTCTTTTCAAATGCACACCATTTATCTCATAGTTCTACTACTAAAAAAGTGTGAATGAGGGCTGAAGGGATGGCTTAGTGGTTAAGGCATTTGCCTGCAAAGCCAAATGATCCCTGTTCAATTCTCTAGGACCCATGTAAGCCAGATGCACAAGGGGGGGGGCGCATGTGTCTGGAGTTCATTTGTAGTGGCTGGAGGCCCTGGCGTACCCATTCTCCTCCTCTCCCTCCCTCTCTCTCTCTCTGGCTCTTTCTTTATCAAATCCATAAATGAATAAATAAAATATGTTTAGAAAGATTTTTTTAAGTGTGAATGAATTTCAAAATTTAAACATGCATCTGCTCTTAGACATGCCAATCAAATGGCAAACCCTTGGGAAGGGACTGGTATCTAAAGGGTTGCATCTTGGACACACTCCTAGGAGGCCATGCCAAGTCATCTTTGTTGCAGAAGTTCTTGGTGGCCATCACAACAGGACTAGGTAAAGTACACTTTTGTTCAATAAATATTGACCCCCGTAACACTTTGTAATGTTACTGTTTGGGGGGGATATGGGCATTTTTACTACCTGATATATGAGCTGAACTAAAAATATACTTTCCCTACAAGAAGAATTCCTCATCATCTATAGTAGTGCTTCTTCCTTCCTTCTTTTTAGTACGGGGACATTAATGTTGCTAGGGACTTCATACTTTGAGCCACATCAGTTCTGTGGGAGAAGGGGCATTCAATCTGTCAAAGAACATAGAAATACATGGAAAGGGTTCTTTGTTTCAACCACCCCCTAGATATCCCCATTTTCTGACCAACACTTATGGGCTCATAAAGAAAATTATTTTGGGGGCTGGAGAGATGGCTTAGCAGTTAAGCGCTTGCCTGTGAAGCCTAAGGACCCCGGTTTGAGGCTTGGTTCCCCAGGTCCCACATTAGCCAGATGCACAGGGGGCGCACGCGTCTGGAGTTTGTTTGCAGAGGCTGGAAGCCCTGGCGCACCCATTCTCTCTTTCTTCCTTTATCTGTCTTTCTCTCTGTGTCTGTTGCTCTCAAATAAATAAATAAATAAAAATTAAAAAAAAAAGAAAATTATTTTGGGGGCTGGAGAGATGGCTTAGCGGTTAAGCGTTTGCCTGTGAAGCCTAAGGACCCTGATTCGAGGTTCAATTCCCCAGGACCCACGTTGGCCAGATGCACAAGGGGGAGTTCACTTGCAGTGGCTGGAAGCCCTGGCGTGCCCATTCTCTCTTTCTCTCTGCCTCTTTCTCTCCCTGTCTGTCACTCTCAAATAAAAATAAAAATAAAAAAATATTAAAAAACCACATGTCATCTTTTATTCATTTCTTACCTCAAAATGCCAGCATACAAAGACCACACCTATTACCACTTAGGGAAATTGTATAAGCTATGCATAAGAAAAAGAAAAAAAAAAAAAGGATAGCAAAGAAAGGAGCCAAGTAAGAGGAAGAAAGAAGGAAAACAAGTGTCCAAACCAAATACCAGAGAGTGGAGTCAGCACTCTTCTGAGTAGCCATTCCACAAGGTCCTCCTTGCCCATCACACAGGCCAGGGCTTCTCCCAGAAATGAGTTACTAGTTAGAACCTCAACACACGCTGTCCTGGAATCAGGCCATCCGAACATTGAATTTCATCTGAAAAGGAGCTAGTCCAAAGTGGCCTCCAGGTATTTCAATGCTCAGTAACTACGGCTAAGCGAGGCTCATCAAGAGCACAGCTGACCCTTACCTGCTACTTGGCACCCTGGGGCCTGGCTACTTCAGCATATACCCAGATATCATCAACTCAGGCTTGATGTTTTTTTTTCCAGTTCTTTGATAAATGATGATGTCCCCCAATGTTGTGAGTACACACTCTGCATGCCAAAATCACCCAGTGCATTTGCTGCCCGCTAGGCATCCACCATTAAACACCCATTTGTATCCCTGGAAAAAAGCTTCAAGACACATGGGGGCGGGGGGTGTTCCTCAGACTAGGACCATCACCAGATGGGGGCAGGTTGAGGAGATACAAACTTAAGCTTCATTGTCTCAGTTGCTCTATTTTTTCAGCCTGGTGCCTTCTTATGCTGGACCTGGGGAGGACGGGGCACACTCTCTGTGCCAGGTCCCCATGTGGCCTGAGGTTCAGAGCCTCCTATGCCAACAGTGCATGTTTGCAAGGGAAGAATCAGAAACATTGGGACTGTGCTCTCAGAGCTCGCCCTCAGCATGGAAGTCCCAGGAGCCTTTCTGGTTACTGTCTCACCAGCTAACATTGTTATCAGCCTGTCTCTGATGAGTATCTTTCCCTAAGGACTTCTAGCCCTTGAACAACTGGAATCTAAAAATACAGAGTGCATGCTTCCACTGTGAACCTATCACGGGTAATTTGGAAATCTTTCTCCTGAGGAGGGTTGGTAGGAGAGGGTACATTGACAGGAAATGAGCATTTATTTAGGCTGCACAAAAGGCCTTTATCACCAATATGCAAATCTATTATCAGGCTTAAAACACTGTCAGAGCTTCTCAGTAGTGTTTTCATGCCCCCTAAATAGATGCAGAGGAAAGGATTTAAAGGTTTCATTGGATATCAAAAAAGGGGTGGGGGGCAGCAAAAAGAAGTTCTGCTGCAATTCTACGTTAAGAGAGACTTAGAAGAGCAAGATCTGTAGTTTGTTTTTCCTGGATTAGTGACAAGTCCCTAGGCAAAGCAAGGCCAAGGGTAGAGCAGCTAGCATCTTGACAGATGACCCTATCCAGGCTGGTGGATTCCTTCCTGTCTGAGGGTTGGTGCACTGAACACAGCAAAGACGGGGGTTGACCTCCACTGTTCTGGCTGCCAGGCTGGGGCGAGAGGCCCTGGAATGGAGCTCCTAGGCCAGCCCTGTAGTTCTGGAAGGGATGGCTCAAATGCATAAGCCTTAGGTGAGGGGCTGGGCTCTTTCTCTCTTGCTAACTACCTCTCTTTACCCCTGGACTCCAAATTAAGGGAGGGACTCTTGGTTCCTCATGTAATCACTCACCTTTCATACCACTACCTTCTTCTTGGAATGTGTTACGAGCAGTGGTCTGATCTTCTAAGTGTTCACTCCCACCACTTCCTGAAGAGGCTACACTGCTTTGTGGAGACAGGGGGGCATGATCGGATGGGAGGCACTGGGGTCCTCTAGCTCGTAAGTCCTCATGAGACATCCATCCATGTCCTAGAGGCTGGTTTGGCACATTCATGGGTGGGGTAAGGGACACAGATCGTTTCAAAGGGCTGTGGTGTGCCTGGCCTGAGAGAACTGGAAAAAAAAAATAAAATGAAATAGGTTATTCCCTACCCTTTAGCCTGGGACACAGAATAACCCACAATGCCTTTGTACCCTCAGAGATACCAAAGCTAACTGCCTTATACTCTGCTGTTGGGCACAGTGAATCGAATATGGGCTGGCAAGGTCCTTCCCGCTGGGTGGTTAAAAGAGGTGCTGCTTGGAATTCCTTGTGGGCTGGGTTGTTCCAAGGAGCCCAAATCTATGGTGCCCATACATCTAGCTTTAGAATTTGTGTGAGCTGGTTTAGTTCTAACTCTAGAAATCTGAATTCAGAGTAGTGGGCCTATGCTGAACAAGCTTGACAGCCTAGCAAAGTAGCCATGTGCCCAAAGGGAAAAGAACATGTGCTAGAAAAAAAAAATTAAGCACCATTTCCTATGTTGGTAGGGAAGACTTGATGAGGGCGGGCAGGCTTGTCACCATTTAAGATCTTTGCAGGGCTGAACTTGAAGAAGGTAAAATAGCCATTCCAACCAGGAGTCAGGGGACCGTCACTTTGGAATGGTGGCAGGGGCTCTGGGAGGGGCCCCAGCACTGACATGACCTCAGGGCATAGGACACCAGCAGGCACCGTGAAAGGGCCAATTCTTTCCCTTGGCCTCACAGGTTCATGCCAAACTTTATCCGGCAAACACCTCCAGGTAACAAGGCTTTCATTGAGAAGCCAGCCCTGGCCCTCTCAGTGAGCTGGGAATGCCTTTCATTAGCATGTTCAGCCTTTCCACACTGTGGACAACATCTGCATGGTCCCCTTTTAAATTTCTTTTTCCAGAAAACTAGGAAAAAGCAACAAAACTCATATAAATGGCCAAATTAAATTGAGAGCATTCAAAGGAGGGATTTAATCAACATCAAGGCCAAAGGAGCCGATGTTACCCTTGGTTGGTTTTGCTGGGTGTGGAAAGTGACAACTTTACAAAATAAGTCTATTCATAACATTCTCTCAGCACCAGCTCCTGACAGGGCCAGTTTATTTTGACTGCTGCTCTACTAATGTGGAACTGAGCCGCATGCATTTTTAAACATTTTTCAGGGAAGCCATTAAGTTCCGTTTCAGGCTCAATCTCCTCCCATGAGGCATGTGGTTCTCCCAAGTTTGGGCTCATACTTCTTTGCTGTGGGCTTCAGGAGGTAGACCAGATGGCTAAAATGGTGAGGGACACTGCTTTTTTTATTAACAAAAAGAGGGGAGAAAGAGAGCTTCTGAGTTTAGTATTTGTAACCTGCTTCAGAAATTTATGTAGATTCTGTTGAAGGCAAAGGATTTTCATCTACCTTACAGTTATGCAAAAAAAGATTTTTTTTTTCTTTTCCTTTTCCTTCTTTTGGCCTACATGGTTGAAACAGCTTGTATTTTCACTAGATAAGCTAGGGAACAAACTACTTGAAAAAGCTCCCTGGAAAATACATTGTTACCTGTTTGGAGCAGAATTAGCCAAAGGATAAAAAAAAAAATGGGGAAAAGGTACTTAAAGAAAATAATAATAAAGAAGCAGTAGCAAAAATGAATAGAGAAGCCAATAGAAAGAAAAGGCAGATATCCAGAAAGTCCATTTCATGCCTGTCTAAGTATTTATCTAAAATTGGGTAGATTTGTTTGGGACTGCCCCAGCTGAGCTGCTCCAGCTCAGACATCTTTGCTTCTTGACACCTCAGCAGTCACTTCATATATGGTATGGACTTTGAACAGTGCCATCCAGGTGAGCCCCAGGGTTCCACCTGGCAGATTCTCCACGTGGCTGAGGTTTGAATGAGTGATCAAACCATGGAACAGAGCTTGCCAAAGAGACATACCAAGCAGAGCTGTTGGGACCCTCAGCACCTGGGCTGCTTAGAGATAATAAATGAATTGCTAATTGATTGATAGCCATAGAAGGTGCTGCAAGGATGGCCCAATCTTTGTCTGGATCAATTTGTTTCTTTCCTCCCACATTTTCTTAAAATTCATGATGGCCTTACTCCTGACTGAATGGTATCCTTGGGGAAGCTGCCAGTGTCATGGCACTTCACTGATGACTGGGATTGGAACTCGATAGTTACCTTCTAGGGATTTGCACAGAGATCACACAACTCCTTTCACTCTCCTGAACTTAAATGAAGTCATGGGGATAATGCACGAACTTGGTCTCTGTGTCTCTCTAATAAATCACTTGCCCCTAAGGTGACAGGATCTTTTTCCAGTGACTTTCCTTCAAGGACTCCACCTCATCTATATCATAGAGGGAGCCTGCCAACACACTCAGGAACATCTCCCTGGGAGTCAGCCTTCAGGGTAAGCCATCACAGAGCCTGATCCCAAGCTTCCACTGTGCAAGAGGGCCAGGGGTTTAGAGCCAGGCAGAGCGTCAGTCACTCCTACATCAAAGGAAATGTATGCTGGAAAATGCCTCATTCCTCCAAGGAGAGCTCAGGCCCATTGACAGTGTAGGCTCTCTTTCTGCGGGGAGGAGACTGAAGCAGGTGACAGGTGACCTGCCAACAGAGTCACTTTGAGGTGAAGATAATCCTGCAGGTTTAGGCCATGGAAACAACAAAGCTGATATTTGGTGTCACCTTTTGTCCTGTAATTTGGTTTAATGTGGCTGAGGAAATAATAAGTGGCACAGGTAGGAAAAAATCATAAGAAACAGCCTACAGTTGTGGGATCTCTGAGGTAGCCAGTGGTCAAGTATCCATGGCTTTTTCCATCACTGCTTTCTTCTTTTTTCCAGAACTCACCTGAAATGGTGACACATATTGAGAGATATGGACACTTGAGCTCCCCCCAAAATTCTTTTTTTTTTTTTCCTTCCCCTATGAATCAGGAGGAAAGAGCAGTAAAACCAGACTTCTGAGAAGCTTTTTAGCCTGTGGTAGCTGCCCCAGAATGACTCAGGCCAGAGGCTTTTGAATGAGCTTGCTTGTTAACTGCTGTGCGGTAGCCAAGGGCTCAGGACTCCTTCAGACGTGAGTCGCTCCAGAGTCACATTCAAATGTGCAGAATAAAGTGCTCCTTCACAAGCCTCTACACAGACCGGCAATTGGCAAGTCCTACCAGAATTGAATCAGGATGGAAAAATCATGCTAAAATCTGACCAAGAGGGCCAAATTAACATTAAAACTTAGTATTATATATAACACAGATGCAATATTTATTATATTTTTAGAAGTCCCTATAAGAAAATTTCTGTTCTATACACATTTATACATGTAGCTATGCCTATATAGGTCACTAGGATATCATAGCTTTGGGAACATTTACAAATTCAAGTGATCCAAATGTAAGCAATAAGTATTAAGTTTTGCTAAAAAAAAAAGTATTCAAAGGCAGGTAAAAATAATCTTGCTAATAATCAGCTGAGCAGTGTGGTGGAGCATTGAGGGTCCTCTGATTTGGTGATAAACTCAGTTTAGACCTCTTGGGGCCCACCAACTTCTCTGACCTATTCTCACCTATGATGTTTTTTCCATCCCACAACATCTTTAATGTGACCCCTTTCAACACCTATTAAGGGAAAAATATGATGGCTGGCTCTGGATTCTCTGTTCTTTTAAGTATTTTCTTAACAGTCTGGAATCCAGATTTCTTTTCCATTTCCTTTGACCACTGCTGACTTGGCTTGATCTTCAATTCTTGAGATAAAATTCAGGCAGAAATTCCTCAGCATTCAGTAGAGATAGCTCTCCTACCCTCTGCTATGAGAAATAACAGGGCCAGTGGACAAAGAAAAGTTTAGGGTATTTGGCTCACTATCTCCTGGGTTCATTGGCAAGTTGAGTATTGTACCTCACTGACAAGGAGAGAGAGAGGACCTACGGAGGCTGCAGTAGTCCTTCTGTCACACCAAAACTTTGTCCTAAGTGTCACAGAGATTTTTTTTTTACAGAGATCTTTTAAAGGTACACTGCATGCTTCTCAGCGCTCTTTAAATTGAATGTGATGCCTGCTTTAAAAACCATTGACACTTTATACATAGAAGCCTCTGGAAAAACAACATAATTCAGTTACTTTTTAAACTGTGAGCCATGGGCCCCCCCAAATCCCTATATAGTACCCAGCCTTGTTGGTGGAGGAGATACTGTTATGAATTTTGCAGTAGACAATACTAAAATTAATTTAAGATAAACATAATGCTAAATGAAAAAGAATCTATGCTGAGCACATAGATATTTTGTTTTTTTGTTTGTGTCAGCAGATTTGAAGTACAATTTTTGTCTTAATGGGTACTTGAACTTTTCATGTTTGTTATTCACTCATCTGGCTCTGGGTACTGCTGTATACTCTCATTGGACAGAGACGCTTGTTTCTGTCTTTGTTAAGAGAGGCTTCCATGGGCAATACAGGCTTTAGGAACTACTTCCCATAGTTATGATTACCTCTAATTTAAATCAGCCACAATGCCTCTCCACTACCACTGTGTATTTCCACCTGCTTCTAGTCTTAGCATTTTGTTTCACAGTCTAGAACGTAAGGCTACTGAGGGAGGGTGGCAGCAGATGGACTTCCTTTCTAATAAAGGCACCACATGGCCTCACATTCTTGATATGGTCCTCTTTGGCCCAACTAAGTTCTGTGCCTTCATCACTCTCTGTGGCAACTTAGAGGTGATTTGTGGCTTTAATCTTTTTGGTTATCCGCATTTTAAACTAAAGAAGTTGCCTATTCCTCACTAGAATTTAATGCTTTCTTAAAATTTAAAATTTCTAGATGCTTGTGTGATAGGATTCAATACAATATTTAGTATAATTAAATTTCATTTTTTTTTAAAAAAAAAAAGCCATTCTAGGAGCTGGAGAGATGGCTTAGTGGTTAAGGTGCTTGCCTGCCAAGCCAAAGAACCCAAGTTCGATTCCCAGGACCCAAGTAAGCCAGATGCACAAGGTGGCACATGCGTCTGGAGTTTGTTTGCAGAGGCTTGAGGCCCTGGCACACCCATTCTATCTACCTCTCTCTCAAATAAATAAATAAATACTTTTTAAAAAGCCATTCTAATGTAGGAATTTGACGTGGTAGAATGAAGAGACTGAATTTTTTGTGTATTGCTTTACACTATTAACCCCTCCCCCAAATGAAAAGGTCCTGCCCAGTTTCCATGACTCTGGTATACGTGCTATGGGCACACACGCTCTGACAAAGCAACATAGGAGACTTACTTAGCTACTGCCCAGGGCGGGCTTTAACAGTACTGCTCCACAAAGAAATTTAAAAGCATCTGTAAAACCTTTGCTTAAAAAAAAGAAAAAAAACAATTTAAAGGCTTACTACATGTAACTTCTTTTTCTTTCTGGTGCATATATATGTGGTATGCACGCATGTGAGTATGTGTGTTGTATGTGTGTGGGCACATGTGGGAGCACATGCATGTGAACTGCAGAGGTTGAAGTTGGGTACCTTCTTCAGTTGCTCTCCACTTTTTCTTTTCTCTCTTTCTTTCTTTCTTTTTGATGACACAGGGTCTCCCACTGGACCCACAGCTCAGTGGTTCAGATAATCAACCTATTCAGTCTATCCCAGAGAATCTGCTTGTTTCTGCTTCCTGTGCATGCTGGGATCACAGGTGCATGCCATCATGACCTGCCTTTACCTGGGTACTGGGGATCTGAACTCAGGTTTTCGCACTTGCATGGTGAGTGCTTTACTGACCAAGCATCTCCCCAGCTCACAACATGTATTTCTTAGGTTTTGCTATGGGAGATGAGCTGATACTTGATACTTGAGAAGCTGAAAGAGGAAAATACTAAGCCCATTGCAAGGTCCCAAAAAACTATTGTTTCCAAGTAACTGAAGTAGGGTGGAGGATTTCTGTTCTTTCTTAAGGTTCAGTTCTGCTTATCAAACAGGTTTTGGGTTTGATTTCATCAATTTCTTTCTTTTATTTTTTGTTTTGTTTTTTTATTTTGAGATAGACCCTGACCTGGAATTCACTCGCTAGTCTCAGGGAGGCCTTAAACTCACAGCATTCCACCTACCTCTGCCTCCTGAGTGCTGGGATTAAAGGTGTGCTCCACCACGCCCAGCCCATCAATCCCATCAATTTCTTTTGATAACACTGTCTTCAGAGTATTGAAGAATTACTACTAGGAGCCTTTTTTATTTGAATTAAATAAAATTTACTAACACTTATTTGATGAATAATTCTAGGCAATTTTTTTTTTTTCCCAAGGCAACATTTTAAGCAAGGCTCTGAGTGAAATGGCATTGGGCTCTGGATTCTTCTTCTCTGATTGGTTTTGTGGTGAGACAACCAGTAATCTGAGGGCCTGTGGTGGGAAGCTCTGGGGAAGAAAAGATTGATACAATTGCAAGAATACATTTTAAAACACAAAAGCAGAGTATTTGATCAATAACATGCAGAAACCGTGACATCAGTGACATTTATGATTATGGACAGATTTGTGTAAGCAGGGGGAGGTGAAGAGGACAAGAGAGGAGAATTAATGACCAAAGTTAAAATCCACATGCTTTGCCATCAACGGCTTCAGAAGATACACTCAGAGTCCACGTGAGCAGTTCGAAGCTCCCACTCTGCATGCTTGCTCTCTGCTTCTTGCCCAAACATTCAGAAAACCAGCATTTAGAACATCTGGGCGCCAGGAGATGATTTCCCCAAACAAGCCACAGACTCCACCTCATTCCTGAGAAGAAGAGAGTACATGCCACAAAGCAGAGGTGTGGTTGGTGGACAGGATGTTCCCGAAAAGCCCCAGGAGGAAGCCACATGCTTTGTGTGAAGAAAAAGTGTACCTATGCAAACCAAACCAAACCAAACCAAACCAAACCAAACCAAACCAAACCAAACCAAACCAACCAAGCCAAATAAAGATGCTAGAAGAGAAAGCAGCCAGGAGCATCGCAGGAACTTTGGTAATTACATAGGCTAACATCTCTCTTTTCCCATGAAATCTCCTTTTCATACAACAGTGAGAGGAAAGCATCCCATGCAGGGACACCTCCTGCGGAAGGCTTGCCAATGTCATGAGTCCTTGTCACTGGGGTCTGTTCCTATAACCTCCAGAGGGTTCATTCAGTGGACAGAGCAAAGATGTATGTTTCTGCCCTCTCATTATCCCATAAACATTTGGGCTTGAATGAAATAAACTAGAATGTTCCTGGAAGACTATTATTACTGCATTAATCTTTGGTGAATTTCATCGGTCCCCTTGTGTTTGCAGTGGCAAAACTGGGCGTCACGCAGTGGAAAAATCTATGTTAGATAACTGCTATTTGACGTAGCAACATTATTTATTGAATAAATTAGACAAAAAAACCCCAATATAGACTTTTTTGGGTAGAAACAAGTAAACCTCACAGTTTTAGTTTCAAATCAAGCGGTCCTAAAAGGAGCCACCCCAGGCCCTTTCTACCTATAAAAGTCAATGACATCAACTGTGGAGGTAACTTGACATTATTAAAGCAGATGTTTAGGCCAACTCAAGAGACTGTTGGATCAATTCAGCCATTTCCAAATCTCCTACATGCTGGGCTAATTTCTGCTTTTTTAGTATTGTTTGTCTTCACATCCACAGTTATATCTACACATGCTTAATTCTTAGGTTTGTCCATGACTTTATATCCACAGAGAGCAAAGAGATAACCAAAAATGAGTTTTGACAAGACTGCAGAATTTGATGTATTTTGTTTATGATGCCAGATAAAAGAGACAATGGAGATAAGCAAGGAGCTGGGAACAGATTTAAGCAATATTTCCCTTTTAAGCTTTCCAAAAGTAAAATGTTCTTGTCAGTTTAGCAAAGAGATATAGTAGAGAAACCCAGACATAGATTTATTTATTTATTTATTTTGGTTTTTTTGAGGTAGGGTCTCACTCTAGCCTAGGCTAACCTGGAATTCACTAGGTAGTCTCAGGGTGGCCTCGAACTCACGGCAATCCTCCTACCTCTGCTTCCTGCCTGAGTGCTGGGATTAAAGGCGGGCGCCACCAGGCCCGGCTTTAGAGTTTTTTTTTTTTTTTTGATGATGAAATTTCTCTCCTAAACCTTTCTCAAAAGACAACTCTCAAATTGTAGCCATCGTCCCACCTACTCCTACACCTCTCCAGGGAGTCCTTCCTTGGGTTACATGATACAACATATGTCCAGGGCATAACAACTCTATTACTGAGTGGGACAACCCACATCTATTACTGCAAATAGCCAGGATTTCATGACTGAACCACCAAGACCCTCTCATAGCATCTGTCCCAAGGCCACACATGGCTAGAATTACTAAACAAGGCCTCAGGGTCTCCATTTATATACTTGCCACCACCAGCAACACTTGTTAAGAGGAGACGCATGTCCATGCTTGCAAGGAGCAATTGTATTTCAAACCTTGTCTATTGGCTCTTGAGTTGAACTCCAGCAATGTGTTTGCTGCCACAAGAACTTCAAGGATCCAAGATAATAGGAATGGGAAGCTCTGACTGGTCGTGACATTGATCAGGTGAGGGCAGACATCAGCAGAGCATGCCTGCATCCTACTGCCAACAGGGCCCGATTCAGCGCCAAGGGCAAGACTGGTACCAGGATTTCTCCGAGCACCACCTTTTCTCTTTCCTTTCTCACGATAGGGATGGGTTATAAACAATGAGAAATACGTTACACAGCCCCTACTCATTCTTAACTTAGCTCCTCAGTAAAAGAGTGAGATTCTTAGCATGGAGCTAGCAGGCAATTTACTGATTAGGGAATTGGCTCTTGTTTTCATTAAAGCATTCAATCTAAATGTCAAATGCAACAATAACACACAAATGACCATTCAAAAGGACCACAATTTGAGCTTGCACTGCTAATTAGGTGATTTTTTTATTAATTAAAAGAAATTGGATGGGTTAGGCTCTCTTGGCTTCTTGATGATAGTTCATTGACTCACCATGTGATTTCAGACAAGTTATCATAGCTTACAAGTCACTATTCTAACTCCTTTTTTACCATGTCCTCTTCCTGAATGCTCAGCTTTTACAACCTGACCCTGTGGGTGATGGAACACTGCGAGGTTGGTCCTGTGTTTGTGCAATTGATCTGCTGTGGGTCTGTAATTACACACAAGGATTAGAAGTTTCTACACTGCACTACATTTATCACTTAAACCGCAAAGTTCTCCACTACCCTAAGGAAACAACATTTCCGTACTTGCCCTCAAACTCATCTACTTGTGTGTTATAAAGGATCTCCTGTGCCGTGGCAAGCTTGAGCTCCCTGGCACAACTCAGCGTCCCAGACTGTTGCAGTACAAGAACAGGAGGTGAGCAGCCTCACTTCTTGTTGGATACCAGACGCGGAAGGCTGGGGGAACCTTCAGAGCCCAGCAAGCAGAGAATAGGCCATGCGGGCCTCCAGGGCGGAGCTGGGTCTAGACGTCAGCTCTGCTCTGGAGCCTGTAGGCCTTCCTTCACTCCTTGCTGGTGTCCTTTTCATCCATCCTACAAGCTGTGGAGGTGTATGCTCATCTCATTTATCGCAGCTTTCTAAACTATTCCTTGCCATCTTATATAGGGTTGTATAACTGACTATGGGTATTGCAAAAAAAAAAAAATAAATAATTGACAGGTGAAAGGCTTCTGAATGTACAGTGACAAAAACTAATTCAAAATCAAATATGTATTGAACCCCAGCTGCTTCTGGCCGGGCTCCCCTGTGTTGCATTGTGTGACCTCACTATCGCCTTGGTCCTGAAAACACAGGCGTGCCTTGCTGTGTGCAATCATGCCATGCAACACCAACGGACACTGCCTGGAGCGACTTAGCTCAGATCCAAGGCTATCCTATGTTCAATTAAAGTGTCTTTAATACACATACAGTTTTCTGCTGTTATAGAAACACAATGGTTTAATTATGGAAAACAGAGACTTTTAATATTTTTCTACCATCATTTCTCAGCATGGAAGGTATCATATTAGTGTGGCTTTGGACTGTATTATGTTGGAATGTTTGATTTTACAAATCGCTGTTTGAGTTGCTGGCTTGAGTTTCATTTAAAAAAAAAGTCATTCAATAAATTTGGTCTCAGGATGGGACAGAATTTCCAGTAATTCCTGAAATGGCCTTCAACATACTTCCGTCATTTGGTACTATATATTTATGTGAAGTGGCATTCTCAGCCAGGGGATTATAAAATCAAAGCACTGAACAACTATGAAAGATGTTGGAGATGCTCTTATGTCTTGCAGTATCAAATATTCAGCCAAAATTTAACTCGTTCATTTTTTTGTGATACTAGGAAGTAGAACTCATGGACTCATATATGCCAGAAATGTGTTCAAACTTTGAGCTATATTGCCCAGTCTCTTTAAAAAATATAACCTTTTATTTTGAGGTAGATTCTCCCTCTGGCCTTGAACTCACTCTGTAGACCAGGCAGGCCTCAGTCTCTGAGTAGCTAGGATTAAAAACCTGAACCACTAAGCCCAGCTAAGATTTGATATATATTTTTAAACTTATGTTATTTATTTATTTGAGAGGGAAATAGGCAGGGGGAGAGAGAGAGAGAGAGAGAGAGAGAAAGAGAGAGAGAGAGAGAGAGAGAGAGAGAGAGAGATGGGGTGTGCCAGGGCCTCCAGCCACTGCAAACAAACTCTAGAATAGTGCACCCTCTTGTGCATCTGACTTACGTGGGTCCTGGGGAATTGAACCTGGGTCCTTTGGCATTGCAGGCAAGTGCCTCAACCGCTAAGCCAGCTCTCTAGCCCCAGATTTGATATTTTTATGTAAAAATGAAAAGCCCATTCATCTCATTATAAAATTGATTTATGATTTATTACCAGTAAATGTTTGATTTGTATTCTGTTGTAGTCAGCTTCATGTTGCTGGGATGAACCTCCAAACCAGACACAGTTTATATGAGAAATGGAATTTGTTTCTGGCTTACACATCCAGGGAAGTGAGTAAGCACCCTACAGGAACCCCAGGCAGAGCCAAAGTACTCTGTATATCTTTGGCTGGAATTCATGTCCCCCCCTTAGGGCTGGACCCTAGGACCCACCCATAGTAACATCAAGTTACAAGCTGGAATAAAACTCCTGAATCTAATGGGGGACATCCATTCAAAGTACCGCATATACCTATTTTGTTTTCTTTTATGATTTTTTTTAGGTAGGGTCTTGCTCTAGTCCAGGCTGACCAGGAATTCACTGTGTAGTCTCAGGTGGCATTGAGCTCACAGCAATCCTCCTACCTCTGCCTCCTGAGTGCTGGGATTAGAGGCGTGTGCCATCACACCTGTCTTTGAACACCTATTTTCTATACTTACCTACCTGGGGCCACATAAAAATTTCTCAGGCAAAAAGGGTCATAAGTAGAAAAAGTTTACGAAGTCCTGTTCTGTTACATAACTCCAATTTTTTCTATTCATGGATTCTCTAATTGAGAATTTACCTATTCGCTAAAAAAGTCTATCCATAACCCCCAAAGCAATATTTGGGGAACAGAATGGCAAAGAATTTGGAGTCGAGTATGTACCCGCTCCTAGCTAAAGTTGAAGAAGGGACACTTTACCTTCTTGCTTGAGCTTTTTTGCAAACAAGTGTCCTTTGTCTGGTCTGCTTGGTGCATGTTTCACATTTGTACTTTTTCTTTGTGGCTTCACTGTCTGCAGAGCCCCCAGGGTAGTGCGAGGCGCTGCTTCGTGTCCTGGAGGGCGCGAAGGCCGGGGTGCGTTACACCACCTTCGCCCCGCCACACATTAGCGTGTTCTCGTCATCTCAGTATTAATGAGTTGATGATACATTCTAAGAAATTATCATTAAACAGGAACACACAAAGCAATGCTATGAGCTCACAGGTTCAAAAGTTGTGGCCCAGGGCTCGCAGGACTCTAGCTCTGTATTTCCCTGCAGAGTAACTATTCAGTATTTGCTGATTCAATGTATGCCATTTTACAGGACATAACTATTGTGATAACGAGAATTGGCTAGATGTATTGACAAACTCTTTATGGTACCGCCCATTCTGTTCCTTTTAGGCCAGCACTTTTCTATTGTAGCTAAACATTTAACCTCCTTGAAACCTTCTTCTAAGGTGACTGATACCCAAGGCCTGCCCCAGACCACGTCCTAGAGAATCTCTGCAGTAAGTCAGAGCAGTCATACTTTTAGATGCACATGGTTGGCTTTAATGGGTACTCAGGGCTGGCAACTGTGGTGTTGGGCTGTCTTCTTTCCTGAGAATGTTCTCAAAACTCTGTCCCACATCTGGATGTTCTGAACCTCCCAGATCAGCTGCGGGGAAGGTGGGGGTAGGAGAAGGTCTGCCTGTTCTTCACGTGATACCCCCAAAGAATAAATATTCTAGTTCTTCTGACCTTTAAAAGTTCAGGGGCTAGAGAGATGGTTTAGCAGTTAAGGCACTTGACTGTGAAGCATGAAGACTCAGGTTCAATTCCCCAGGCCCCACATAAGCCAGATGCACAAGGTGGCACATGTGTCTGGAGTTCGTTTGCAGTGGTTGGAAGCCCTGGTATGCCCATACTCTTTCTCTCTCCCTCTGTCTTCCTCTTGCTTGCTCTCTCTCTATCTCTTTTTTTAAAAGTATTTTTATTTTTATTTATTTATTTGACAGAGAAAGAGGGAGAGAGAGAGAGAATTGGCATGCCAGGGCCTTCAACCACTGCAAGCAAACTCCAGACACGTGTGCCCCTTGTGCATTTGGCTAACATGAGTCCTGGGGAATCGAACCTGGGTCCTTTGGCTTTGCAGGCAAATGCCTTAACTACTAAGCCATTTCCCCAGCCCTATCTCTTTTTTTTAAAAAAAAAATATTTTATTTATTAGAGAGAGATGACAGAGATTGAGTGAGTGTGGGTGCCCCAGGGCCTCTTGCCATTGCAAGTGAGCTCCAGACATATGCACCATACCACGTTGTGCATCTGGCTTTACATGGGTAATGGGGAATCAAAACCAGGCCATCAGGCTTTGCAGGCAAGCACCCTAACCACGGAGCCATTTCTCCAGCCCTAAAAATCTTTTTAATTGTTCGACAGTGTTTTGTTGGCCAGCATGAGACGGATGTTCCACTGCAGTCTGCCACAGCAAAAGGAATGTCTCCCTTGCTACTTCAGCACCCTTTTGTACTCTGGAAAAGTTCTCTCAACCTGCACTGACCAGTTGTTTTCTTCTTCTTCCTCTTCTCCTTCTTCTTCCTTTGATAAAGACTCAACTTGGCCTTTCTTTACCTCCAACTTTTTTTTTTTTCTTTTGGTTGATGCTGCACTGAGGATTGAACCCAGGGCCTCATGTACGCTACACAAATGATCAAGCCCTGAAGCTATATCCTCAGCCAACCTTCCACATATTTTCTTAAGTGTCTGCATTTCATGCCTATTTTCTGGAGGGCCAGACCATATGAATCACTTCCTTTTCCATTAAACCTCGGTGCCCAGGACTTCTCATGAAAACTTGTTTGTTCTAATATTTATAAGCCATGTGGATTGACTGAAACCCCTATTGAAGATTCTGAGTCCTTCTATTATATATATAAAAAAATTCAGGCTGAGATCCTATTACATGGCCGGGTGACACTGGGTTCCTCCACATGCAAAACAAAGGGTCGGATTCATTCATTCATCAGACATTTGTTGAGTGTCCAACACGTGCCAGGCTCTAAAAGCTGAGGGCACAGTGTTGAAAAAGCCATTATATCTAGGGTTGCATCTCTCCGCGCTTTCCAGAGCCAGTCTTCTGTGATGCTATTAGCATACTTAGGCAGAGCAGTTCTCTCTTACACCCCAGCTCACTGGGATAAAATATTAGTTTCCTCACATCTCTTCCACCATATCATGATTATAGGTTGGCCTTGTAACACATAGAGCTTGGCCAACTGGGGCAGGAGAGAGGAAAGCAGCTGCCCACCGTATTGTTTCTCCTGCTCCCACTGTCCCAGCACTCCCCTGAAATCATGCTGAATGAATTCTTTCTGTGTCCTATTTCCTTCTGACCTGCCCTAGGCTAGGTTACCGTACCACTATTTCCCCAAATGTAACCCTCCACCCTTGAAGACCGCCTTTCTCTGGCCCCTTCCTTCTGAAGAAGCCCCAGGGCAGAGAACAGACCAGCATCATCTATCTGCCAAGCTGATTACAGGTTAAGTACTCAACTGAAGATATCTACAGAGCGTTCCATTTAATCCTCATGATGTAGTTTCTATCATTTCTTTCCTTACGCCCCCATTGCACAGAGAGGTAGTCGAGGTACAGACAGAGCAGGGGACTTGTCACACATCAGACAGTAAGGAAGTGATAAGAGACAGGATTTAAATCCCAAGACTCTACTTGTAGGCTTATGTTTTTTATTTTTATTTTTATTGTTTTTGAGGTAGGGTCTCACTCTAGCCTAGGCTGACCTGGAATTCACTCCGGAGTCTCAGGGTGGCCTCAAACCCACAGCGATCCGCCTACCTTTGCCTACCGAGTCCTGGGATCAAAGGTGGGGGGGGGGCGCCACCACATGCGGGCAGACTTATGTTCTTAAACCCAGTGCAAACCCTGCTTCTCCTGACAGGAAGAATGCCAGGTTTAGACTACTGACCCTGCCACTGACTGTCAACATCTAAAATCCTGAGCAAGTGGACTCATCTTCTGGGGCCTTGATATGCTCCTCTGGAAAACGGAACCATTGCAACACCTGCTCTTCCTACTTCACAGCCTGCTCTAATGATCATGTGAAATGGACACTTCCGCATGACCAAGTCATCTGTCCAGACCTTCCCTCATCCATCCATCCATCCATCCATCCAGTATGGCTGCCTTATGCTTGTTGGACATTAACAGAATACTGGTAGTGGGTGTGAAGGCTCACATCTTTAATCCCAGAACTTGGGAGGCTGACATAGGAGAATCACTGTGAGTTTGAGGCTAGCCTGGGCTACATAGTTCCAGGTGTTGGTGAAGTCTCACTGTGATGAAGTATGAGAATATATATGTGTGTATGTGTGTGTGTGTATGTGTTGGTTTTTTGAGGTAGGGTTTCACTCTAGCCCAGGCTGACCTGTAATTCACTATGGAGTCTCAGGGTGGCCTTGAACTCATGGCAATCCTCCTATCTCTACCTCCCGAGTGCTAGGATTAAAGGTGTGCACCACCATGCCCAGAGTCTTTTCAAATTTTTATTAACAACTTCCATGATTATAAAAAATATCTCATAGTAATATACTCCCTCCCCTGACTTTTCCCTTTGAAACTCCGTTCTCCATCATATCCCTGCCCCATCGAGAAGATGTTTTTTCTTATTTGTGTGTGTGTTTGCAAGCACCCCAAGCCCTCTTGCCACTGCCACTATATACTTGTGTCACTTTTTTTTTCCATCAGGCTTTACATGGTAGCTGGAGAATTAAACCCAGGCTGGCAGGCTTTGCAAGCAAACTCCTTTCACTGCTGAGCCATCGCTCCAGCCCTAGGAAGATATATCTTTTTTAAAATTGAAATATATTCGTTGTTACTTTCCTGGAAAAACAGCTTAAGCTAATTTATTTATTCCCTTATTCAACAAATAGCATTTTTATGTATTCGGCGTATACTGGTAACTAGGGCTTCAGATGCTAAAAGAAGTACCTGTAAAACGCCGGGCCGCACAGATGCGGTGTTTCTTGCTGTGTATTAAGCCATCACTTTCTATCATTTGGAAGCACATAGCCTCCAGGAGTTCATAGCATTAATATTCTAAGTAACACTTTGCATGAAGGTGAAAAGTTGCTGAATGAAGTCAAAATTTTAGGTGATTTCAATTTCTATGAATTTGCCACAGTATCTCAAGTTCTAGTGAGAACTTCTGAGGAGGTAGCAGTACACTTACCGAGTCCTGGCCCCCCTTTTT
The DNA here is from genome assembly GCF_020740685.1 of Jaculus jaculus. Classification (NCBI taxonomy): domain Eukaryota; kingdom Metazoa; phylum Chordata; class Mammalia; order Rodentia; family Dipodidae; genus Jaculus; species Jaculus jaculus. Next base: position 109,294,551 of record NC_059108.1, on the reverse strand, counting down.
AGACCATCAGTATTGAAATTTAAGATTTGAAATTTAAGAAAGCTGGTCCCTTGCTTCGGTAGTCAACGTTCATTTTTATTTCTCTGGCTGCAAGCAGCTCTTCCATGCTGTTGTTGAAAATCCGTGGCTCTGAGTAGCATACACGGAAAGTATCTCTTTCCATTTGAGTTTCTCCTCAATTGCTCACCAACCTCATGGGTCTCCTTTTATGCGGGTGTTGAGGACAGAGTCAAGCAAGCTTCCACATAAAAGCCAAACCAGAGTCTTTTTATTTCAAATCGGAGCTGGAGGAACAGCAGACATCAAGAATGGACGCCCCGAGAATGAACACGGTGCCTCACCAGGTAGCAATGGGGTTGGGACAGGCAGAGCTTTGCATTCCCCAGTCAACTCCTCAAGAAAATTGGTAGAGAGCTATGCCAAGATTTTATTGAAAAGTAGATGCTGTTTATGTGCCCAGTGGAGTTGGTCCTGATGGAATTTTAATGATGGTTCTACATTTCCTGAAGTCTTCTGCCAAAAATATTATTTTCAGAAGACTAGAAGGTGTCAGTAACACTATAATTTGTCACCTTCATTTATTTACTTCTAAATTATCTTTTTTTTAAAAAAAAATCCAGAACACTAGGCTGGGAATGTAGCTCAGAGGTAGAGTGCTTACCTAGCATATGCAAGCCCTTGAATTCTTTCTTTCTCCCAGCCTCATTTCTGGAGAAGACAATGGAAAGTAGTGGAAGCTAGGTGCTAGTGAGAAGGAGAAGTCCTGACTGAGCACCTCTTCTAGGTGTACCTCTCTTGGCAATGTGTGTCCCAGGTCATCTTTTGTCTTCCAAATGTGGGCATTTAAGTACCAGAAAGAGACAACGTTCTCTTTATTTTAATAAAAATACTTATTTCTCTCTCTCTCTCTCTCTCTGTGTGTGTGTGTGTGTGTGTGTTTGTGTATGCACACATGTGTTGTATGGACAGCAAACACAATGCCAGACACTTGTGCCATTTTTTTTGTTGTGTTCCAGCTTTATGTGGCTGGCTGGGGACTTGAAACTGGGCCAGCAGGCTTTGGCAAGCAGGCACCTTTAACCACCAAGCCATCTCCCCAGACCCAGCACTCCCTTTGGCATGAGAGTGATGGTGGCATGATCACAAGAAAAGTGAGAGCTTCAACATGGAGCTTTAAAGGCAGTAAAAAGATCTGATATTCCTTTGTGTGTGCACACAGTGTGTGTGGTGTGGCATGCGGGTGTGTTTGTATGTCGCGTGTGCATTGTGTTTATGCAGCTGCGGCACCCTGTGCATGAGCGTGTGGAGACTTGAGGAGGACATCGGGTGTCCCCTCCCATTGCTCCCCCGCCTGGTTTTCCTTTAGAAATCCATCCCTGACTGATTCCGGAGCCAGTGATCTTCTAGTTTATATATGCCCTACAAGACTGGGGTTACACATGTGTGTGGCCATGCCTGCTGTGCATGGGTGCTGGAGGAATCAAACTCCAGTGGTTTCAGGACCCCTCATGCCCTCATGTTTGCACAGAAAGCTCTCTTAACTACGGAACCATTTCTCCAGCCCTCAGACACGCCTTTAGCGATGTTTACGTATGAGAGATTTATCCTCATTTAAAATCAATGGCTCTGGGAGACTGAGGAAATGGTTTAGTGGTTATGGCATTTGCCTGCAAAGCCTATGGACCAGGGTTTGATTCTCCAGGACCCATGTAAGGCAGATGCACGAGAGGGCACATGTGGCTGGAGTTCGTATGCAGTGGCAAGACATCCTGGCATGCCCATTCTCTCTCTGTGTCTCTTTCTTTCTCATAAATGAATAAAATATTTTTTTAAAAGAATCAATGGCTCTGAATAGTATAAAATAAAGCTTGGCCTACTGCTTAAGCTTCAAAGATTGAAATAGTTATGGATGTGATAGTTATTACTTCTTGGGATACACACACACACACACACATATATATACACACACATATATATTAAAGAGGTCTACATATGTATTAGTTGTTCATGCATACATTCACTCACTCATTCAACAAACATTGGTTGGACACTTAGAATATGCCAGGCAGTGCTTTAGGCTATGGGAATCCTATGGCAAATAAGACTTCTTGTCTATTTGGAACCTCCTGGTCTTTATGTTCTAAGACTGGACTTCTAATTTATGCCGATGTTCTCTCAGTCTCTTCTGCAGGCACTGAAATGGCAGCAAGGACATAAACCAGCAAGGACAAAGAACTCCAGAGAGCAGATGACAGCAGATCTCTAGCTATCACAGACCACTGAAAGAAAAGGTTAGAAGCTGAAATCAAAGGACACAGGGGACTGATTCGGTGCACCACAGAAAAGTGGCAGGCATGCCTGTAGCAAGGGAGACATGATAGTTCATGCTCTGAACTCCCGAGAAGGTCAGGACTCAGAGACCAGGTGCCTCTGACTTTGAGGTACAGGGAGGGGATGGTCAGAAACCCTTAGCTTCTACTCTGAATCCCACATAATCAAACACATGTCACTTTAACATTCTCCTTCCAACAGCCCAAGTCCCTTGGCAAGACAGACTTGTATCTCTCAGGATGAGGCTGGATGGATACACCTTTGGGGAAATGGGTTCATCTATGAGAAAATAATTATATATGGTGAAACAAACATGTAACCCTCACTCCTATTTTCTTTTAAGCCAGGGCCTCTGCTCCCTCACGGGATTGAGGTCACAGATGTGCATTTTCACCCCCATCTGTTTAGCTGGGTGTTGGGGAATTGAACTCAGAGGGAATCAAGCCCTCCCAGGCTCTTAGGCCTACACAACAAGCATCTCACTCACTGAGCCATCTCCCCAGCCTCTGTCTCTCCTCTTTTTAATTTTAATTTTAATTTTTTGGTTTTTTTTGAGGTAGGGTCTCACTGTAGCTCAGGCTGACCTGGAACATTTCTTCCATTTTAATTTGAGGGAGTCAAGGCAAAACAGGTTAAGGCATTTCTCCAAGGTCACACAGTAATCGATAAAACGGGGACCAAAACTCCAAAGAATATGGCCTAAAGTACAATTTGGTATGAGCACTTTCTGTACTCTGATTTTGCCATCAATCTATTCATGATTCTGTCACCTCTGACGGGACATGTACCTGATGCTGGAGTATTGCAAGAAAGGGATGGGGTAGGTTGGGGGTGAAGATAACTTAGCACAGTTCTTCCTTAAGTCCTAGGTCCTAGAAATCAGGTCACCTCTATTACCATATCTGGAAATAAGTTGGACCAAGTGGGGTCAATGGGGAAGGACAGACTCAGCTTTGGGCCATAGGATTCAAGGAGAAGCAAACTTCAGGGCAGAGGAATACTTCATTCTACTTGGACAGAGAATCAACAGACGTGGTTTCCTAGGGAACTTCACAGCCATCCTGGAGTCTTTCACCAGAGTTCCAATGGGACAGGCTTGGCGCTGGGGTCTGTCTGTCTTTTTTTTTTTTTTTTTTTTTTTCAGTGTTTTAGAGGCTTGAATTAGGTGTCTCCCATAAACTCATGTATTGTGAATGCTTGGTTCCCACCTAATAGTAATTTAGGAGGTGGAGCCTAGCTGGAGGATGTGCTGTTGGAGGCAAGGTTTAGGGGTGTCATAGCCAGCTCCCCCTTGCCAGAGTTTGGCTCACTCTCCTACTGCTGTTTGCCACCTGCTGTGGAAGGAGGTGATGTCCAGCCTCTGCTCTGCCGTCTTTCCCTGCCATCACAGACCTTTCCTTCGAAACCTTAAGACAAAATGGATAACTTTTCTCCCATCAGCTGCTTTTGGGCTGGTGCTTTGTGCAGGCATGGAGAAGGTAATTACAGCATGTGTGTGTGTGTGTGTGTGCGTGTGTGTTTATGTATGACGTGTGTGCATGTATGCTTATATATGTATGTGCAAAGATGCATGTGGAGGCTAGAGGTAAACGTTGGTTGTCTTGACCATTCCCTACCATATTCTATGGTCTCTGGCGGAACCTAGAGCTCACAGATTTGGCTACACTAGCACACCGGTGAGTCCCAGGGGCTCCCCATCTTCCTCCCAGGACCCGGATTACAGCCGCTCACTCACTACCAAGAGTGACATTTTACACGGGAGGTGGGGATCTGAACTCAGGTCCTCATGCTTGTGTGGCAAGCACTTTACCTCGGAACCATCTCCCCAGCCCCAGCACTGGGATTCTTCAAACTGAAGACAAATTGGGGTACCTCATTGGCTACTTTTGGAGCCATGACAGCTCAGCTAAGGGCCGCTTTAAACCTCTGCCAATCTGCAGGATTGCAAGGAGTTGAGACTAAATTGGCTGATGTAGAGGTTGGATACCCAGAGTTGAATGCTCTTTCCAATATGAGTATTCTTTGGCTTTACATGTATATTGGGGAATCAAACCCAGGCCATCAGGCTTTGCATGTAAATGCCTTTGAGTCACCTACCTAGTCCCCACTGTGAGGATTCTTAAGAGAACTAACTCTTAGCAAGCACTTCCAGTTCCCTCAGCCCATGTCATTGAAGGTGACAGAGTGGTGTCGTAGGATTAATGTTTTCAGAAGTAAGCTATTTTCTCAACATGATGATGAAGCAGGATTGAGGGAACAGACCTGCAGGCAAAAAAATGGTCTCCACCAAGGAATCCATCAGCCCCTCCTGCCTGGGGTTATTGAGAATTCCATCTCTGAATGTGTTCAGCTTCTTAACCCTAAGCCATTGTAGGGGCAGCCAAAATGATAGAACTTCAGTTAAGAAGAGGAACATATCTCTTTTCTTGGCCATTTTGTAGCTTTAAAAAAAAAATCCAGATTTAAGATCCAGAAAGTAAACCTGAAAATCCCCTATGTGCTCTGTTCTTTAAGAAGAAACTTTTTTTTTTTTTTTTAAGTATTGACCTTTCTAAAAAGTTTGCTCATGAAGCTGTAAAAGATGGAAGGTAGCTTTCGTGCAGACAGGGGATGTGAGCGAGAACTGTCATAAGCATGACCCCAGCATTGCATGATCCCAGCTGGACATTTTGGAGCCTTCCCCTGGACAAATGCTTCTCCAGCAGCCCATCATTAGTCTGCTCTCTCAATTGCATACACAGTGAGAGGCTACGGGAAGAACTTTCAAGAGAATTCTTCTAGAAATACAGATGATGCAGCTGTCTCTAACTAGAGGGACAGAAAGATCACCTGCAGAAAACCAGGAACAGAACCGGGACCATACAAAACTTTAAATTCTTCTTTCACAAACGCCAACGATTGAAAGGCAAACCATCAAGCAACACGTCATTGGCTTGTAAGTTATCTACTTTCTCTGAGTGTGGACCTGAATCCCAGTGAGCTGCGTGAGGATTTTTGCCTTTATTTTAGGCTGTGTAGCTCAGATCCACTTTTAGGGGCTGGCTGGCCTCAATCACACTGTCAATATTGTACCCATAGGAAAGACACCCTGGAGACTAAAGAGCTGTCAGATTTTGAAGGTTAGCAAATAAACCTTCCTGAACACTGGTGAATTTCTAGTTACATTGTCAAAAGTAAACAACTCTGAATGTGGACAGTTTTTAAACTCAAAAGATGCCTTCATTTTTCTTTCCTTTTTATTGGGTTTTTAAGGTAGGGTGTCACACTAACTCAGGCTGACCTGGAATTCACTATGTCTCAGAGTAGCCTCAAACTCATGGTGATCTTCCTACTTCTGCCTCCTGAGTGCTGGGATTAAAGGCCTGAGTGCTGGGATTAAAGGCATGCACTACCACACCCAGAGCCTTTATTTTTCTTATAATGAGCTCTTTTGTATAACATCATCCAATTGTGGTATAAAAATGATATAGCTAAACCCAGCAGTTAATGACAATATCATAAGACAATAATGATAAACACATGTGAACAATAACCTTTCTCACAATCTAATTCCCTAAGGTCTAATGACTACAACAAAATTCTTCCAATTTCCCAAGCATGCTGAAGTCTGCAGCTAGTGGATGTAGACCCAGGCCATGTTGGAGCCACGGCCTCATATCAGCACCTCTCCTCAACACATTCTCTTTCTCCAGCTCCAGAATGTATTTGGAAAGACTGAGCTCTTTGCATTCATAAGCACAGCTCAGGGGAGGTGTCAGATGCATAGCCTGTGCCACCCACCATAGAATGAAAGACAAAAGTCACTCCAGCCGGGCGTGGTGGCACATGCCTTTAATCCTAGCACTTGGGAGGCAGAGGTAGGGGGATCGCCAAGAGTTCGAGGCCATCCTGAGATTACATAGTGAATTCCAGGTCAGCCTGGACTAGAATGAAACCCTACCTCAAAAAACAACAACAACAACAAAAGCCACTCCAACCATCCCCATACACAAGAGAACAATCAGAGAAGGTCATACATACTACAAAATGATCACCTGCAAAAATCCTTTTCATAATTGTCACGTTAAATAGTTTATAGATTATGAACACTGCTAGAGAGTCTCAGGAAAGAAGGATTGGAATCTTACATTTTAATTCTTGCCAGCGGAGATTAATGAGCAACTGAGTAATTCATTCCTCAGATCACAGTCGATGGGGAAATAATTTGACTTAAAGAGAGATGATCTCAGGCATTGTTTCAAAACATAAGCACAATGTTAGAGGCCCCATCTCTGTAGCGCAACTCTCTGTCCCCGCTTCACTGTGTCGCTGACGGCACCCGAGTCTGCTCTGTGCCTTCGTGCTTCCCCTTCTTTCCTTGTAAGGACGTCAGATTTCCTGCTTAAGACAGTGTGGTGTGCTCTGGATACCCACTGAGGCCCATCAGTGATGGTTTCTTGGAAAACTGGAACTGAGGGAGCACACATGTGATCTTATTTTGACTTTGATAAAGCACTGCTGTATTTTTTTCTTTTTCTTCTTCCTCTCTCCCTCCCTCCCTCCTTACCTCCCTTCCTCTCTGATTCCACAGAGGTGGCAGTTTTGGAGATGGACCAAAAGTTGCATGTCCCTTGGTCCCTCAGTGGAAACGTTTGCCTTGGAGGCACACGAATAAGATGAGTAACAGGCTAAATATTCATCAGAGCTCTTAAAACAAAGGGCCTTCAAACAGTGTACCTTTCTTCCAAAAGAGTCTCACCATGATGAAACCACAAACAGAAAGAATGGTTTTAAGTGGTCTGTGCTCCAGGTAGCAGGCAAGGATGTAGGTAACAGAGAAACGGAGAATGGTGAGCCTTAGGTGATGAGTTTTATTTTCAGGAGGAAAAAGCAGACGTACTGGCACAAGCCTGCAACTCTATCACTAGGGAGGGCTGAGAGAGGAGGACTGTGGGTATTTCAGGCCAGCTTGGGCTATAAAACCTTACCTCATGCCCACCCCACCTCAATCTGCCTTTGTAACTATAGCGTGCTCTAGAAGTTCATTGTCACTAAGACCCAAGCCGGTACTTCTTGCCTATTTCCGTTTCTTCTTTTTTTAACTTCAAAAAAACATTTTAATTGTATTATTTTATCTACAAGATAAATGCTATAAGATAATGTATGTATATGTAAGTAAAGCTCTTGAAATTAAAATATGAATACAAAAATATTTTAAATCAACTAAAGTTCATTTCTTTTTATATGGCAGATACTAAGAGATGTATGGTAGTGCTTTCCCTATGTTTGCTTTCATATATTTGTAAATTATGCATTTATTTTTAATGCTTTTATTTAATTATTTGCAAGCCAAGAGAGAGGAGAGAGACAGAAAGAAAGGGCACAGAAGGGCCTCCAGCTACTCTAAATGAACTCAAGATGCATGCATCACTTTGTTCATCTGGCTTTCCATGGGTACTGGGGAGTTGAATCCAGGTCATTAGGATTTGCAGGCCAATGCCTTAACTGCTGAACCATTTCTCCATCCCTTCATTTATTCCTTATTCAGCATTACTACTACAGATTAATTTCATCTCTTCTTTTAGGATACTAACATCATCACGTCTTTTGCATTCCATACCTTTCTAAACAGGCAACACACAGCTCTGGAGATGAGTCACTGTGAAAGTTAAGAGTGAAAAGAATTTCTGCCTAATCCTGGTCCACTGGGCTTCTCTCGCCCATTATCTAGGTAGCAGATACTGGTTCTCACATTCTTTTTAAGATGAATGAGGCCAAAATCTTACCAGAGCTTTCCCTTGCATGTGTAGTTACTGCTGAATCTAGCAGAGGGGCTCTTCTCAGCTTTGGCACAACCCACTCTCCTCACCCCCACGGTGATGATGCCGAGCGCTGCCCAACTCCTCCGCTAAGCTCTATGAGCTGGAGATGTTCCTGCCTTGCAGGAACAGGATGAAAGCACTAAGAAAGATCCTTCAGGGTAATCCAGCCCCATATCTCATAAAGCAGTTGGAATCCCTGGGAGTTTAAGATCACACAGAGTTAGAAGTGGAGTGAATTTACTAACCCACTGCCCTTTTCAACATGACATGTTATTTCTCTTTGAAACATTCTGCACTCTGGGGACTGGTCACACTTCCATGGTTTGTGCTAGTAAGTTCTATTCTGTTACTTAAGGGTTACTTTAATAAATAAGGATAGTCTTATAGTGTTACTCATTAAAGGTTGTTCTTATTATTATGGATCCCAAGGAAGGGATATTAACCACTTTTTAACCTTGTTCTTTATTCTTCCTTTTGAAATCTGGTCAATTTTGAGCTATTTCATAAAATGCATCAGTGGAGAAATCCTTGATGGGGGATACTGGTATTTACAGAATGCTGGTGCTGGGTCCTTATTGAGCGAATTCAAAGCATATTGATTGGAAATGAGGATATTGGAAGAGCTTTGTTGTAGGGCTGCCCCAGGGACCCTATCCCATGGCAGAACCTGGTCAGGTGGAGGAAGCACTTATTACTATAACATGTGTTGGGTTAGCAATAATGAAAGGGCTCTCACTTGTAGAGCATCTCCTACTGGTAAGTGCTTGCCCCACATTGTCAATCAATCCTCTCAACTACTCCAAAGGGCTCCTTAACTTCACTCAAATAACGTGCTGGATCAGCTCTCTGTGCCCTTTGACATACTTACTGAGGCGCATGGCTCACCAATTGTCCTGAACTATCCTTCACCAGGCCTTTCTGCTACCAGAAACTGACTTACGGGTGTAGCCAGGGTCCACCGAATATGTTTCCAATCCTGCACCTGGCAGTTTGAGAAGTGCTATAGAAATGATGACATGGGAGCTATAAAAGTTAACTGCATGAACACTTAGATGCTTTAGAAATATTTAAGTGCTTCTGTTTAAAAGCATTTTATTTAATGTAGGGTGAGAGAGAAAACAATAAGCTAAATTATACATAAAAAAAACCCAGACTCTAGAAAGGTACTATGCTGACTTTTTTTTCCCCCCTTTGGCAAATGTCTTCAAATCCATGTGTCAGAGACAATAATGCATTCAGGGTGTTTGTGCAAGAAAGGCAAAGAGCCATCTGTGATGGCTTCTTAAAGAACACGCCCTTAGGCTGGACAGATGGCTCAGCAGTTAAAGGTGCTTGCCTGCAAAGCCTAATGACCATGGTTTGATCCCCCAGTACCCACGTAAAGCCAGATGCACAAAGTGGCACATGCACTTGAATTTCGTTTGCAGTAGATGGAAGCCCTGGCTTGCCCATTCTCATTCTCTGCCCCCCTCCTTGGAAATAAGTAAATAAAATGTTAAAAGAAAAGAAAAAGAAAGAAAGAAAGAAGAAAGAAAGAAAGGGCCCTCGCACATGTGGTGGTTTGAATCTGGCATGTTCCCCCACAGGCTCATGTTCTCAACGGGACTCGGTCCTCTCTCTGAAGCTTGGACCGCCATTCTGAAGTCTATGGAAGCCTTAGGCGTTTGCCAGGGGTGGGACTTTGAAGGCTATAGCCAGGCTGTGCTTCCTGACCCATTCCTTCTTCCTACTTTGTGATCGTGATGTGAACAAGCCTTGTCCACATGCTGCCACCATGCCTTCTTCACTTTCCACGATGGCCTGCACCCTCTGAAACCATGAGCCAAAAAAGTCCTTCCTCTGTTAAGTTGCTCCGGCCAGGTACTTTGTCACGGTGGTGACAAAATTAACACCATGCTACATAAAAGGACTATGAACTGAGGCATATGTTTAAGTTTTAAGTTAAAATGATACGTTCAGGGTTTCATACCTTGATTCCAGGCTTTAGTGGCTATTCCAATTAACTCATCAATTATCCACTCTAATGAGGTCAACTAAGAAGTCTGTTTTTTAAAAAAAATTTTTTCTTATTTATTTGAGAGAGACAAAGAGGGAGAGAGAATGTGTGTGCCAGGGCCTTCAGCCACTTTAAATGAATTCCAGATAGATATACCACTTTGTGCATCTGTGGGTCCTAGGGAATCAAACCTGGGTCCTTTGGATTTGCAGGCACGCACCTTAACTTCTAAACCATCCTTCCAACCCTAAGAAGTCTTTTGATGAAATTTATTATTATTATTTATATTATATTATTTATATATATTATTTATTATTACACATTATTTTACATATGGAGAAAGTAAATTTAGATGTCAGGTAACTTGTCCATGACTATGCACCTAGCTGATGGCAAAGCTGGACTTGAAAGCTAACTCCAAAGCCACATTCCTGCTTTTGATCAAGACTATCTTGTTTTTTATCCTTCAGCCTTGAAAATCTAAAATGCCTCACATAGCTTCATAATTGCCTTTGTATAGCAACATTGCATGGCTTGGATGTGGTTCGGTTTTCAAAGTTTCATGCATTAAAAGTATGGTTCCTAGTGTGGCCCTGAGAGGTTGTGCGGGGCCTTTAAGAAGCAGGGCTAGCCGGGCGTGGTGGCGCACACGCCTTTAATCCCAGCACTTGGGAGGCAGAGGTAGGAGGATTGCCGTGAGTTCGAGGCCACCCTGAGACTCCATAGTGAATCCCAGGTCAACCTGGGCTAGAGTGAGACCCTACCTCAAAAAAGCAAAAAAAAAAAAAAAAAAAAGAAGAAGAAGCAGGGCTAGGCCAGGTGTGGTGGCACACACCTTTAATTCCAGCATTTGGGGGGCTGCGGTAGGAGGATTGCCATTGAATTTGAGGCCATCCAAGACTACAAAGTGAGCGAGACCCTACCTTGAGAAACCAATCCAAACCAACAACAACAAAAAAGAAGAAGGGCCATCAGGAGGTTATATTAGTTACTTTTCTTATTGCTGTGACAATTTGGAGGGAAACAATCCATCATGGGTGGGCAGGCACGGCGGCAGGAACGTGAGGCAGCTGGTCACAATGCACCCACAGCGGGAAGCAGAGAGTGATGAGTGCTGATGCTTGGTTTGCTTTCTCCTTTTTCTTTCTATTATTTATTTATTTATTTGAAAGCGACAGACACAGAGAGAGAAAGAGGCAGAGAGAGAGAGAAAGAGAGAGAATGGACATGCCAGGGCCTCTAGCCACTGCAAACGAAGGTAACGTGGGTCCTGGGGAATCGAGCCTCAAACAGGGGTCCTTAGCCTTCACAGGCAAGCGCCTAACCACTAAGCCATCTCTCCAGCCTTGCTTTCTCCTTTTTGGTTAGTCTAAGACTCTGGCTCAAGTGTTACTGCCCAATGAAGGATGGTCTTCCCATTGCAGTTAACCCAGTCTAGAAACTCATTCCCAGACATGCCTAGAAGTTTGTTTCCTGTCAAGTTCACAATCAATCATTAACCATCACAGAGGTCTTTGGGTCACTGAAGGCTGCTGTTCTTGGGAAGGGCTTAGGCTAGTTTTACGGTAACTTTGGTGGTTACCATAAGAGGGCTGTTATAGAAACTTGAGCCTAGCCTGCTTCCTGATTGTGATGCCATCACTTGATTTCATGTTTGTCCTGCGATTGCCATCCACCATGTTGTGACCCAACCAAGACCTGAGCCAGTGTAGATGCCAAGCCCTTGGACCTCCCCAAGTGTGAGCTAAATAAACCTTTTCTTTATAAAATTAGCTTGTCTCATGTATTTTGTTGGGTAAAGAAATATGTGATTGGTATACATTCCTTACCAAGCAAAGCAGATTAATGAAATATAACAGTGATGATAAAAGTCCATCTTTTAGCTCCGTAGAGGTTTTGCTGGGATTTTCTAAAAGGATTCAACTCTGCACAGTTGATTGTGAAGCAAACTTACAAGCAAACCCCGTGTTTTCAATGGCTCCACTTTCTAAGTCTAGCTGTGGAATTTTTCTATGGAAATGGTCCAAACCTTTGGCAGGAAACGACTGTTCTAGAGTAGTATGTTTAGAATTGTAGCCTTTCTCCAAACCACAGAGCCTTTAACAGCATTATCCAGATTCTGAAGCCCTCTATTTTGCTTTTGCTTCCTTATGTATATGTATGTATGTATGTATGTATGTATGTATGTATGTATGTATGTATGCATGCATGCATGTATGTATGTATTAGTTAGTTTTTGGAGACAAGCTTGTGATGTATCCAAGGTAGTCTTGAACTCCAGATTCTCCTGCCTCAGCTCCCTGAGTGTTAAGATCACATCCTCCCTCATACCTTTCTCATACTCATTTCCTGACACTGTCTTGTACCTAATAGAACACTGAGGGCTGGATGGGAAAAAAGAGGTGGGTAGGAACCTATTCAGTAATAGGTGGAAACAGCCCAAATTGGCAATTACATCTTGCTTCTAATTATTTTGCAAACTAATTTTGCCCCTGGAAACCTGAAAACTAAGAAGGAAAAGGAGGAGGAAGCAGTAGAAGAGGAGGAAGATGGAGAAGAAAATACAAGTTTGAAATCTTTTCCATTTCTTTGTGGAGCAGCTGCATTAGACTGTGACTCTAAATCAGGAGAAATCAAGGGATCATAAGATCATATGGCTTAAAATGAATCTTAAGCTGCCATCTTGTCCATCCCTGTTTCCTCTTCTTCTCAGCAAGGCTAGTCCAACTTGAGCCATTTATTCCAGCCAGAACCTGTCCTATTTTTAAAGTATGGAAGGGAATGAGAACACAACTGTCTTCCCCTGTAGCTCATTTAGTGTTTAATAATCCTTGCTGTCATTAAAGTCTAAAAAAATATCTTCTCAGATGGGGAAGGGACGGCTCGCTCAGCATCATGACCCAAGGTGTGTGGCGGCCTTGGCCTTCTCCCGGGCAGCAGTGTTCTCTGATACATAAGCCACTAGCAAGCTCCTTACTTACTGCAGTGTTTTTCTGATCGTTCTTCCCTAAGTCCTAGAAAACAAACACTACATACTGTGAATCAAGGCAGTGGAAAGGGGAGAAGGATCTGTCAGTGGCAACACCGGGTCCTCTGAGATGTCACTGAGCCATCTTTACAATGCAGTACGTGTCGGTAAGGTCAATGCCATACTAAAAAAAAGTTTCCCCCAAAGGGGAAGGAAGCAACAGCTAAAAATATGTCATACCAGCTGTTATAAATGCTTCTCAAAGGAAGCAACCAACTATTTCATTAGCTGCCTCTTTGAAGAGCAAATGAAGGCTTAAGAAAATCATAGAATTTATTAGTTACAGGCCAGGTTGGCTAGATCTGTCATGGTGGTGGTCGTGGGGGGAGGATTTTCCACTGAGAAAGAAAGTCTGTTGGTGAAAGACAAAATAATTAGATGAGGGCTGGAGAGATGGCTTAGCAGTTAAGCGCTTGCCTGTGAAGCCTAAGGACCCCGGTTCGAGGCTCGCTTCCCCAGGTCCCACATTAGCCAGATGCACAAGGGGGCGCACACGTCTGGAGTTCATTTGCAGAGGCTGGAAGCCCTGGTGCGCCCATTCTCTCTCTCTCCCTCTATCTGTCTTTCTCTCTGTGTCTGTCGCCCTCAAATAAATAAATAAATAATTAAAAAATTAGATGAAAACGTATGAGGAACTCCAAACTTCCCAGCGGCTCCTAAGGCTTAGAGAGGGGATGGCCCATGGTCTGTGCGAGAGAATGCAGGTTCTCCAGCCTTCCTTTTATCACAAGAGGCATTCTGCAAACACCTCTTTTCTCAACAGGCTTGCCTCTGCTGCCCAGTCCCTCTCCTTTTCCTAAGACCTGTGTGCTGAAACTTTTGCACAAGCTGACTGGAGAGAGCTCAAAGTGGCTGGTGGCCGTGCAGGACAGTATAGCTGGCAGGGTTTTGGACAGAAGGGCTTTGTGAGCCAAGCAAGTATGCCAGAGCAGGCCCTGCTGTCCAAGAGGTTGATGACTTGTTCCCACTTGTACAGCAGGGGCTTCCAAAGGAGCCACTTTCCTTCAGACTCATTTTAGTAGAACCTTGTCTGCTATCATAGTTTCTTTTCAGATGGTGCCTCCATGGGACCTAGAAGACAGCCATATAAAAAAGGTGGGCATGGTAGCACACATGTAATTCCAGTGCTGGAGAGGTAGAGGAAGATAACTGGAGCTTGCTGGCCAGTTAGTGTAGTCTCCAAGCTACTGGGGAACCTTGTCTCAAAATAGGTGGGTAATGGCTGAGGAAGGACATCCATGGTGATCCTCTGGCCTCCACCCAGGTGTGCACATACTTCCATGCACACCTGATGCATGCACACTTGCACACACACATAACACACCTACACACACAAGTCTTCTAGGATTAAAACCAAGTCGGTCAGTAAGACACATCACAAAGAAAGCAGAAGTAAAAATAAGTATCACGATAATGTGACAGAAGGCTAAGTGATCAATATTACTACAAAATATTTAGTGAATTCCTTGGGGGCATTTTCTTGTTTATTTTGGAAATTCATTACTTTTGTGAACATCTGCCTACTGAGCCTTGGAATTTATTAAGTCCCTACTGTTCAGCAAACATCTCTGGCAAGATGGGCAAGACAGGCTTCTGCTCACATGCCATCTCTTATTGAATTATAGTAGCTTCTCAGGGGCGCAGATGGAGAAGGACTCAGAGACCACGTCTGGGCTTAGTGAGAAGCAGCCATTATCTAACAGAGATTCTCTGCCCTCAGAGAGAGGCTGCCACCTGCATGCCAGGAACTGCTGTCTCCAAAATTGCTATGACTTTTTGAGCCACACAAGATGCTGGGAAAGAAGAATAAAGAACTGGCCTTGGGTTGGGGAGCTAGCCCAGTCAGTAAAGTGCTTGCCTTACAAGCATGAGGACTTGAGTTTGATCCCTAGAACCCATGCCACACCACACCACACCACACCACACCGTGCCGCACTGCACCACATAACACAACACAACACAACACAACACGACACAACACGACACAATACCACACCACACAGCTCAACAAAACAATAGTGAAAATGGCAGCTCTGGCTCATGTGAGAGACTCCATCTCCAGGAAATAGGTAATGAATGAAGGAGGATGGCACCTGACATTCTCTTCCAGTCTCTGCACATATGCACACGTCATGTGCATCTGCACACACATGCATATGCTCTATATACTTCACATCACACCCTACATATTCCATACATCACAGATATAAATGCACACACATGCCAAACAATCATCCCCCAAGCATTTGCAATCCTGGCGCTGGGGAGGCAGAGACAACAGGATCCCTGGGGCTTAGTGGTCAGCCAGGCTAACCTATTAACCTGCTTGGGGAACTCCAAACCAACGAGAGTCCTTGTTTCAAAACAAAAACAATAAACAAAGTCAACAGGACTCTTAAGAAATGATACCAGAGGTTTTCTTCTGACCTACACACACACATGTACATATGTGAATGCCCACTGCACACCTCCATACACACATGCATGTGTACACACACACACACACACACACACCACAGCCTTTGTTCCTAAGGAGTTCAGGATAGGAAACAGGAGGTGAATATATTGACCAAAAGTTATGGCCAGGACACCAAGAGCAGACACCAAAGTATGTTGGGAGAAACAAAGCCAATATATGAGTAGTCGGTCAGCTTCAGGGAGTCACAGAGAGGCAGTAGTTCTAGAAGGATCTTCCATCTGTGGAGACTATCAAGGCTGTAGGGTAGCTGGTCCAAGGTAGGAGTAAAAGTTCAGAGTCAGATTCTACTGAGTGTTCATTGAGTCCATGTCTGAGGACAGGACTAGAAAGGAGAGGCATGTACGCAGTCTGAAGTTACAAGACAGACATAGGCCACACTGCCTGAGTTCCAATCCCAGCTAACTCACTTATCTATGGTGTGGGTCAAGTTAATCCCTCGAAGCCTCTTTCCTCATCTGTCAAAGGAGCATTAACAATCATGTCCAGCTTGGGGGGGTGCGCAGGATAGTAGGATTCAACATTTGTGTAAAGGGCTTATATTCACTATGGAGTCTCAAGGTGGTCTCATACTCATGCTCCTACCTCTGCCTCCCAAATTCTGGGATTAAAGGTGTGTGCCACCATGCCCAGCTCGTGTAAAGGGTTTTAAACAGTATCCAGTATGTATCAAATACCATGTTTATGAGTGTTATCACAGATTTACTCTTTTTGGTGGTCAATTTTTTGGGGGGAGGGGTCTCCAGGTAGGGTCCACTATAGCACAGGCTGATCTGCAACTCACTATGTAGTCTCAGGGTGACCTCGAATTCACAGCGATCCTCCTACCTCTGCCTCCCAAGTGCTGGGATTAAAGGTGTGCGCCACCACACCCAGCCAATTTTTTAAAATCTATTTTTATTTATTTACAAGCAGAGAAAGACATAGAAGAGAGACAGACAGAGAGAATGGGCACACCAGGGCCTCCAGCCACTGTAAACAAATTCCAGATGCATGCACCACTTTGTGCACCTGGCTTTAAGTGGGTACTAGGGAATCAAACTCAGGTCCTTAGGCTGGGAAGGCAAGCGCCTTAACCACTGAGCCACCTCTCTAGCCCTGGTGGTCAATTCTAAATGCATTACTTCTAAAGTACTTCTAAATGCAGTACTTCTAAAAAAATGAATGAAGGTTAATTTTCAAGAAGTAAAGTGAATGAAAGAGAAAGGGAGAGAGAGGAAGGTGAGCCCTTTACTCACCATCAATGTTAAGACTCTAAATTGGCCATGAATCTTTGGATTAAAGTCCAAATGTTAAGAATGCTGAAAAAGTATCAGTGCTAGCTGGGTCTGGTGGTACAGACCTGTATTCCAGCTACCCTGTAGGCTGAGGCAGGAAGATTACAAGTTAATGGCCTGCATGTGCTACTAAGTGAGTTCAGGGTCAGCCTGAAGAATTTATTGAGACCCTGTCTGAAAATAAAAGGTAAGGCTGGGCGTGGTGGCACATGCCTTTAATCTCAGCACTTGGGAGGGAGAAGTAGGGTGATCACTGTGAGTTTGAGACCACTCCGAGAATTCACACAGTGAATTCCAGGTTTGTCTTTTCCACAGCAGCCATCATACAGGATAAAAAAAACACAACAAAACAAAACAAAACAAAAAAACCTGGAGAGCTGGGCATGGTGGTGCACGCCTTTAATCCCAGCTCTTGGGAGGCAGAGGTAGAAAGATGGCCTTGTGTTCAAGGCCACCCTGAGACTACATAGTGAATTCCAGGTCAGCTTAACCTAGAGTGAGACCCTACCTCAAAAAAAAAAAAAAAAAATCTAGAGATAGAGATGCTGAGTTCAACTCTTGACATCCTATTCTTTTTTTAAAAAAAATTATTTATTTATTTATTTATTTGAGAGTGACAGACACAGAGAGAAAGACAGATAGAGGGAGAGAGAGAGAATGGGCGCGCCAGGGCTTCCAGCCTCTGCAAACGAACTCCAGACACGTGCGCCCCCTTGTGCATCTGGCTAATGTGGGACCTGGGGAACCGAGCCTCGAACCGAGGTCCTTAGGCTTCACAGGCAAGCGCTTAACCGCTAAGCCATCTCTCCAGCCTGACATCCTATTCTTGTAATCTTTCCTAACAGCTGAAACAAAGTTGACAGGCTTCGTGACAGCCACTCCTGTGGTCCTTTCTGGTCACACAGGCTCATGGTGAAGAGCCAGTTTTGTCCTCAGGCCTTACTGAGAGAACAAGGTAGATGGTTCCGCTCTTCTCACGTCACTTTTCTTTCATGCAAGAAAAGATCAGCTCAGAGGTCTTTGCGGTATCACTTGATTTAACCTCTGCCATCAATAAAAGACACGCTTGCCACTGACTCAGTGAAAACAGGTTAATTCTCATTGGCCTTATCCTAACCCTTTTTTTCAAAAACTCTGGCCCCACAGCTCATTTGTAATCCCTTATAGAAATCCTTTCTCTCCATCTCAATGTTGTGACATCGTTTCAAAGTTGGCATCCATCTAAAACCAAGCTTGGTGCTAGCTAGTGCTTGTAATCTCTTTATAATCCCTGGTTCACCCCTGAAACTTCTTCACCCTTGAAAACAACTATTGATTTCTCTCTGCTATTTCTTCTTCATAAATCATTGATAATTCATCTTCATTTTCTTTTTCTTCTTTAATTCTTTTCAAGACAGGGACTCACTCTAGCCCAGGCTGACCTGGAAATCATTCTGTAGCCCCAGATTGGCCTCAAACTCAAGGTGATCCTCCTACCTCAGCTTCCTGAGTGTTGGGCCTAAAGGCATGCACTACCATATGAGAACTTATCAATGAATCTTATCAGCTCATCAGAGCTTTATTTTTCTCTCTCTGAAATGTTTTCTTCATTTGTTTTGAAAGACACATTTTCTCTAAGTGCAGTAAGTAGTTACTCCTTCAGTTTCTGCTGTTCCTCCTTCCTGCTAGCCTTCGGGCTGAAGACCCAGGTTCTTGTTTATCCTCTCCATCCACATCCTGGCCTTGGGAATGTCATTTGGGCTCATACCTTTAAACAATACCCATGTGCTGGTAACCTCCACACATCTATCTCAGCTCCATCCTCTCTCCCAAGCCATATAACGCACGTATCCTTCTGGCCCCTCGATACCTCCAGTTCTCTGTTGAGCACACTGCACTCACCAGGTTCAACACGGAGCTCTTGCTCTCACCTGAAACCTACTCTACTTGACCGACTCACATCTCGACGGGTAGTATCAACAGCCTTTCAGTTGTTTAGGCAAAACCTGTTGGCTTCACTGTTGACTCTCCTCTCTCTCATTTCTTCTACTGATTGGAAAATCAATAAAGGAAACGAGTGAGAAGTGCTGTTGGCTCTATTTTCAAAGTTCGTCCAGGCGCTGACTGCTCCCCATCCTTCCGCCATGGCTCTCCCAGTTCCAGCTCTCATGGTCTCTTGCCTGGATGACGACAATGGCCTCCTCACTGCCCTCCTGTTCCCGTCTTTGCACATGTACAGCGTATTTATAACCCAGCATCCAAGGGATCCCCTTAGCATATGATGTAGGCCATGCCATTCATCTGCCCCCCAAATCCCAATAGCTCCTGGCTTACTGAGGGCCAAAGTGAAGTCCTTATCATTGGCTAACCATGTACTATGGACTTGGCCCCCCACAGTGAGCTCTCAGCCACTGTTGACCTCACTCCTCTTTGGGGACTAGCCTTCTTGCTTTCTAGGAATTAAATCTAGGGATCTTTCCTCTAGTTCTTCCTCTGCCTGGAATCCTTTTCCTCCCAGATGCTTGGCTAACTCTCGCATCTCCACCACATCTCAGTGAGACCTGCCCTGACCACATTACTTCATACCACAACCACCTCACCACCTAGGCTTGGTTCTCCTCACTCAACTCTTGTTTCCATATGATGTTTTGACCTCTAGATGAGCCTGACCATTTACTCATATGCTATAATTTACATATAGTAGAACACTTAATAGCACAGGGGATGGTGGCTTTGTCTTATTCACTGATGTGGCCCAGGTGCCTTGATCAGGCTGGGCCTACAGAAGGCTCTCAATGAACATTTTCTGCATGAATGAACCCAGAAGTGAATCAGTAATGTATGTTCAAGTCAACACTGAGTACTAATCCTATCAATTCTGGCTTTTAATTTATTATTGTTATTATTATTATTATTATTTTATTTTTCAGAGAGAGAGTGGAAGAGAATGGGCATGCCGGGGCCTTTCATGAAGCCTCTGTGAATGAATTCCAGGCAGTGTACCCCTTTGTGAACATGTGTGACATTACACACTTGCATCACTGTGTGTCCAGTACATGGGATCTGGAGATTCAAACCTGTGTTCTCAGGCTTTACAGGCAAGCACCTTAACCACTCAGCCATTTCTCCAGCCCCTGAGTACTAATCTCATCATTCTGCTCTGTACCTGCTCCTGTCCTAATGACACCTCTGTGACTTCGCAGCTGAGGTTTGGAAACTCACTGGCTCTTCACCCATCACTGGTCCCCCAGCTAGCTTGCCCACAGACAACCAGTCCCTGTACAGCATTGCTCTCTTTCCCATGCTCCTTTCCAGCTCTTTCAGTGCTCAGATCCCTCCCTTCTCTCTGCTTCCATGGCCATCCCGCCCTCCCCTTCCTTTCCATGAATCATCCTCTTCCCTCACTGCTTTCCAACCCTACCTGCACATCACAAACCCCATTGTACTGCTCACAATGTAAATCCAACCCCCCCAATTTCCTCCCACTTCTCCTTCCTTTTCATTCTCACTCATTCTCATTTCCCCTGTTCAGGCTTTCTTGACCCTCCTGTTCACAAGAACTTCTACATATTTACAGTCCATACAGTATAGAATTTCTCCCACTTACTCATCTAGTGAACACTTAGTGTGTGCTTACTGTTATGGCTCTGGCCTCATAGACATATTTCCCTTACCACAAGCTGAGAGGGTAGAGCCATCCACGTTCCCATTTTAGAAGTGGGGACCTTGTTCAGAGAAGTTAAATGACCTAAGTTGTACTTAGCCAGTTGTAAGTCTGGGCTCAAGTCCATGACCTTTCCACTTGGTCAGGCTCTCTCCTGAGGCCCAGTGGACATTTGATAGACACACAAGTGAACCAATGCCCAAAGGTGTGCAGTTTTGAGAAACACAATGAACCACCATGGACCATGCAGCGGAGTAAAACAGTGAACACATATTTTGTTAAAGAGATATTACTGAAATTCAAAGCTGATATGGTCTATGTATTTGAAGGGAATATTTGGGAGGTAAGAACTAAGCTCTGTCTTCTTTTTCTGCTAATGCTCTTAAGGGGGTGGTGGTGCTCCAAACCCTTTCTTCTTCCAGATATATGTCATCTAGTTATCTAGTTAAACCTGCAAATCTTTGAAACTCAAGTACTATACAGGGTTCCCAAGTTCAAGACAGCCACAGCAGCCATCTACAGACTTCTGCTCTACCAGTGGGCTGGGTGGCCACAGTGTAAGCGATTGCCTGATGACTATAACCTGGCAACCCTCGTGTGTGTGTGTGTGTGTGTGTGTGTGTGTGTGTGTGTGTGTCTCCATATGCATGGAGACACCTTTTTGGAGACAGGGTCTCTCACTTGCTTGGAAATCACCTCTAGGCTAGACTAGCTAGAGAGTAAGCATGAGTATCCGCTGTCTCTGCCTTCCCAGTTCTAGAACCACAGGCACAGCTGTGGGTACTGGGACCTGAACTCAGGTTCTCATGCTTGTAAGGCAAGCACTTTACTAAATGAGTTCTCTACCCAGCCCCTGTGAGACCCATCTTAAACACACCAATCTTGTCAAGAACTGGCCCTGAATGAATGAGTCAGCAAATGGAAATGTGTCGTGATCTCATGACTACATTCAAAATAAATGGCATATGATATGAAGATGAACAGATCAAGTTTTGAGAGGGCAGGTTGCTCAGAGCCTGCATCGCTCCACTTATCAAAATGTCTTATAATAGTAACTCGAGCCTTTTGCTTCCTCGGAAAACTCACGTGGGGAGAGCTTCATGGCTATTGTACTAGCATTGACCATCAGCCTCTGTCACATGGAAGCTGGAGAATATTTCCTATTGGATTATAGTCTATGAACAACACTTCTGTGAGACCTTCTCCACTTATGTAGTAATACCCAGTAATCACCCCAACTACCTCATGTTCAAGTTACTATTTAAATGTAAAATAGGAATTAAAAAAATTCTCATGGGGCTTGGGAGATGGCTTAGTGGTTAAGGTGCTTGCCTATGAAGCCTAAGGACCCAGGTTCGATTCTCCAGGTCCCACGTGAACCAGATGTACATGGTGGCACATGCATCTGGAGTTTGTCTGCAGTGGCTAGAGACCCTGGCATACCCATTCTCTATCTCTCTCCCCTTTTCTGTCTCTAATAAATAAATAAATGAAAAAATCTTTTAAAAAATTATCATTTCAATACCAGTATTTATGAAAATGTTACATTTGTTTAAAGGAAATTCAGTGTTTCCTTTGCTAGTTTAGTAAGGTACTATTTCAGTTAATAGAATTATAATCCAGCAACCTTAAATATTTGAGAAAGCCATTTAAAAAGGTCTAGTAGCAAGAGGATTCAAGTGGGGACAGAGCCCGAGAGGACATTGTTGCTGGATCTTTTCTTGTTGTTTTGTTTTTTTTTAGGTAGGGTTTTGCTCTGGCCCAGGCTGACCTAGAATTTACTATGTAGCGTAGCCTCAAACTCACAGTGATCCCCCTACCTCTGCCTCCCAAGTGCTGGGATTAAAGGTGTGTGGCACCACGCTCAGCTGCTGCTGGCTTTTAGTCGTTCTTTGTTGTTGTTGGTTTGCAGTGCTGGAGAAGGAACCTCACAAGGTAAGAGAAAGCACTCTGCTACTGAGCTACATCCCCAGCTCCTTTTCTCATATCTTTTAATGGGGAGTCTCTGCAAGTTGACAGGCACATCGGGTGTAGGCATGGTGGTTCACACCTTTAAGCCCAGCACACAGGAGGCCGATGGAGGAGGATTGAATTTGAGGCCAGCCTGCACTACAGAGTTAGATCCAAGTTAGCCTGGGCTAGAACGAAAGCCTGCCTCACAAAAAAAAAAAAAAAAAAAAAAAAAAGGAAAAAGGAAAAAATACAAACAATAGCAACAACAAATCTTCAACCCCCATAAGGTCATGGAGTTATCTGGACAGTGGCACCAAATTCACAGATAGATGCGGACCAGCACACTGCTGGAGGGCAGCTGTCCTCCCAAAGTGCTGCTTGCCACGAGCATGAATGAAAGTTGCTCACAGTGCTTGGCCACATGAGGAGCCACAGGGAGCACTTTGGGTGCTAGTGGACATGGAACGTGGCTTCAGTGGTCAAAAGAGCCAGAGCCGAGGGGTCACCCTCCGTTCTCCCCTCTCTCAGAGCGTGTCTGACTTGTCTGTCCCGAGAGGTGAGACGGGGCGGGAGGGAGCCCACAGCACTCACAGCAGGCCGAAGCACGGGGCAGCATTCTCACTTAGCCAAACTGCTCCCCTGCTCAGAAGCAAAAAAAAAGGGGCCCTCAACAACTGGGGATGCGATCACAAAATGCAAGGGGAGGGGACATTCCAGGATGAATTAAAAAAAAAAGAAAAGAATCTAAGGAAAGGAAAAAGGAGAAGAAATATGCAATTATACAATGCACAAAGCCCCGAGGGTGGCTGGTTAACTATGGGTTAGAATGAGCTTTAGACAGAATCACGAAGAAACTCAAGTGTCTCAGCAAAGCCTCAAACCCCAGGGTGAAAGGCATTTCATTTGTGGAAAGAGGACCTTTCCTCCTCTCACCATTTATTCTCTCTCACTCACTCATTGCTTTATTTTTGGTCTGTCTAGAACCCAAATTTAGTCCATCCATCATTTTTACCTGCCCAGTATTTTCAGCTTTCCAACGCCAAAGAGCAGCAAATACGGAGGAGGTCACAGAGCCCTTTCCCCCAGCTGACGGCCACCAGCCCTTCTCTCGCAAGGTTACAAGGGTGCTCAGAGCAGACACTGACAGCAGGACGTGCCACACACAGCAAGTCATCACGCCAGACTGCAGGAAAGGGGCCTCCAGGGGACTTACTTGTGCTTGTGCTGGTTCCAATCGTGTTGATGGTGGCGGGGACAGACGAGGAGGAGTACAGAGGCACGTGGCCATTCTCACACCCCAGGCTTTTGTCCTGCCAGTTGGAGGCGCTGATGCAAATCCCAGAATCCCGAGAGTTCTGCCACCCGTTGAGCTTGTCGTCCGAGTTCTGTCTTTGGTGGTAGTAGTGTGTCTGTCCATAATCCACAGAGTCCGAGCGGCCCCGGCTCTGGCCGCCTCCGAAGCTGGTGGATGTGCGGTCCTCCAAATGATTCAGCCACATGGCCAGAGCGCTGCGGTCTTCCAAAGAGGTGGCCGGGTGGATCAGAGCATAGGACAGCAGCTGCCTGCTCTCCTCAATGTGCTGGTTGTGTTCAATGGAGTGCGCCAGGATTTTAGGCAGCAGTTTCATATACTCGACTTTTGCCTCGAGGTTTCCCGGCTTCAGCAGAGGCAGGTGAGTTAACAGAAGGGAGATCACTTTATCCTTGGATTCCTGTTGCCATTGGTTAATGATTCCTGAAAAGGAAAATACACAGGACAAATGAACAAATACACCCACGACAACACTAAATGCCACACCGTCAAAAAATGGCTGTGGAGTTGAGTCCCGATCTATGCCCCCTGGCTACATTTCCTCAAGACAGCCTGTGCCTCAGATTTGTTAACTGACCTCAAGTCTTAGATGATGTAACCCAGGCTGCCCTTGAACTTATGACGACTCACCTACCTTGGTCTCTCTGAAATTACAGGCATGAACCACCACAGTTGGCTTATACGTTGTTGACTAAGAACATTTTGGCTGGGGATCCCAGAGTCTACCACCATGATGTCCAGTTGGAAGCCACATGTCATCTATACTTACTGAGCACCTGAAATATGGCTAGTATGAATTGAGACATGCTATTTGTGTGAAATGTACAGTTCACAATGTGAGTAAATACTACACCCATTAGTAAAGTTTCATATTGGGTTGGAGAGATGGCTTAGCGGTTAAGAACTTGCCTATGTATTTTGTTGTTTATTTATTACAGACAGAGGAATGAAGGGAGAGAGAATGGGTGCACCAGGGCCTCTAGCCACTGCAAACGAACTCCAGATGCATGTGCCACAATGTGCATCTGGCTAACGTGGGACCTGGAGAATTGAACCTGGGTCCTTAGGCTTCATAGGTAAGTACCTTAACTGCTAAGCCATCTCTCCAGCCCATGGGAATCTATTTTGAACACATCCACAAGGATCCCTTCTTTCCTTCCCACTCAACATGCAAACTTTGCCTTGACTGGTTGGTATTTGAGAAAGCGCTGGATCCTAACCACTATACCACCTGGGAAGAGATTTGACTGGTGTTTGAGAAGTGCCTTGTGTTAGAGGTTGACAGTCATCCAGAGGGCTGGATAGTCCTGCTAATTTTCCCATGGTGTCTACAGGGTTCAAAGGGGTTCCGACGGCCACATGCTGCAATCACATCAGCCTCTACCATGACACCATGGGAAAGAATGCTTTCAAAGACAAGTCTCAGTGCTGTGGATTCCATCTGGAGCTCCCCCAGAGGCATAGTTGGGGCTGGAGAGATGGCTCAGAAATTAAGGTGCTTGCCTGTAAAGCCTAGGAACCTGAGTACAATTCCCCAGTATCTACCTAAAGCCAGATGCACAAGGTGGCACATGCATCTGGAGTTTGGAGGCAGTGGCTGGAGGTCCTAGAGTGTCTGTTTATTCTTTCTCTAAATAAATAAATAAATAAATAAATAAATAAATAAATAAATAAATGGCTTAGTTCTCAACTCAGTGCTATTGAGAGGAGACAGAAACCTTTTAAGAAGTGGGACCTCCTAGGACATTGCCTGGTCACTGGGAGCATGCCCTTGGAAAAGGATAGTGGGACCCTGCCCCCTCCCCCCTTCTTTTCTTTGTTTACTGGCTGTCATTATGTAAGTAACTTCCTTCGCCATGTGCTCTGGTGATGTGAGGTCTTGCCACAGGCCCCAAAGCAACAAGTCATGGACTAAAACCTCCTGAACTGAATAAACTTATTTTTTTTCTTTTAAGTGTGTTTTGTTACAGTGTCAGAAGGCTAACACAACCAACAAGAAAAGTGCAGTGTCTAGTGAAAGAATGTGGGCTTTGGAGTCAGACAGCCCTGGTCACAAGTTCCCAAACTGCCACTTGACTTGTCTCGCGGTGGTGCTTTGTTATCTCCTCAGCCAAGGGGAGCGCCTGCTGTATCTGCCTTCCTCATGCCCTTGGGTTAAATAAGGTACAGTATCAAAAAAGGCTACTCAAGGGCTGGAGAGATGGCTTAGTGGTTAAGGTGCATGCCTGAGAAGCCTAAGGACCCAGGTTTGATTCTCCAGGTCCCACGTAAACCAGATGCACATAGTGGGCCTGGGTCTGGAGTTCGCAGTGGCTGGAGACCCCAGAGTGCCCATTTGCACTCCCCCCCTCCCCCTCCCTCTTTCTGGCTCAAATAAATAAAAATAAAAAGCTAATCAAGCATTAGCTAGTGGAAGCATTCTCTTTTCTCCACATCAGTCAGCTCCACCATAGAGTGATGTGTGTGGTTTGGGAGACCAAGTTTTGCAAATAATATAGAGAAACTAGAGGGATCCGTGGGGAAGACACTTAACAAACAAAACATCACCCAGTTGGGAAAGAGATGGAGAGTGAAAAGGTGAATGAAAGTGGGGTTATGGGGCTTCTAACAGGAAGCGATGCCTGACCATCTGCAAGTGAGAGTTTCATGAAGAAACGTGGAAGGGTCATTCTGTAATGCACAAGCCTCCAACCTGAAGCAGGGGGTTGCTCCCGTAGGATGTGGTGAAGTGTACGGCCAGAATCACGAAAGACAGGCAGCATCATGGAAGGCTCCAGAATCCCTGGCCTGGGAGGTCTGTAGTGACATACTGTGGGCCCCATATAGAATCTGAAATTTCCAGTCACCACATTAGAGTAAAAAGAATGGGGTACAATTTATTTTAATGATCTGTTTGATTTAACCCAACACATCAAACAGTACTAACCTGCTGGCAGCTGACGATACCATCATTTCGACATAAATTCATTAAGGAGACGCTTTCCCTTCTCGGGTCATGTCTTTGAACCCCAGGGTGTATGTTATCACCGACAGCACATCCCACTTGCACTGGCCACACTGCACTGATCAGAGCCCTGGAGTGGCCGGTGGCTGCTGAGCTGGCCAGACATCCGGACAGACGTTCAGATGGGGAAGGAGAGCAGGAGGCACAGATGACCTCAGGAGGTCCCTCCCAGCTCCCTGACTCTATATTTAGCTAATTGCCACCAGATATAAGAACCTGTAGAGCTTCCCTGTAAAAGCAGGTCTGGGAGATGAAGGAGACCTATTCTATCATTCCCTTTCTTCTATCCAAACTCTATCAGCAAAGACTGGGCATTGTGGTATTTTTTTTTGGGGGGGAGGGAATCCTCTGTTCGTTTGAAATAGAGCCTTACTATGTATACCAGGCTGACCGCAAAACCCAAGGCAATCCTCCTGTGTCAGCCTCCTGAGAGCTAGGATGATAGATACAAGTCACCATGACTATATTACTCATGGTCAAGAGGAAGGCAGAAATCTATTTTGAAAGCCCAAGAGTTTCAGAGAGCGCACAGAAGAGAAGCACGAGAGCGCCGGAGGAGGGAAAGCCAGTGTCGTAAGCTGACACCGACCCGAGACAGCCAGGCATCACTACGCACATTTAAAAAAAAAATGTTGGGAACAACTTTTAATAAAAATGTGCAAGGCTGAGGTCCTCCCTATTCTTCTGCTAGGTCATTTTCCTGTTTGCATATTCTACCTTTCCACGAAAGGTCAGCCAATAAGTAATAAATAAATAAACCAGGAACAACAACAACAAAGAGGCAAACATGATTCAGCGAGCAGACTAACATGTTATCTCCATGTACCCACTCCCTGCTGGGGCTCAGCCCTGGGATTCGTGGGAGGAACCAGCACGGGCACAGAGAAAGGAGAAGGAGAGGTTGCTGGACCCTGGTCCCTCCTGCCCGGGGCTGCAACGGCTGTATCCTTAGGACGGAGCCTGGACGCTGCGGGGCCATGGTGCGGCCAGGAAGACCTGCGGGGGCTTGTGTTCGCCGCCCCTGGGGACATGGAAATGAGGGAGGCTGCTTTTCGAGGTTAACCACACCGAGTGGATCAAACTGTTCATGCTGCCCTGCTGACAGCCAGTGGTACTAGGCGGTTCGCTCACTCCCTCCTCAGGTGCCACAACTGCCCTCAGCTTACGCTGTGGACACTGAGGCACAGATGGGGGGAATCAGTTACCCTAGATCCCTTGGCAGAGTAGAGGTAGACCAATTAGCCCAAGATACTGCAGGACCAGAACAACTTGGCCTAAAGCTAGATATATTAATAGTCACAATATATATTTATTGTATCTAAAGTTTATATAAACATATAGTGTATAGCTGTTGAAATGTGGGGAAAGAAGTTACAGGGACAATGTAGATGATACTTTTCATGTTTTAAGATAGGCTCACAATTTCTTTTAACACTTCTCTCTGAAAAATCAAACCTAGGGCTGGAGAGATGGCTTAGCGGTTAAGCGCTTGCCTGTAAAGCCTAAGGACCCTGGTTCGAGGCTTGATTCCCCAGGACCCAGGTTAGCCAGATGCGCAAGGGGGCACACGCATCTGGAGTACATTAGCAGTGGCTGGAAGCCCTGGTGCGCCTATTCTCTCTCTCTGTGTCTCTTTCTCTCTGTGTCACACTCAAATAAATAAATAAAAATGAGCAACAACAACAAAAAAATCAAACCTCATCTCCTTCCTTCAGCCATAGGTTGAGTTCAGTGAGTCACTTCTGGCAGAGAGAGTGTGGTCGCAATGGCAGCGTGTGGTAGATGCAGTGTGGGCTTTCAGGGATCAGGTTATACAAGGCATGGCTCCCGCCTTGCTCTCTGTTGGATGGCTTGCTCTGCCCGAGGCCAGCGGTCATGTTGAGAGGTCACTCAAGCAACCCAATCGAGAAGTTGTTCCAGGGGGCACTGAGGCCTCTAATGTGCTGTCATGAGAGGCAGTGCTCTCTCTCTCTCTCTCTCTCTCTCTCTCTCTTTCACTGTCGCTGTCTCATTAAACTTAAAAAAAAATTGTTTTTACTTATTTGCAGGCAGAGAGAGAGAATGGGTGCACCAGGACCTTCAGTAGCTGCAAATTCCAGATACACGAGCCACTTTGTGCATCTGGCTTTACGTGGGTACTAGGACATCGAACTTGGGCACTAGGCTTTGCAGACAAGCACCTTAACAGCTGAGCCAGCTCTCCAGCCCCCTATTTAAGTATTTTATTGACAGCTTTCATGAGGGAGTTCTCTTGGAAGCAGACCTCCAACTTCGTTAGGCCTGGTGATAATTACTGCTCCAGACAACAGTTTGAAGAACCTTGAACTAGAATCACTCATTTCCTGACCCACGAGAAAAGGACACATGACGACATATTTGTTAGTCTAAGCTGCTAAGCTTTGAGTAATTTGTTATGGGGCTAAAGATAACTAATACATTATCCAAGTGCTCCTCTGGGAGAAGAAATGCTTAGCCATTTAGCTTTGAATATTCGATCCTTCTGGCAAAGACATTCCTGTTCTGAGATAGCCCCAGGAAGCTAAGTTCCTGCTATGAAACTCCTAGTTGGCCTCCCTTACCCTTCTTGTCTGCTCATCAACACCCATGGGCTGTGAGTTAGCTCCCTGGGCCTTCAGGGAGACAATGAACGGATTATGGTGACTTGACATACATCTAGATTTGGGGGATGCTGTTTTTTTTTCAGGGCAACTTAGAACGTGGTTTCTGATTCTGCTTTGATTTGCTGTGGGGGCCTGGCTGCAGGGAGAACATGCACTGATGATAACAGACTCTGAGTATGTCTGGTCAATGATGCTTTCCCGTGGCAAATTAATAAGCCAGCATTGCAGGATCTGTCTTCCTGTCTTCTAGGCAACTTAAGCCAGCTTCTCAGCATGAACATCCCCAAGGGCACCAAGGAGTACAGCTAGCCCCACCATCCAACAGAAGCCAGAGTCTGCATGCTTGGAATACCTGGGGCATTCTGGCTAGTTCCTGCCAGCTGTCCACTAGCCTTCTCTGTGGTATCTGCACCACCTTTCAGGAGCAAGGAACCCTCACTGAGATATGTACTCAACACATCTTCTTCCTCTGCGAGGACCCAGGGAGCCTCACCGGTTTCAAAATGAATTCTCCACCATTATTCCCCTGTCACCCTGCACAGGAACCCGCATGGGAAGCTCATGTTCTTAGGATACTGACTCACTTGTAACACAACCTGTGAATACTTCCTGTGAGTATGGAGCAGAGACGG
This sequence comes from Jaculus jaculus, assembly GCF_020740685.1. Classification (NCBI taxonomy): domain Eukaryota; kingdom Metazoa; phylum Chordata; class Mammalia; order Rodentia; family Dipodidae; genus Jaculus; species Jaculus jaculus. Next base: position 109,264,477 of record NC_059108.1, on the reverse strand, counting down.
GAGAGCTCGCTGGGTAATGGGGGCAAAAGTTAACGATTTATAATTTGCAATCCAGTGACATAATACTGAAAGAAAAATGAAAACAGCTATAATTAAAGATCATGAGGATTAGGAAACTGTCCCAGCAATTCTTTGAGTGACAAAGAGTATGTTTAAACACCAAGTTTGGTACTATTACTACACAATGGTATGTCACTGTTTAAGAGCTCTAGTTGTTAGTAAATTACCCTTAAATTACTATTTTATTATACCCTTGTTTTGAGTTTAATAACATTTACCATAAAAGGATTTCTCACAAGTGCATTTAGGCAATTTCTTCATGCGAGAAATGGCTGGGAGTTAAGTGTACACCCAAGAAGTACTGGTTAAATAAATGTGCTAAGAGGCAGGGACACTCGTGGGTCTTGAATAGTTAAATGCTCCTCGTTAGAATTGATATTACAAACTCACTCCTGGACACATCAGACACTAGAGGCTTCTAAATTTAGTGCAACTCCGAACAACTCAAAAACGGATGATAGCATCACACAGCAAACATTTGGTGGGGATGCGAGCTAACACAGGGCGCCCAAAGAAATCAGGAAGGAAAATGCTAGCTGGGCTGCCAGGCGTGGTGGTGCACACCTTTAATCCCAGTATTTGGGAGGCAGGGATAGAAGGATTGGCATGAGTTCGAGGCCACCCTGAGACTACATAGTGAGTTCCAGGTCAGCCTGGGCTAGAGTGAGACCCTACCTTGAAGACAAAGCACAGCAAAGCAAAACTAAACTAAACAATTTATATCAGCCATGGTGGACCCAGGTTGTCCACAGTGACCAAGGCCCTGTGGCAACTAGTGGTGCCTTGAACAAAAGAATAAGATGACATGAATCCTCCCCCTATTTCGAGGGGAAATGACTGCTTCTTGGACGATCCTTCCCTCCTGGCATTCACACTCTGTACTCCCTCTATGACACTGGTCAGAACAGGTCTATGTGACCAACAGTGTGACCGAGGACTTCTGATGTGTCTCGAGCAGCCTTTTTACCTTGCTTTCTTCAGTTCACTTGCTGCAGGGGAAGTTAGTCATTTCAATTATGAAGACGCTTTGGCATCTCCAGGCCTCCTGATAAGGGTCAGAACAAGCTTAGTAGCCACGTGACTGAACCACCTCGACAGTGACTTCTCCAGTTCTAGTCAATATTACATTGTTATATTAAACCATTAAGTTTTGTTAGATTTGTTAAACAGCTGTAGTTAACAAATGTATGGAGCTTTATGCTATTAGGTTTTGAAATAAAAAAATGATTTAAAGTGCTTTTTTAAAGTGCTTTTGCTCCTTGACCTCCCCAGAAAAGGCTGAGATCCAGGGCTCATGTGAAAGCAGGTCTCCTGGCCGTGCTCCAAGGGGAAGAGCCAGGGACTTCTGGCCCTCACACGTGCCCGCACTGGCTCGTTCACCGTCCCCGAGTGGTCATCTCGTCCACGAGGCCTTTCCATCTGCACTCACGTTCCCACAGGCCCCTGCACAGCAGGGTGCTCCAGGAAGACACTTCTGCTCCTGAGTGACCCAAGGGCTCAAATTAAGGCTATGATTCACCTTCAGTTGCTGACCCCTGCTGGCTATGACTGACGGTAGAGGTCTGAGGCTCCCCACTTCCAGATAGCATTTGAAATAGTGCTGGTTCTGACCTCGGGCTTGTGACTATGCAGTCATCTCTCACTTTGGTGTTTCCATCGCAGAGTTCTCTCTTGAACTCCAGACATACAGATTCAACCACATCCACCACGTCTTCTCAGATGGTCTCAGAGTCTCATGCCTGAAGCTTATTCTCTCTCTCTCTTGCTCTCTCTCTCTCTCTCTCTCTCTCTCTCTCTCTCACTCTCTCACTCTTCCTCAGCATCTGTTCCTTGGCTCTCTCTTTATGTCAGCAAATGGCTTCTCCCCCTTCCTAGTTGCTCAAGTCAGAACCTTGGAGAACCCCTGGCGCTATCATATCATATCATCAACTCGTATTTAATGGTACCAAACCCTCTGACCTAAATCTTCAAAATATATCTAGAATATGAACATACTTTGGCGTCCCACTCCACCAGCAGCCAAGGTCTAAAAGACTGCCACGTGACCTCTGGCACACACTCCCACCACTGGGATGCCATCCGCCCTGGAAAGCTCATCCGAGGCTCAACCAATGAAGTCACCTGGTTTGGACTACTGGTTTTGCATCCAAAACTTGGAGTTCAGCAAACCCGATTTCTTTAGAAAGCACCCAGGCTCAGGCATTTTTTTGCCACTGCAGTAGAAAATGGAACAAGAGACCATCTCATTCTGAGTACAAGCCAGAGGGATGGCTTTATACTTAGGGTCCTCTGTGGTCAACACCACCATGCTGCCCTCCCTCTCCGTCGTCTATCCCCCTTTCTCTTAACATGGCCCCTCCCACCACACACCCCTCAGAATCTCAGCGGTTGTGGTTGTTTCCTCCGTCTGGAACACTTCCCTCCTGACCTACCCTTAGCACTTCTCAGCTCCATCTCTGCTCAGATGTCACTCTCCTAGTGACACCTTCTCTGTGACACTAAGTTGCCCACCTCGCCCTTCACTCCCTAATCTCTAGTTCTGCTTTCTTCTCTCCACCATGCTCGTCACTGTGGCTCTGCTGTCCGTCACACCGCCCTTCTGCTGCTCACCGCGGGACACAAGCCCAGGGGCGGGGGGAGAGTGTCTTCATTTTCCCATACGTTAACATTTTCTTATTAATCACATTACTTATTTATGAGAGAGAGACAGAGAGACAGGGGAAATAGGCGTGCCAGTGCCACCAGCCACTGCAAATGAATTCCAGATGCATGTGCCACCTTGTGCATCTGGCTTACATGGGTCCTGGGGAAGTGAACCTAGGTCCTTATGCTTTGCAGGCAAGCTCCTTAACTGCTTAGCCATCTCTCTAGCCCTGTTATTCCCATTAAAAAAAAAATGTTATGTATTTATTTCAGAAAGAAAGAGATAGATAGATAGGTACATACATAGATAGATAATGGGCAAGTCAAGGCTTCTAGCCACTGCAAACAAATTCTAGACACATGCACCACCTTGTGTATTTGGTGTATGTGGGTACTAGGGAATTGAACCTGGGTCCTTAGGCATCATAGACAAGCACCTTAACCACTAAGCCATCTCCTCAGCCCCTTAATCACATTTTTATGGTTGTAAAAGAGACTATCCTCTGGTATTTGATAATATTTTATAGACTTTCACGTGTTTTCAAAATGTTAGATGTATTCTAGAAATCTCTTTTTTTAAAAAATATGTCATTTTCCCCTAAATATCATATTTATTTATTTGCAAGGAGAGAGAGAATGAAAATGAGAATGGATGGGTGCAACAGGGTCTCTAGTCACGGCAAACCAACTCCAGCTATATGTGTCACTTTGTGAATTTGGCTTTACATAGGTACCGGCAGATTGAACCCAGGTCATTAGGCTTTGCATCTCTCCAGTCCTAGAAATTTCTTTAGAACATTGGTGCTATGGTAAAAGACCATTCAATTGCCTCCTCACTTGACACTGCAGTGTGCTGATTAATTTTAACTTTCAAGTAAAAACAATAAGAACAAAACAAAATAAAATGGTTAGTTCAATTTTCGAAGGTTTTTTTTTTTTTTTTGAGGCAAGCCCAACAGACTGGCCTTTTAAAATATTTTATTAATTAATTAATTTATTTATTTGACAGAGAAAGAGGAAGGGAGGGAGAGAGAGAAACAGAGAGAGAATGAATGGGCACGCTAGAGCCTCCAGCCACTGCAAACAAACCCCGGACACATGTGCCCCCTTGTGCATCTGGCTAACATGGGTGCTGAGAATTGAACCTGGGTCCTTTGGCTTTGCAGGCAAATGCCTTAACCTCTAAGCCATCCCTCCAGCCCCTGGCCTTTTTTTTTTTAATGAGAGAGATTTGGCACACCAGGGCCTCCAGCCATTGTAGCCGAAATCCAGATGCGAGCACTACCTTGTATGTCTGGCTGACATGGAATCTTTACATGGGTCCTTAGGCTTTGCAGACAAGCGCCTTAACCACTGAGCCATCTCTCCAGCTCTCAAAGTTTTTACTACATCTCCTTCTCAATATTCTGTTTAAAATGGAAAATTCTGCTAGAAAACAAAAGCATAATGGGCACTTTCCCTGATTGTGACCGACACCAATTAAAGCAATCTTCATGAAAAAGATTTGAGAGGCTGAGACAGCAGAATTAACCATATTTAATGCAATTCTTTTGCAAACATCTGTTGAAGAGCGAAAGAAAACTAATACCAATAGGGCTGTGTTAAGACTTTTACATCTGAGATTGTTTGAGGGGGGCACTGATTGTTTTAATAAAACTTCCTAGGAATAAGTTTTCCAAAACTCATGTAGACTGGCCTGCTGTGGTGGAACACACCTTTAATCCCAGCACTTGGGAGGCAGAGATAGGAGGACTGCCATGAGTTTGAGGCTACCCTGAGACTACATAGTGAATTCCAGGTCAGCCTGGACCAAAGTGAGACCCCACCTTAAAAAACCAAAATGAATAAATAAATAAAACTCCCTTATGGTGAGTTCCTCTAAGTGCCATTCAGGTAGTTATTAACACCCAAGCCTCTCAGAGGAAAGCCTGTGACTATCCTTACGGTCTTCACCCTCACACTCTCAGACCTCCACTGCCCGCCACGAGGTGATGCTCCACGTCTCTCAAAATGATGGATTAGCAATCCTCACACTGACTTTGCAAAAGACAAAGACACGCTGTATCCTGCTGCACTTCGACTCAGGCCTTGCGCACAAGAAGCACCGGGAACGAGAGTCCCAAGTGAACCATGTGGTGGCCAGAGCCCGGGCGCCAGCCTGTGTGCACATGGAGAACCCCGAGGCTGAGCCCTTGGAACTGTCTGGAGAAGGTCGGCAGGGGAGCATCTTGAGAGAGCTTCTCAAATCACCACAGAGTCCGTGCTTGACCCAGTGAGCCAAACTGGACAACAGCCATTTCACACAGCAACATGACAAGCCTCAGGGAAGTGTGGAAGGGTCAGCGTGAACCCAGTCCACCCCGGACATCAGGGAGCTCTTTTGTATCTTGCAATGATTACAGACTTTTAAGGATCCCACACCAGGATCCCACACTTTCTAAAATAGGGGAGGTTGCTCCATAACCTTCTCGAGGAGTTTCCCATCTCAAGAGCTGGGAATCCAGTGTGAATGCGCAAGCCTTGCAGAATACTATGCAAACATGTGAACACTGTAACGAAGGAAGAGCGCTCATACCCATTCCCCAAATATCATGCTAGAGGTGTGCGTAGTTATATTGATGTATCACTCGTTTATGTATCAAAGCTGAAATACTTACACATACAAGTCATACTATGGAGAAGAAAGTGGATCATTTTATTGAGGCGGGACATTCCAGTCCTTGGCAGAAATGAATGAGCAATGTGTTAAGAGAAGAAAGGCCTGGATAGGGACAGAGTGAGGTGGCCCTGGCACACATCCAGCCACCTCCCTGCCTTCTGCATGCAGGCGCAGTCCTGTAGAGGGAGTGGAAGGCACACAGCCCTTCTGGGAGTGCTGGGAGCTGTTCCAGACCAGGAGTTTATGTGAAGGTAAGTGGCCGGAGGCCACGCACCTCCTGTGACTCGTTCATTAAACTCGTTTTCAGATTAGTAGGTCTGTGTGTGCAAACACAGGAGGAGTGCTCAGACTTTTTGAGAAGGGGAGCTGGCTCCAAGTGCTCCAGTCCTGGGGGTGGTGGGCTACAAAGACGTGATGAAGGATGACGCTGAACAACATGCTCTTGTTAGGATGAGAAGTTGGAGGACAGTGGTCTCCTTCACGGAAACCAAGTGAGACAAAGGTCAGTGCCTGGAGCAGCACAGGACTGGCCAGCCGAGGAACTCTGGCTTTGGCCAACTTAGTAAAGACACTGCCAGGGGAGACAAGGCTCAGAGTCCATAGGTGGAATGTCTGTGGCCCATGCTTCCTGAAGTCAAGTCCGCTGTCTAGAATTCTGCAGGAAAAAGAAAATGCCAAAACACAGAGAGGAGGGGCTGGGGGAATGGCTTAGTGGTTAAGGCGTTTGCCCGCGAAGCCTAAGAATCCAGATTCAATTCCCCAGGACCTATGTCAGCTGGATGCACAAGGTGGCACATGCGTCTGGAGTTCGTTGGCAGTGGCTAGAGGCCCTGGCATGCCATTTTCTCTCTCTTTCTCTCTTTTTTTTTTTAGTTTTTTTTTTTTTTTTTGAGGTAGAGTCTCACTGTGGCCCAGGTTGATCTGCAATTCACTATGTAGTCTCAGGGTGGCCTCGAACTCACAGCTATCCTTCTACCTCTACCTCCCAAGTGCTGGGATTAAAGGCGTGCATCACCACGCCCGGCCTGTTCTCTATCTGCCCCCCTCTCTCTCAAATAAATAAATTAAATATATTTTGAAAAACGACACAGAAGCTGGGCATGGTGGCGCACGCCTTTAATCCCAGCACTCAGGAGGCAGAGGTAGGAGGATCGCCATGAGTTCAAGGCCACCCTGAGACTACATAGTGACTTCCAGGTCAGCCTGGAATAGAGCGAGATCCTGCCTGGAAAAACCAAAGACACAGAGAGGAAAAACAAAAACAACCATGAACAACCAAAATTTGGAGAGGGAAAGGCATGGCGAGAGAGAACGAACAGAGGGTAGAGAAAAGCAGACCCAGCTGACAAGAGATGAGACAGGTGTGACCTTTGTCTCCCTGCCTGCATGGCCCACGGCAGGCTCTGTGCACTGAGATGCCCCACCACACTGCGGGGAAGCTGCAGGGGACAGGCCTGGTAGAAGATGCTTCTACCTGGAGACAAGCCATCGGAATGCCATGGACGGCAGGAGGAGGTAGGGAGGCACCTCTGTGTCCAGGGGCGTTAGAAACTTGCCACCTACCCTCACCTTTACCTCAACAGTGTCGGGGAGCATGGCCCAGGAAGGAGAACGACAATGTGACCCTGTGGCCACACTGGTCTGTAGCAGGGAGAGACAGCTGTAACGTGAGTGTTGTTTTATTTTAATCTAGCTTTACGCCACCCCCTCGGAAGATGGGTGCACTGATATTTCAGCCTCAGTAAACATACACAGCCTGGCACCAGGACCTGTCTTTTTATTCTTCCCGTGCTGGCGAGGGAACCCAAGGCTTTCCACGTGACAATAAAGCATTTCTCTACCACTAAGCCACGCCCCCAGCCCCAGGACTTGTCCTTTTCCCATGAGGTTTATAGATTAGCCATGCATGGAAAAAGTGCTGCGCACATAAAACATGTCTTCAAGCGCCAAAATTTTGGAGCGAATCAGACCACAATTATAGAGGAATACTCTGGGAAGGCCTCTAGCTGAAACAAAATGCTGTAAGATGAAGGACCCATTTCTAGAGTGCCCCTCCCCCACCAGCCCTCTCCAAGATCTCTAGGCAGCCAGCATCCAACACATTATTTTTCAAGAAACACAAACAACCCATCAAGACCTGAATCCATTATCATGATGCCAGTGGAAACACAGCCTTTGGTTTGCTTAAACCTTAAAAGACACCCTGATTTCTTCGACATTAGATACTCTTCTGTAAAGATACGCCCTGCATATATCTAACTCTCCTTCGCTTGCTCTCCTTCCCACCCGCGTCACCACCGATGATGCATCTTCAGCCCCTCACCCTGTCCTCCAATCTCAGCCTCGCTGCTCCTCTGTACCGCCGGCGAGCTCAGTGACTCATATGCTTGTGTAACCATCCAGTCAGACCCCTGCTTCTATGGATGATGGTGCTGTGTGCATGAGTGTATGCAGATACAGCCCCAGATACACATGTGCAGAGGCCAGTGGAGGAAGCTGGGTGTCCTCTGTCATTCTTCTACCTTGTTTCTTTTTAAAATGATTTATTTATTTATTTAATTTATTTTTGGATGTTCAAGGTAGGGTCTCACTCTAGCCCAGAGCTGACCTGGAATTCTCTGTGTAGTTATGTAGTCTCAGGGTGGCCTCGAACTCATGGCAATCCTCCTACCTCTGCCTCCCGAGTGCTGGGATTAAAGGTGTGGGCCACCACGCCTGGCTTTAAAATTTTATCTTATTTATTTGTGAGGGAGAGGCAGATATACAGAGAGAATGGGCACGCCAGGGTCTTCGGCCACTGCAAATAAATTCATAAACTCCAGATGCATGTGCCACATTGTGCCTCTGGTTTACGTGGGTCTTGGGGAATTGAATCTGGGTCCATTGTCTTTGCAGGCAAGTACCCTAACCGCTAAGGCATCCCCTCCAGCCCCCATTTTATTTCTTGTGATAGGGTCTCCCATTGAACCTGGAGCTCTCCAGCCGCAGGCTCCTGCTTCTTAAGAGTAAGGACAGTCTCTGTCACTCACAGATCTCCTTCTCCCTCACCCGAGTCAGTACTGAACAGGCTTGCTGGACTGGCTGGGTTGAGAGAGATGCACGTGTTTCTCCATTATGGCTGGTAACAGCGCATCTGTTCCTTCCTCTTCCTCCTCTTTGTCCTCCTCCTCAGCTTCCTCTTTCTTTTGGACTAGGATGCTAAGTACGCACAGTAGAAACCAGAACAGAATGGAGAGGGCACGCTGAGGCCCTGGCAAGAGGGGAGTACTGGCCTCTTCTCACAGACATGTTCACATCAGCCTCATGGCCAGTGTATTCCCGTACCAAGAATCAGTCTAGCTCCACTCAGAGCCCCTCCACTTGCCTCTACTCACACAGACATAGGTGAGGCCGCTCAGTCACCCAAAGGACTAGATCCAAGACCCTGTCCTTAAGAGCCCATGACAGGCTCACTGGTACCTTGCAGTGAGAAAACCAGGTATTCTAAGTGACTTTGGGAAGGAATGAAAAGGCAGATGTCAAAGCACGGAAACTCAGTATTGGCTAGGTTCGATTCCCCATTGAGTTAGCTATAACCACTCCATTTCAGTTTCCACATCTGAAAATGCAACATCTCATTAGATTGGTGATATATATCTGTGTGTGTGTGTGTGTGTGTGTGTGTGTGTGTGTGTGTGTGTGTGTGCGCAATGCTAGGGAACTGGGCCCAGGGTCTCACACATGCAAGGCAAGTGTTCTACTACTGACCTACAGCCTGGGCCTGAATGATTTAATTTTTTGTAAAGCAAGCCAATAACCTAGTCCTGGCCCACAGCGAGTGCCTTGTCATCCTTAGCTATTATCACTGTCATTCAAGGGACCAGGATGATGACCCACAGGCCCGCTCCCAGGGGTGGTGGGATAGGAAGGTGGTCCAGAGGGCCTAAGGCACTGGTTCTCAAAATGAGCCCCTCCCTCTAGCCACCAAGTCCGTACCCTGTTTAACCAGCCCTGCAGGTGATTCAGCTCAAACTTCAAGGTTGAGAAGCACTGGTAGAAAGAACCAAGAAAATCACGGCCTCCAATTTCCAGTTGTGGAGTGATTCACAAGTAGGGCAAATATGAAACCAGGGAAAGCACTTGTCTGGTTTTTGTTGTTGTTGTTTTAGGTTTTTTTTGTTTTTTTTTTTTTTTTTTTTTTGCTTTCCAACCAGGGAAGAGGGTAGGCAGAATCAAAACTCAAAGAGTGATACTCAAAGGAACTGTTTTTTAAGTTACTGGATTTAAAATCACAATCAAGATAGGGCTAAACTCTCCATTTTTTAAAAATTTATTTGTTTTGAGGGAGAGAGAGGCAGGTAGAGAAAGAATGGGTGCTCCAGGGCCTCTAGCCACTGTAAATAAACTCCAGATTCTTGTGCATCTAGCTTATGTGGGGACTGAGGAATCGTACCTGGGTCCTTAGGCTTCACAGGCAAATGCCTTAACTGGCAAGTCATATTCTCCAGCCCCATCCAATTTTCTATTCATAGCCACGTAGCCAGTGAAAAGGGGTAAACAGTCTTCCTAAGGATGGACAGGGAAGCCATGATTTGGCACATTTGGATTGTGTTATAAGAATGAAGTTTGGGGCTGGAGAGATGGCTTAGCGGTTAAGTGCATGCCTGTGTAGCCTAAGGACCCCGGTTCGAGGCTTGGTTCCCAGGTCCCACGTTAGCCAGATGCACAAGGGGCGCATGTGTCTGGAGTTCGTTTGCAGAGGCTGGAAGCCCTGGTGCACCCATTCTCTCTCTCTCTCTCGCCCTCTGTCCTTCTCTCTGTGTCTGTCGCTCTCAAATAAATAAATAAATAAATAAATAAAAAGAATGAAGTTTTCCGGGCGTGGTGGCGCACGCCTTTAATCCCAGCACTCGGAAAGCAGAGGTAGGAGGATTGCTGTGAGTTCGAGGCCACCCTGAGACTCCATAGTGAATTCCAGGTCAGCCTGAGCCAGAGTGGGACCCTACCTCGAAAAATCAAAAAAAAAAAAAAAAAATGAAGTTTGATGGAGGGCTTAGGGTGGCTTATGAGCAAACTGAGACTAAGGACTAAGCTTTTTGTTTTTTCGTTTTTCACCAAGGACTCCCATCCTCACAAACCACCATGGTCAGTAGAGTGCAATGCTGGTCAAGGAAGGAGGGCTGAGGTGGGGGTCTTCCAGAGCCCGAAGAACCCGGCCATTGGGTGCCAGAGCATTACCTCTAAACGGCTGCTCCCGAGAGCCGGCTGGTGAAGACGGATCAACTCCCTGGTCTGCCGATGAACCACGAGACGTGCAGAGAGAGGAGCACAATTCTCTTGACTAGAATACCATACTACTGTGCTGGGTTCGAGGGAGAGAGCACAGACGCTGTACAGGTTGTATGGAGCTGAACACATTACACTTGAACCAGATGTTAGGTGAAGAAAATGCGTTGCTGGAATGATCACATAAGAGGTTGCTCCATCTCCTCCCTCTCCACTTTGTCCTCCTCCTTTGCTCCCCTGCTCTGGGGTCTGGCTGGGCCAACTCAGCATTATTGAGCGTCCGCTTGGGCATTGTGATGTCAGAGGCACTGCTCAGGGTGAATGCTGGGAGGGGACAAGGAGTCCAGTTCTGGTTAGGAGCTCTCGTGACACAGCTCTCCCCCACCCTCACTCCCTGATAACATCTTACATTTCTGAACATCTCCTAAACGCCTCATCTTCCCCTCTCCAAAGACAATATGGTACTTTAAGGGAAACTGAGGCACAGAGAAAGTTGTTCAAAGTCACACCCCAATACCCTGGTCACTGTCATGAAAGGTGCCACTGTTCCTGATCACTCATCTGCATCAGTCCAGGGGACCTGGCTCCCTTTTATAGAAAGTTTCCACACACACACTTTCTATTCCTAACGTTGATCACAAGCATCGCAGTCCACATGCTTTGGCAGCGCCAGCCAGACTCTGTGTCACACTCTTAGGAAGGCGTCCCATTTAGGACCATGAGCACAGCTTGTCTGCACAGGACATGAACGCACTGATTCAAGATAGTCTTCTGTCCCTTTGATTTTAACATGGCTAACTAATCCAGCTCAGGTCCAAGAGAAACCATTAGCACACTCAGCCCTGGCCCTCCTCAGGAGGCTAAGGAGATGCCATCAAAACTCCACAGGTGGGAGGGACGAAGACAAATTGTTCGCCATTGGGGCAGGATCCATTTCATTTCTTTCTTTCTTTCTTTTTTTAAATTACAAGTTGACATTTATATTCAACAGTGCTGAGGAAATTGGAAGATAATCTAAAAGGTGGGTCGTGTGGGTGTGCGTAGCTGGGGTATATAAAATGACCTGGCTATCTTGACCTTGATGCGTCAAGTGGCTAAGGACTTTGGAGGAAAAGGAAGCAAACCCCTTGGAATAAGATCTGAAGGGGAAGAACAGACATATAACCTTTAACACATGGCCTGCTCTACTCACCAGGGAACAGATTCCAGGACTTAAATAGAGCCCCGGATAGCAGGCATATTGGGAGAGTTGGCTCACGGATAAAGCAAATGATGGGCTAGGATTAGGAACGATCATCAGCACACATGAAGGGGACTTGGTTCCTGCACCTGCCGTAAGTACCCCTTCCACCGTGTAGTAAGTAAAATAAAATCGCATTGTGTGAAAGAGCCCCCACCGTCCCCCTTGCACATGATCCGCTCTTCTTGCCTCCTCATGTGACCGGCCTCCCGATTTAGCGCGTAACCAACTCCCAACGACCTGTAATAACACTATTCCCAAATTAGAGCTCTCAATTTGACTTGGCTTTGCTCCCTCCCTCAAAGCAAAATAAAGCATCCGTTTCTTTCTTTCTTTCCTTCTTTCTTTCTTTCTTTCTTTCTTCTTCTTCATCTTTTTTTTTTTTTTTTGCATTCATAATACTCTCCTTTTTGAGTTGCCAACTCAAGCCCTGCTCCAGGCAGATTGAGCCCTTCCTACTCTCCTCCCGCCTTCTTCTTCTGGTTAGCCAAGAGCCTGGTGGAAAAACACCAAGAGACAAAAACAAAAACAAAATCAGACGAAAATTCCAAGTAAGTGACATTCAGATGGAAAAGCTATGATTCACATGCAAATAAAAATCTCCCTGAGTTCAGTTATATGACGCAAGCCCCTGGCTTCCACATAAAAAGGGCAGCATGAAATCACCCACAATTAAGCACACACTGGGATTCTCTAGTGAGGCCTTCCCAACTAACGATAAGAAACCCCAACAGTAGCAGAATGGAGCTAATTGTGTGGGAGCCCAGGGCATCAACCACCTGGGCGGGTAGTCCCTCTGAAACTACTCAATCCACATCCTCCGCTCTCCCCCATCCATCTCTTGGACTTGTACAGCCTGTTGAGGAGTTGGGTTAAGGGTGGGCCTCGCAGGGAAGTGTGTGCCCTCTTCCTGGCACACATGCGGGACCACGCTGAGGAAACTGAATTCACCACCATGCCCAAGACTGTACGGTCCAAGAAGGCTATCATGGCATTCTGGACAGAGCTTGTTCAGAATTTCTGTTGAAGGGCTGGAAAGATGGCTTAGCGGTTAAGGCGCTTGCCTGGGAAGCCTAAGGACCCAGGTTCGATTCCCCAGGACCCATGTAAGCCAGATGCCCAAGGTGGTACATGCGTCTGGAGTTCATTTGCAGTGGCTGGATCCCCTGATGTGTGCCCATTCTCTCTCCCTTTCTCTGCCTCTTCCTGTCTCTCAAATAAATAAATAAAAATAAAATATTTTTTTAAATGGGGAGGGGCTGGAGAGAGATGGCTTAGCAGTTAAGGCGCTTGCCTGCGAAGCCTAAGGACCCATGTTCCATCTCTCTCCAGATCCCACTTAAGCCAGACATACACAAAGGTGAGGCGAGCACAAGGTTGCACATGCCCACTAGGTGGCGCAAGTATCTGGAGCTTGATTGCAGTGGCTGAGGCCTTGGGGCCAATTCTCTCTCTCCCTCTCTTGCTCTCTCTCTCTCCCTCTCATGTGCGTGCTTGCTCTATTAAAAAAAAAAAAAAGAAGAATCTATGTTGAAGTTCCATAGCAGAGGAACAGGAGGAGCCTGGCAGCTTCTGACCTCAAGCTGGAACCACAGGCAGTGCTGTAGACGGCATTGGCCAGACTGGTAGGCAGCATTTCCACCCCTCTTCCTTCCCTTCTTCCTCAAGACAGCAGGGTTGATCTGAGGCCGCTCTCCCTTCCTCCGGGCCCTCAGAGAGCGCAGTCCACAGCACAGGATTCTGAAGAGGCTGTGACCACTCCCACCTCATGAGTCCTCCCCAGTGGTCACCTGGACTGTGCGGCTTCAGGCCAAGGGTACCCTCCCAAGGACCAAGAGCTGAGGTTACTGAGCCCCTGCAACTGCTACCCAGTCAACAGAGATCGGTCTTTTAAAAACTATGACTAAATCTACAAATACTCCTATGCCAATATACACAGTAACAGTATTCATAATAGCCAAGGAAACAACCCAAATATCTATTTCCAGACAAACAAACAGAACGTGAGACACATAGACAATGGAATATTGCTCAGCCTTAACAAGGAAGGAAATTCCACACATGCTGCGATATGGATGTCCCTCGAAGACAGTATGCTAAATTAAGCTAGAGGGCGGAAAAAAGGATAAATAGTATAAATCCAATTCCACTTGTGTGAGGTTGCTACAGCGGTCAGGTTCATAGGGATAGAAAGTAGAATGATAGTTGTCTGAGGCTGGGCAAGAAGAAGGGGAGTTACTGTTTACTGGGCTCAGATTTCTTGTTTGGGATGATCAAAGGGGTTTAAAATGGAGTAGTGGAAATGATCCCTCAACACAAAGGCGATCAGTGTCACACAACCATACTTAAAATGGCTAGATTGATAAATTTTTGTTTTGCTTCTTGAGGTAGGGTCTCACTCTAGCCCAGGCTGACCTGGAATTCGCTATGTAGTCTCGGGGTAGCCTTGAACTCACGGCAATCCTCCTACCTCTGCCTCCTGAGTGCTGGGATTAAAGGCGTGCGCCACCTTGCCTGGTTTAGCTTGGTAAATTTTGTTATGTATATTTTCTCTCTTTTGTTTTAAAAATATTTATCTATTTCTTTGAGAGAGAAAGAGAGGAAGAGAATGAGAATGGATGCACCAGGGCCTATAGCCACAGCAAACAAACTCCAGATGCATGTTCTACCACATGCAGCTGGCTTATGTGGGTCCTGGGGAATCAAACCTGTGTCCTTAGGTTTTGCAGGGAAGCACCTTAAGCGCTAAGCCATCTCCCCAGCTCCTTGTTATGTATCTTTTATGGCAATAAAAATACAGAAATGCTTTCCCTTTCACAAAAGAGTCATGCCCCCAGTCTTCTTCACCAGGCTACAGATCCCAGCAGATGTGACTTCTAAGCTCCCACTGCCTCCTGGACTCTCTCTGATAGGCACGTACAGTTTCCCTTTGAAAGCCTGGCTCCCTCCCTCGGCTCCTGTTCTGAAGCACCCAGCTTAACCCCCAAGTCAAGAGCTGTAGGGTACACCTGGCTGCTATTTTGGTGACCAGGACACTGCACCACACCACCTTCCTGGACCACTCCCCCAGGTGGGCTCCATCTCCCAGATACTTGTGAGCCCGCTGTGGCTGAGAAGTGAAACCAGTAAAGGCAATTGGAAAAGGGGGCTTGTAGCTCAGTAGAGCACCCTCTGGCCCTTCTAGAATCTTCTATAGTTTCTGAGTGTTTGGCAAATGGACATAAGGAGGGCTCTTCGGGAGCTACTCAGGGGTACAAGGAAACACTTAGGTCCCTCAGCCAATCTGCAAAAGGCTAGAAATTCTGAGGCAGGAAAGTTGCCTTTTGCATTTTGAAGTATGTTGAAACTGAGTAGTTTGGGTGTTGGTCTCATTCCACAAGTGTAACTAATCTGTTTCCTGAAAGGAAACTGTTCACCCTTTGGAAGTAGACCAGTGATTTGGGGGTACCATCTGAAGTGTCACTAACTTGGTTAAATATTTGCTGGCACAGTATGCAGCTTTTCTAGGAATGTCACTTTAAATTTGCTAAATTCATGACATTTCAGTAATGCAATGATACCGAAATACCTTAACGGGTGAGTAATGAATGCCTGGGAGGGGTACAGGGTGGTGGTGGTGCTGGTGGTGGTGTGTGTGTGTGTATGTGTGTGTACATGTGACTGTGTGTGTGCGTGCGTGTGTGTGCGTGTGTGTGTGCACGTGACTGTGTGTGTGTGTGTGTGTGTGTGCAGGTGTGGCTTGTGTGTGTGTGTTTCACTTGCTGGTTGGAGAAACCATGGATAAATTAAAACCAGGCCTCACTTTCATTTTTCATTCTACCTTCTTTCTTTTCTTCACTTCTGATTTTCTGTTAATATCTGAATCCGTAACAGGTTGACTTTGGAAAACTCTCTCATCTATGCCAATATTTTGCCTGGAGTTTGAAAAGTTGGAGCTGAAAATCACTCCCTTTTCTGGGAGTCTTTTGGCTTCAGTCTTCGGGATTCTATACAGATGACTTCATAAATCCACCACTCACTACAAGACTGTGCCCACCTAGCTCTGCCAGGCAACATGCCTTCCGTATTCTGTGTGGGACATTTAGACTTCAATCACCTGGCTTGAAAAAGAAAGCATTTTGCTTTGAGGAATAAAAAGTGGCGTTCTTCATGGCTCAAATAATCACCTTCTCTTTTCAAAAAGATTCTCCAGGGCTAGGGAGATGGCTCAGCAGTTAAAGTTTCTTGCTTGCAAAGCCTGCTGGCCTGGGTTGAGAAGCACAAAGTGATATATGCATCTGGAGTTCATCTGTAGTGGCAAGAGGCACTGGAATACCCATTCTCTCTCTCTCTGTGTGCGTGTGTCTCAATCTGCTTACAAATATATATATATAATATATATATTAGAGAGAGAGAGAGAGAGAGAGAGAGAGAGAGAGAGACAGAGATTGTCCTGCCCTCTTTCCTTTCCCTTCATATCATGAAAGAAGTAAACTGTGAAAATTGAGATTTTCTGATTAAAATTATGCAAACAGATGAGGGTCTTGACAGTTCCATGGGGAAGAGGATTGAATATGTGTGTCTGGACGAGGGATGGGGGAGGGTGGCCAGGCTCTCAGGTAGGAAGGAATAAATTAAACCAAGAAGTGATTCTCAATGAAATATCACAAACAATTAAGAATGTGGCTCAAAGCCTGTGTGCTGGTGCATGGCTTTAATCCTAGCTCTGAAAGGCAGAAGTAGGAGGATCGCTGTGGGTTGAGGCCAGCCTGGAGCTACAGAGTGAGTTCCAGGACAGCCTGGGCTAGAGTGAGACCCTGCCTCAAAAAACAAAAACAAAGAAACAAACAAAAAACAGCCAGGCATGGTGGCACGTGCCTTCAATCCCAGCACTCAGGTGGCAAAGGCAAGAGGATTGCCATGAGTTCGAGGCCACCCTGAAACTACATAGTGAATGCTAGGTCAGCCTGGGTTAATGGGACCCTACCTTGAAAAACCAAAGCAAAAACAAACCAACGAGAAAAGAATGTGGCAATGTGGCAGAGAGGACATTTGAGAGTCTTTCAGTCTCTTGATGAGCACTTTCCCATTCCCACTGGAAACTTTCCTTTTAGTAAAGAACACAGGAGTCATGAATGACTTGGTGGTCCTGAAGTATGTCTGCTATCCACTTGCATCTCCTGAGACAGAAGTGTGTGTGTGTGTGTGTGTGTGTGTGTGTGTGTATGTAGGGTTCATGACTCTCCTTCCCCTTGGTCCTGGGTCTCAGACTTGGACCTGTGTTTCCAGCCTTCTCTCTGAGGGTTATCCTGATGAACAGTGCTGTGTGCATGTTCCGTGTCTTTCAGGGGTTACTCTGGAAAGGGCCGACTCTGCGACTCTGCGAGATGACTGTCCCAACTTATCTTCTGCAGGGAGGCTTGTAGGCAGCAGAGCCGTCAGCCAGCAGCCACTTCTGTCACCTCAGGAACCAGGCAGGGCACTGGTTGGGTACATTGCTTTTCCTGTGGGAGGGTCACTTCTGTTAGAAAACAATGTGCAGGCTACAGGCAATACTTGGCTATTTATCCAGGTACCAGCAGCCCTGAAACCAGTGCAGTCATTGGTTTCCTGTCATTCCAGGAGGCCCTTTGTATACAAAGCAGCAGTGCTCAGACGTAAGTATTGGGCCTCCTTAAAACACAGGACTGACCTATGTTTTAGCAATGTGGGAGTCTGGTCTTACTTTATTTCCTTTTGTGTTGTAATTGGATACATGATCATTCTCCACTGTACTGTCATTTTTAAAATTGGTCTTTTAAGAATCCAGTCATAGCATGCAGACCCAGAAGAGAACATCCTAGAGACGTGATTTAAGAGAAACTCCCTCTTAAATACTTCTTTGGAACAGATGGGGTATGCATGAAGAAATGCTTAAAACACCTCCACTGGTCAGCAGGTATTATCAACAGGGTCTCCAGGCCCTGAGAAAAGCCAGATTCACAAATGAGCCCGCAGTGGGTACGTGCACAAGTGGCGTTGGTACAGAGTTCAGGGTCCAGCAATGTAGCATGTCTGTCACATGGCTATCACTGACATGGGAAAACTGCATTCTGGTTTCTGAAGGCCATTCAGGAGAGACTGTGGCACGAAACAATGTGGACAAGAGGCCCATGGGGAGCCAGGCAGACCCCAGCTACTTGGGTTGTCTTTGGAGTCAGAAATAAGTACAATTTATGGACTTTTCTCTATCAGTTAACTCCCAGCAAGAATGCTGCTTCTGTACGTGCAGCAGGCCCCCCACAGCCCCGAGCATTAAAAGCCATATTGTGGGATGGGAAGAGGCCTCTTTATTTCACCAGAGACTCGTGGACCACACATCCCTTTAATGGAATTGCCCATCTGGGGTGCGTGTTTCTGCTCTTCGCCTCGACAGCCCCCGGAAGGCCAGTCCTGTAGCCACAGATTGCATGCTATGATAGCGTAATTATTTTGTGGTCTCTCTTCAGTAGCTCTGAACTTCCTATTAAAGCAGGATATTGCATCCATCATAAATCTTTCTATCCCCTGTCACAGCTAACTTCCACCCACTTTTCTTTTGGGAGATTTCCAATTCTTACTTTGTTCAAACATAAATTTTGCTAAAGCGATCTCCTCTGTATTTTTCACTTGGCGCTCCATTAGCACTACCTGAAGTTAAAACTTTAAAAAAAAATTATTTTATTTATTAGAGAGACAGAGAGGAAGGAAGAGAGAGAGAGAGAGAGAGAGAGAATAGGCATGCCATGGCCTCCAACTACTGCAAACAAACTCCAGACGCATGTGCTACCTTGTGCATCTGGCTTATCTGTGTCCTGGGGAATTGAACCTAGGTCCTAAGGCTTTGCAGGCAAACACCTTAACTGCTAAGCCAGCTCTGCAGCCAAAGTTAAAACTTTTCTAACGTTACAAGTGTTCACTAAACATAAGGATATGTACAAGCTTTCACGTTTATTTACTTAATCTCCAATTTCATGTCCGATGTGTTCATCTCTATCGAGTGTGGAGTCTGGTTTTGAAAGTATTGCCATATCTCATTTTCAAAACAAGCATGACAGGTAGACGGTCGGGAAGCTGAGGCCCACTCTGTTTCCTAGTCCAGAGGCACCAGCATTCACCGCCTCTCACAGCTGAGGTAAGCTATCAGGGGCTAGAGGAAAAGGCCCAATAGCTTCTCTCGTCCTTTCTTAGTTTTTGTTACAAAGGAATCTACTAAACCTTGACAGGCATTAGAAATTTAATCATCAGTGAAGAGCAAATCCCAGCATGTCTGCACAGCAATACAGAATCAAATTCCGAAAGCAAATAAGTCATTGCTTTATTCTTCTCTCCCTGGCTCCACTGGTGGGGTGTGAGTGAATTGGGCGTGTCGGGTAGGAGAGATGGAACTCCAGAACATACCATTATGATCATCTAATAACAACAACACTCTTACTGGCAAGGTCCCCTGAAAAGATTAAAAGCATAAGGTTTCTTTTACTCTACATGGCAACAAGCTTCTGAAGTAAAATCATAATAAAGTAAAAATACAAATGACTTCATTATCAACCAGTGCTGCTAGTTATCTTAGGTTTTCTTAAACCCTTAACAGAGTAAATGAAAGAACATGCTGAATGGGAAGTGTCTGGATCTTGTTTCAACTAATAGTAAATTTTCTGGAAAGGGATATTTAACAAATTTGGCTAAATTTAAATCACGTAAGTTAATTATCCCTTAAGATAGCTAGATCAAAAAGTAATGAGGGCTGGAGAGATGGCTTAGCATTTAAGGCACTTGGCTGCAAAAGCTAAGGACCCAGGTTTGATTCTCCAGGTCCCACGTAAGTCAGATGCACAAGGTGGCACATGCATCTGGAGTTCGTTTGCAGGGGCTAGAGGCCCTGGTGTGCCCATTCTCTCTCTCTGTCTTTACTCCTCTCTCTCTCTCTCTGTCTCAAAGTTAAAAAAAATTGTTTTAAAGTAATGATACACACAAAAAAATCTCCAATACTCACTTACAACTTTCCATTTTATCTTAGCAGTCTAGAAACATACATTCTAAGTGTCGCAGGGAGAATCACATGACATCAGCAAGAAGCAGCTCAAAAGCCAATGTCTTTAAAAAAAATGAGTGTTTGTTATTAAAGTCCACTTTACCATGCATTGTCTTATTAAATTTTGTTTTCTGAGAAGTTGCTTTTTTTCAAACAGAAGATCTGACAGTTTTATTTAAAACCAACAGTATTCCTCTCTTATATAGCTCTTAGTCTACAAATTCACAAAGCCTATGAGGTTTCTGTATAACAAGACACTTTGGGACTTAGAGCCAAGCCTGGGCCATCTCCCAGCAGCCCTCGCAAGGGAAGGGGATGGCGGGGCGGGGTGGGGGCTGAGGGCGAGCCATGCATGAACTGAAGATAAGAACACGTGACCCAAGTGAACTGTGGACATCGCACATCCAGTAGCCATTTTCCTTCCAATTCCTGCTGGGATCTTCTTGGCATACATTGAAGATTGTCAAACAGAAATGCTGCTGTACTTGGATAAGGAAGGCTCCGGAGAGGAAAGGGTGACGGTGGAAATAACAGTAAGACAATGGGGCTGTCCCAGCTGTCTCCCAGCTCAAACCAGGACCTCAGGAACACGGCACCGGGTTCTAGGACTGGCAACATAAAGCCTCAGTTGCCTCTTAGGAGAAAATAAAGCACGTTGCTCTTCCATCACCAGTCTCTTCCAAAGAGTGCTATAGAAAACAATGTCTTACGTACCTAGAGACCCAGCACTGGCCCGATGATTGGCGTTTACTTTGAATGTCATTGTCTAATGATCTTTATTTTCTATGAGCCTGGCCAGGCATTGGGGTGTCCATTGAAATGTGCTCTTTGCCGACATCCCACATCATCTGGAAATGGGAAGAAAATGCTCAAGCATTCTTGGCAGCAGATGGGTATTTTTAGCACTCTTAGAAAAGATTAGACTGTTTTTCATACAATTCTTCCTCCCTCATAATATTAACACTTGTGTTTTAGGAGCACGTAGCAGGGGACTATTGTTGGAGAAGACAGCATCAGAATAAAGTGGCTGCATTATAAGGGGTGGTGTTCATTCTCTTCTTGGGCTGAAAATATCTACTTTCTGATAAGCTGCTCCAAAATATTCCTGGTCTGGTGTCTTGGAGACAAAGAAGAATCACCAAAATCAGGGGCTGTGGCGATGACTCAGTAGTTAAGAGTGCATGTCTTTTAAACATGAGGGCCTCTTGGGCTGGACACCACAGCAAAGGGAGGTCAGAAACGAGAAAATTGCTGGGGCTCACTGATGGACACCAGCTTTGGGCTGAGGGAAAGACCTGTCTCGAAGGAAATATGCAGATGAGTGATAAGAAGATGCCCAATGTTCTGCACACACATGCATGCTGCTTATTTCACAACCTAATACTCTACACACATATACACACAAAATAAATAATAAATAATTTAGAAAAGAATCACAGTCTGGAGAGAGATGGCTTTGTGGTTAAGGCACTTGCCTGCGAAGCCTAAGAACTCATGTTCAAATCTCCAGGTCCCACATAGGCAGATGCAGTAGCGAGCATGCAATGTTGCACATGTGCCACAAGAGGGCGCACACGTCTGGAGTTCATTTGCAACTGGCTGACGGTCCTGGAGCACCCATTCTCTCTCTCTCTCTCTCTCAAAAAAAAAAAAAAAAAAAAAAAGAATAGATGTTTTTAAAAATCAACCAAATCCAACTTTAAATACTTGAACTTTTGTTTCAGTCTTGAAAGAATGATGAGGAACAGCTAGCTGGTCTATGAGTTTCCCCAAGGCCTTACCAACCTGTCCCACATAAAATTCAAATCCAGCTCAACAGTAAATAACTAACTAAATAAATAAACATATAAATAATCTGTTCTTTTTATATTTTATTTATTTGAGAGAGATAGAGAGAAAGAGGCAGATATAGATAGAAGGACAGAGATTGAGAGAGACAGAATGGGTGCACCAGGACCTCTAGCCACTGAAAATGAACTCCAGACACCTATATCACCTTGTACATCTGGCTTATGTGGGTCCTGGGGAATTTAACCTGGGTCCTTGGGCTTTGTGGTCAAGCACCTGAACTGCTAAGCCATCTCTCCAGCCCCTGTCCTTCTTTCCCTAACTTTTTGTCACCACTACCTCTTGGCTGTTTACTGGTTTAAAATCTTAGATAACACACACACACAAAGCATAGTGCTTGAAAGACTTTGAGGAGCAAGATTAGGTGGAGAAGGAGGTAATATAAAATGATGGAATTGGCAAGGGTTTCAAATTTGCCATGTTCTCCCCATAAAACATTCATACCCTTCCCCCTTTCAATGACAGATATGATGTCCTAAAATCCCACCTGAGGCAGGACGGTTCCTTTCACTTTCCCCTGGGGCAGGTCATAAAACCTTTGTTCCAAGGGGAACTAGTCTACTGGGAGGAGAGGAACATGCTTATCCTCAAAGACAGAGATGCCACCAAGAATCTGAATGGACAGACCTTGCCGAGTTCCCCAGTTTATTACTGCTGAGCCACACCTTTTCTCTCCCAATCACACTTCTGCACAACTGCCCACTCTTCATGAAACCTAAGCATAAAAATCCACTGGCTTCTCAGTTTGTGTGTGTGTGTGTATGTGTGTCTTTGTTCCTAAAGGCTTCTGTGCCATGTAAATTTTAGGTTTAAATAAACTTATATGCTTTCCTTGTGGTAAGTTCTGCCTTTGTTCCAGAAGTCTTAACCATAGGCCAGTGATGGGAAAGCTATTTCTTTCTCTGTTCTCTATTTCTTTTAGATTAGATAAACAAGTACAGATAATAGGTAAAGACAGATTGATATAGATGGATGGATGATAGGATACATGAAAATTGGCTACAGGGCATTAGAGACTATTTTAAAAGCATTTAGATACTAGAGTAGACCCCAAGAGACTCATTTAATAGACAAAAATATCCTTTCAACCAAACAGTTCCAACATATGAGAGACTCTCCTCCTTCCACCAAAAGCAAATATTTTACTGTGCTTTATGAGCCTAATTAAAACAATATTGTGGTATTCAAGCATGCGTGGGTTACGGAGAGAACAATTCACCCCACAAAAATCCTCCTTCCATCGTGCAGACGAGGCATCCATGGCAAGAATTATGCAGGAGCCTTGGAGACTTTTGCTTTGTTTCATTAATATTCACATATCCACTTGGTAAGAGCTGTAGCTTGGAACCATGATTTCCATTACAAAGCCTCCGAAATGCCAGGAATGAGTCATGGCATTGTGCAGCCTGGGCAGTGCACTGATTTTCTCCTTAACCAGGCGTACATACTGACAACTTCCAGGAGAAAAGCTGAATGAGTCAGTTTCAGGAATAAACCACATTAAAATACTACGTGCTTGGAGGAGCTAGGGTAACAGGAGTTGGGCTGTTTGATGTTATTATTTGGCTTTCTTTAAATAGGAATACTCATAACATTCACTTCTGTACAGCTAACAAAAATTACAACCCAATTATTATCATTTAGTTATTTACTTATTTGTGATACCAAAGATTAAACCTTGGGCCTTGTGCATGCTTAAACACTCTATCGCTGAGCTACATCCCAGCCCTCTTTGTTTTTTTTTTTCTGACACAGGGTCTCACAAGGTTGCCCAGGCTGGCCTTGAATTCACTCTCCAGCCAAGACAGACCTTAAACTTGAAATCGCTTGCTTTAGCCTGCTGATCAGCCATTTACAATTTCAATCCCATGCCCAAATTGGTTACCGCCAATGCTGCAAAATATATATAACTTTGGGGGTCAATAATAGCTTTTCAAAGGTAAGTCCATATTCTCCTTAGTACTCAGAACACTCCCTCTGGGCCACAGACACAATACCTCCTGATCTGGTGTTCTGCGGGTGTCTTCCACTAGCTGACTTTCTCAGAGAGATGTGACATCAGTAGGTAACAAGCAAGGTGATAAGATGGAAATTCTGTGGCCAGAATGCAGGGGCTGGACAACAAACCTGACTCCACTAAGTGGCTCTCTGGCTGCAGGGAGAGGCAACTGTGCAAGGCTTGGGCTGTGGGGACTGCTTCTGCACTCCATCCTGCTCCCTTCTGCATTCTAGTTCTGGAAGCATCTCTTTAGGTATGCTTTCTTGAGAATGACTGCTTATGCGCTGGAGAGATGGCTTAGCAGTTAAGGAGCTTGCATGCAAAACCAAAGGACCCAGGTTAGACCTCCCAGGACCAACGTAAGCCAGATGTACACGGTGGCACATGCCTCTGGAGATCATTGGCAATGGTGGGAGGCCCTGGTGTGCCCATTTTCCTCTCTCTCTCTCTGCCTCTTTCTTTTTCTGTCAAATAAGTTTTTTTTTTTTTTTTTTTAAAGGAAAGCTGGGCATGGTGGTCCATGCCTTTCATCCCAGCACTCAGGAGGCAGAGGTAGGAGGATTGCCATGAGTTCAAGGCCGCCCTGAGACTACACAGTGAATTCCAGGCAGACTGGGTTAGAGTGAAGCCCTACCTTGAAAAACAAAAAAAGAAAAAAAAATGGAGAATACGGCTTAAGATGAAGGTTTTGAACATTGTCATCCCAGACCACTCAGATTAAAATAAGCAGTTGGCAGATGAAGAATTTCCTGGCTATGTGGTAAAATATCTAAGGTATTAAAAGCACCAAATAGTTAACACCCTTTGAGTAGCTCTGATCTTATCTGAAGTTTGAAACCAGCATGTTATGATGACTTCAAAACCAAGCACAATCACGAACCATGGAGAAATCCATTCACACCAAAGATGCTTTTTCAGCCAGCAGGACAGGGTAATCAATGAAGGGCATCACCAGAAGCCTGCACTGCTCTGGTTGCACAAGGGCCTGCTGGGATGTGTGGTGGCTTCTTTGTCCTGTTGGACCTCAGTTGTCTTCCATCTTTTGTAGCGTTGAGCCATAGGTTGGAGCTCCAGTGTTTAGGTACAAGTCAGCATACAAAGGTGAAAAGATTAACTGAGCTCATTGAAGGGGTTCCCCCCACCCATGGATGCTTTCCTACCCTTCTAGATTTAGGTTAAGGCCTGTGTTTGTGCAAGACACACACTGAAGAACTGAGTTCTCCAGGCCATGCAGGCAAGGAAGGACTCCCTAGTGTGAGATCTTCTGAAGAGCTGCTGTTCAGTGGAGTCCGATGTCCCCCAAAGGCACAGTATTAAAACAGGCCCACGCAGGTGACTGCAAAGGGCGATTGTGACCTCATTTTCATAAAGCCAGGGAACACATACTGTGTAGGCATCCACACTGTGAATATCTCTATCTGGGGAAACTTGATAAAATTTAATTTGACATGACAACTCTATTGAACTGCTACCAGAAACAATCATTTTGATTAAATCACACCATTCCTAAATCTCACATTTAGTAACAAACTAAAAGACCCCGGAGCTCTCTCCAT
This sequence comes from Jaculus jaculus, assembly GCF_020740685.1. Taxonomy (NCBI): domain Eukaryota; kingdom Metazoa; phylum Chordata; class Mammalia; order Rodentia; family Dipodidae; genus Jaculus; species Jaculus jaculus. Next base: position 109,239,178 of record NC_059108.1, on the reverse strand, counting down.
TGCTGAAACATGGGTTCTCATGTTATATTATTGCTTAGTCACAACAGAAGCATGGCTAAGGAATAAATTTAAAGTTTTGCCCTCCAGCAAACTGTGGCTTTTGGATCATAAAAAAACACACAAAACAAAACAACAACACTGCTCTCTATAATAGGGGAGTGTCTGCCCTCCTTTAAAAATCTCTTGCTAGCCTATATATTTGAGAACGATGTCAGACATGACTACAGAGATGTGATGTGATCTACTGCCTTGCCTCAAAAAGAAGGTCACGAATTTCCTTCTTATCTTCCTGACACTTAAAGACACCTGTGTCTTTCTATCAGCAGAGACTGCACACCTGTAATGGTGGATACCAAGCTAGTATCCAGTCAGTGTCCCAAGGGCCTTCAAAGATCAAGATCAGCCACTTTCTCTCCTGCTTCACAAATTATTGGGCATATAGAAGAGGTCAGGCTTGAAGCAAGCTACTTGTGAGTTGTGACTTTTTACACAGAGACTCATGCAGAAATTCATATCCAAAAGGCAACAGAAAGGAGCAAGGAAATTCCTGCCCTTCTCTTCCTAAAAACAGAATCAGCTTCCTTGGCAGCATGCCAGCTCCCACTGAATATATTTACTTCTCAAATGAGACAAACCTCTTGCCCTGCTTCCTGCCGAGGCTGGAGGAACCCAGCCCTCCTTTGCATAAATTTCTCTTCCCAAGGAAAAGGATGGGAGTGGCACATTTTAATATCTTGGTGTTTCTTGCTGGACTCAAGTATGATGCTAAAATAGGTTTAGGTCCCAGAGGGGAGGTGTGAGTGGATTGTCAGCACTCCTCTCACTTCATGGCATGTCCCCAAGCCTGGCCGTCACATGATCACATAGTGACGACCTGCTCCGAGCCATCTGTGGCTTCGTAAGTGTGGGCGCGTGGCCTTCAGAGTCCAGATCTGCAAGAGAAGCCAATCCAGACCCATGAGCTAAGGGCTGAAGTTTGACACTAATGGCTGTTACTGTTTACACAGACAGAAGATGGACATTTGATCTACCTTCAGGTCAGCCAAAGTGATGACCAGGAGGACAGTTAGGCTATTTCTTGAGACTCAGCTGCCCAGGGGCCTTGTGGAGTGAGAGAGCTACTAGGGCCAGGGTTCCCTACATAGGGCGGCAGAGCTTCTCACCTCAAGTCCCAGGGCCTTGACAGAGAGCTTCACCTCAGTGATCCCTGGGCATTTTGGTGGCATTCTGGTAGTGAGGACTGAGTGGATTTCCAGAGTGTTCTTTCTTAGCAGCTGAGAGGTTAAATGAAGCCAGCCTCAGCTTCAAGTGCTTCAGGCAGCCTGTTTTGCTGACTCTGTCCCCAAAGCCATGGTCAAGTACAAGGCAGCCGTTATTTCTCCGATGACCCTGAGTTTGCTTCTAGAGCTGGTATTGTTTTCTAACTTTGGAAGAAGCACCAAATAAGGATGACTTTTGGTTCAAGGTAGGAATCAAGACTGTTTATATGACCTCACTCTTTCTTACATAACATAATAAACAGGCTCTGCATGCCCGAAAGGGAAGTATCCAAATTCTGCTTCTGGGCAAACATGTGCTGCTCCCATTGAAATCACAGTGACCTGGCTCCCAAGAAGCTGGGGACAAACTTCATCCTTGAATAAGGATGTGATGAGTAAAGTCAAGGTTTCCTGGCCCAGAATACAGTGCTCTGAAAATGAGCCACTGGAGGAGAATGAAGAAAATGCCTCCAAAGCTCGAATCAGCAAATCCTTCCCATCATGTACAAACGAACCTGTCTCTGTTCCAAGCCCGCAAGGTAACCTTTGAGAAAGATAGCCAGGCCCCTCTCCAGAGATCATTTCAGATCTCTTTCTGTAAGCCTCTAATGCAGGCAAGATGCAGCTTGGGCCAGAAGATCACTCTCCTCACTATTAATATGGTGATATTTCACTCTCCATCACTTCATGGGAAGATGTATGGCTGGTTTCGGAGCAACGAATGACTTAATAGTTGCATTTACCATTTCATTGTTCCCATGTTGCAGACAGACATTTTATGATAATTGATCTTGATTTGGTACATATATAGATTTATGTACTACCTTGTTCCAAAAAATAAATTTAAATGACTTACTTGGGGTCTGAGGAATGGTCCCCATTCCTTGTAACATTTAAAAACTAATGTTGCCCTCATATTAACTCTGATGATTTTTTAAAATGGTAATAGCCTTTATATAGTTATAGTTGAAAGCAGATCAAGTCCAGTGCTCAAACCCTCCAATTCTTAATTCAAAAACAAATCTGGAGATGACAGAACATCTCATGTGCCCTGTATGTGGTCAGCCCTTTGTGATGTTCCACGGAACCCATCCACAGATATGGAGGAGGGACAGAGAGGGACAAGTTCTGTGGCAAGACAAGCATGTTTTTAGGTGACGGGAGATAAAGCCTCCTATGTTGGCACCCCTCCCCTACCTTCTCTTCCCTCATACATCCTGTACTTGCTCTTGGGGAGAATCAAGTTAAGTGCACTTAAATTTTGTCTGTCTATCTATCTATCTATCCATCATTTATCTATCTACATATCCTCCAATATTCAAAAGGTGAACAGAGTGGGGGAGAGAGAGCCGTGGGTAAGGAGCTCGCCTCTTAAGCATGAGGATCTGAGTCTGATCCCCAGTACTCACATAAAGTGTTGGATGTGGTGTTGGGCAACTGTAATCTCTGTCCTGTGGAGAAGAAGACAGGAAGATCCCTGGAGCTTGCTACCTAGTCGGTGTAGCCTAATTAGTAAACTCCAAGGCAACGAGAGACCCTGTCTCAAAAAGAGGTATGCAGTAGTCTTTGAAGAATACTCAAGGTTGTCCGCTGGCTCCACACACACGCATGCCTATATGGTACCACACACATATGAACATGCAGAAAACACATATGGAAAAAAAGAGCAGCTGACTCTATCCTGCAGGAAAAGTAAGTAAGACACTATAAATCTGAAAAGAAAGCAGTGGATGATGGTAACGGTGTGATGCTTGTCCCCCATCTTTCCCCTCTGGCCCATATCCCCATTCCTTTATCCATCTCCCATACACACCCTTTGCTGTTCTGTTTAACTTTCCCCCAGGGATCTGCAGGACCCTCCCCAAAGACATCCGTGCGGGCCTGTGTGTTGAGCCCTGATACTCCAAGCCTCGGTTTCCGGTCTGCCTGCAACAGGCTCATCGCATGTTCACTGGCCCTGGGACGTAGACACCGGCCCTAATTGGCCGCCGGCTTGTAGAACATGTTCAGGAGTCCAAGACCAAGATAAACACTCAAGACACTCCACCATGTCGTCCCCCTTTTCTTCACAACCTCTCTCCTTCTCCAAGCCGACATTTCAGTGCAGACTCTGCCCTGATTCATGCTACCCCTCTATCTGGAAGGACTTTGCCTAGCTCTGATTGAAGGGTAAACCCATACATGTCCTTTGACAACTCGAACAAACTCTAGCACAGTATGCTAGCCTCTGCCCAAGTATGCTGCATGTCGTATTGAATCTTTACAATCGTGGTGCTGTTATGAGTCCCACTGCGCCGTGGCACACGGGTGGAGGTCGGTCTTCTCCCATTGCGGGCCTCTCACTCTGGATTCCTGCTCTGCTGTTCTTTGCTGGGTTCACCAAGGGCTCCATGAAATTCGCCTGTCTCTGCCTCCCATCTTGCAGGCATTACAGAAACTTGCTACGGCTTCTGACATTTTTTAAAAATTTTTTTTTTTTACTTATTTATTTATTTTGGTTTTCGAGGTAGGGTCTCACTCTAGCTCAGGCTGACCTGGAATTCACTATGTAGTCTCAGGGTGGCCTCAAACTCACTGCAATCCTCCTCCCCCTGCTTCCCAAGTGCTGGGATTAAAGGCATGTGCCACCATGCCTGGCTCCTTTTATTTATTTTTTATGAGAGATAAAGAGAGAAGAGAAAGAGGGGGGAGAAGATAGAGAGACAAGGCATACCAGGGCCTCTAGCCACTGTAAACAAACTCCATACACATGTGCCACCACGTGGACTCTGGGGAATCAAACCTGGTCCTTAGGCTTTGCATGCCAGCGCCTATGAAGCCTAAGGACCCAGATTTGACTCCCCAGAACCCACATGAGCCAAATGCACAAGGTGACGCATGTGCACGAGGTGGCACACACATTTTGGAGTTTGACTGCAGTGGCTAGGGGCCCTGGCACACCAATTCTCTCTCTCAAAATAAAAGATGGAGGAGGAACACAGAGATGGAGCCTAGCTTGTTCACTAATTTCTTCTTGTCAATTAGGCTAGCCCTGCTGGCCAGCAACCACCCCCCACCCCAGGAGCTGACTGTCTCCACCTACCTAGAGCTGGCATTACAAGCGTGTGCCACCATGACCAGCTTTTTTACATGGAGACTGAACTCAGGTTCTCAAGCCTGTGTGGCAAGCACTTTGCCAACTGAACTAACTCTCCAGCCTCAGTTGTATGTCTTTTCTAGCTTACATATTTTCATGCTATATATGTTTCTTCTTCCCTGGTGGATGAAAATCTCCCTTAAGAGAGAATCCGCAGCTGACTCTACTTTAGTTCTCACGGTTCCCCTGAACCCAGCTTTCTCCGGGTCCGTGCCTCCAATATCTGTGGGTAGAAGAAAGGAAACTAGGATGGAGACGGAATCCATTCAGCTAAGGGATTCCCTGCTGGAGTGAGGAAAACACTTCCGTCTTTGTTTCTGTCCCTATGTGTTTGCAATGTTTATGCCCGCGTTTGTGGTTTTAGGAGCCATGTTAGCTGCTCCAGCCAAAGAACGCAGGTAGTCTTGATGTCTAAAGGCCTATTTCAGGAGATGGGCGGCGATGGCGGTCAAGCTCTCTTTATTCTTCTCATATACGCGGGGTGGTGGCAATGACATGGACAGGAACAAGAGCCATAATGATCACACATGCATCCTGGGCCAGCCACGTACACCCTTGTGGTTACAGTCCTACGTGCCAGACTTTACCAGCCTCGTTTGCTAGATGGGAACTGAGATTCAGGAAGGTTTAGCTGCTTGGCAGAGATTAAAAGCTGGTCGAACACAGCACGAAGGTTCCGCATTAGCTCTGCCTTGCCGGAGTCATTCGGGCCCTATCAGTTAGCACAGCCCTTGGCTCCTGCGGGGCAGGGAAAGGCCAGCATCTGAGTTCACTCGTGCTTCCTGGATGCTCTCTGTGCTTTGCAGGTGAAAAGCTACCTCCAGCACACAACAGACATTTCTTCTAAGAAACCAGATAAATGGTAAACCTGTTTTCCTATAGCTCAGGGAGTCTTTACTGGCCAGGATCAGAATGTACAGTAGAATGTACAAGATCAAAATCAGTAAAAATGTACAAGACAGTTGCAGGAAGACAGCGCAGATGGGGGAGGGGAAGAGGGATAGGACCAGGCTGACTTACTGGGAGGTAAACAGGCAGAAAGAGAAGCCCATGTTCTGTTCAGAGGAAAACAAATCACTTTTCATTCATCTGCGAAGTCGTCTTAGGTGGGCCACAACACTCAAGGAATTCACAGCATGGCCACAGAACCATTCAGTGGTCTGGATGTAAACATTTTTTTGTTTTGTTTGTTTTCATTATACAGAGAAAGTGGTGCTTTAGCCCGTGGGCGGGGCGGGGGGTGGGGGAAGGAGGTGGAGCAGGCAGGGAATCCCTCAAATTACAGCACTCACTTCTGCATGATTCAGCTCTGATTCATGGAGCTCACTGCAGGATTCTGGGTGCAGAGCTCCTCAGGCTCTAGCACATTCATTCTTCCATGCTACTGACAGACCACTTTCTTTGGTGTGTTCTCCATGTCTCCACCAACGCCTAGAGGAAGCCTACTGCTAAAAACACGCCCTGACAATGGACTAAGTGAAGATCAAAGCACCCACTAGATGCTCTTTGTCAGCGGGTTTCAGCCCAACCTTACACTTGGCGCACGGTTCTGGTAAGGGTGACCACAAGTATAGGACCATCGTTCCTTGAGAGCCTGACATGGAAAGCCTGGGTGCTAATGGGTCTCCAGGGAACAGCCATGATGTCACCTCCTCTGATTTGGGAGTATGTTGGCTTTTTAATGGTTCCTTTGCTAAGGTTCCTGTAATGAACGGAATGAATGAGAGGAAAAAATGTGGGTAAAAGGTGCAAAGGAGGGTCTGTCTTGTCCACTTATAACAGAAACCCAGGCTCCGGCTGCAAGCCTGGCAGTGCTCCTGCCTCCTGCTCCCCCGTGGAAGGTCTTACAACTGGCATCTCCCTCAGTTTAAACCAACAGAATGCAAAACATGGTGGCCTCATCAAAATGTATGCTCTGTTGCCTTGGAAAAGGAGGTGAGTTTAGTCCTCTTTCTCTGTTGGTTAAGTTTCCATATCTGCCATTTCTTCTCCACCCTGTAGCCTCACAGGTTAGAGAAAGAAAAATCCAGACTACAAGACCAGTGTTCATGCCTGGCACACTACCACAGCTATGAGATCTTGGGCAAGCGACTTGTGCCCATGATCTCATGCCGTCAAATGGATTGGACAGCCAATGTGCCCACCCCATGGGGATGTCAGTGGGAAGGAAGGAAGAGGAATGGCACAGGGAGGAACCCTGGTGCTCTACAAGTACAGGCCAGTTGCCTTACTGCTACTTTCCCTCATGTATCTTCCTTCTTTTACTTCCTTCAAAAATACTTATTGTAGCAGAATGATAACCTATTGACTCCAATAATCAGTGTTTCCTAATGCCTGATAAAAGATAAGGAGATCCTGAATCCTTAAAGCCAAGGGTTTAAAAACAAACAAACAAAAAATATTTATTAAATATCCATCAGGTACAGTCAGGCCACAGACTTTGTTGTCCAAGGAAGTACAAAGGTAAAAAGAATTGCGGGTCTGGGTTTTGGGGAAACTAGACCCTGATTCGAGCTAATTACCAACATATTGTAGCTTTTTCACTGTGAATTTCCAGGATTTGTTTTTGGGATTTTGGCAAATGGGCAATAAAGGCAGTGTCAGGAGTCAGACCCAGCCCTCCATGATTACACGAGTGCAGTGTCAGGAGTCACACCCCTGTCCTCCATGATTACACGAGTGCAGTGTCAGGAGTCACACCCAGCCCGCCATGATTACACAAGTGCAGTGTCAGGAGTCACACCCAGCCCGCCATGATTACAGGAGTGCAGTGTCAGCAGTCACACCCAGCCCTCCATGATTACACAAGTGCAGTGTCAGGAGTCACACCCCAGCCCTCCATGATTACATGAGTGCAGTGTCAGGAGTCACACCCAGCCCTCCATGATTACACGAGTGCAGTGACAGGAGTCACACCCAGCCCTCCATGATTACACGAGTGCAGTGTCAGGAGTCACACCCAGCCCTCCATGATTACACGAGTGCAGTGTCAGGAGTCACACCCCTGCCCTCTATGATTACACGAGTGCAGTGTCAGGAATCACACCCCTGCGCTCCATGATTACACGAGTGCAGTGTCAGGAATCACACCCAGCCCTCCATGATTACAGGAGTGCAGTGTCAGGAATCACACCCCTGCGCTCCATGATTACACGAGTGCAGTGTCAGGAATCACACCCAGCCCTCCATGATTACACGAGTGCAGTGTCAGGAGTCAGACCCAGCCCTCCATGATTACACGAGTGCAGTGTCAGGAGTCACACCCAGCCCACCATGATTACACGAGTGCAGTGTCAGGAGTCACACCCAGCCCGCCATGATTACAGGAGTGCAGTGTCAGGAATCACACCCCTGTCCTCCATGATTACACGAGTGCAGTGTCAGGAGTCACACCCAGCCCGCCATGATTACACGAGTGCAGTGTCAGGAGTCACACCCAGCCCGCCATGATTACAGGAGTGCAGTGTCAGGAATCACACCCCTGTCCTACATGATTACACGAGTGCAGTGTCAGGAGTCACACCCAGCCCTCCATGATTACACGAGTGCAGTGTCAGGAGTCACACCCAGCCCTCCATGATTACACGAGTGCAGTGTCAGGAGTCACACCCCTGTCCTCCATGATTACACGAGTGCAGTGTCAGGAGTCACACCCCTGTCCTCCATGATTACACGAGTGCAGTGTCAGGAGTCACACCCCTGTCCTCCATGATTACACGAGTGCAGTGTCAGGAGTCACACCTAGTCCTCCATGATTACACGAGTGCAGTGTCAGGAGTCACACCCCTGTCCTCCATGATTACATGAGTGCAGTGTCAGGAGTCACACCCCTGCCCTCCATGATTACACGAGTGCAGTGTCAGGAGTCACACCCCTGCCCTCCATGATTACATGAGTGCAGTGTCTGGAGTCACACCCCTGTCCTCCATGATTACACGAGTGCAGTGTCAGGAGTCACACCCCTGCGCTCCATGATTACACAAAAAATACTCTAGAAGCTCAGAGGGCAGTGACATGGCTTCAGGTTAGGCCATCTCAGGAGACATTGTGGGCTCAGCCTGGAGAATGGGTTGGAGATCAAGAAATGGAAGTAAGAACAGGATGTATGAAGTGGAGGAAGAGTCATATAACAAGTATTTAGGAATTAGTAAATTAAATATTTTGGTTTTTTCTGAGTGCTGGATTTTGGAGAGTAGGAGAAAAAAATTATAAGATCAGCATGGGCAGGGCTTATGTGTGTTAAAATGATGGGCTGTTCTTAAAATGGAAGTCCTAGCCAGGTGTGGTGATGCATGCCTTTAATCCCAGCACTCAGGAAGCAGAGGTAGGAGGATCTCTCTGAGTTTGAAGCCACCCTGAGACTACATACTGAATTCCAGGTCAGCCTGGACCAGAGTGAGACCCTACCTCGGATAAAACAAAAAAAAGGAAGTCCTCTCAGGATGGCAGCATAGGGGATGGCTTAGAAGTTAGGGCACTCAAGGACCCAGGTTTGCTTCCCCAGTACCCACATAAGCCAGATGTACAAAGTGGTGCATGCCTCTGGAGTTCATTTGTAGTGGCTGAAGGCCCTAGCATGCCTGTTCTCTCTGTGTGTATCTCTTCTATCTCTCTCTTGTGTGCCAGTAAATAAATAAACAAATAAATCTTTTAAAACATTTTTTAAAAAGAATGGCAACATACAGTGACGAATCTGGTGGTGGCTGCTACAGGAGCTGGATTGGGAAGACAACAGTGCAAAGAACTTGTAAGGCATGCAGAAGCAGAGGGTGAGAAGCAGGGTCGTCCTGCCAGAAGGGAGGCTGGAAAGCAGCAGGCTCCACCACTGAGCAGCTGTCCCGTCCAGGACTCGTAGAACCTCTCTTGTTTACAGCTGTCTCATCTAAAAAGAGGAGCACTCAAGTAAAGTGTAAACACACGGTGCCTATCACATGGGAATGCCTCTGCCAGCATGGCAAGGAAGACAAAGTCATGGCTTGGAGAATAGTGTGAATGAAATCTACTCACCTGGAAGTCAGGTGGGACACTGCTGGGGCTACTGGTGAGCCAAACATCAGGTGATGGCAAGAGAGAGGTGTAACCATGGAGCTTTTGTCTGAGCCACCAGTCCGGAGGGGCAGGCAGCACACTGAGAGAGCCTGTCCTTGCTCTTCAATCCCATATCCTGGGTACGGGGGCTCTGTCACTGCCCATCCTAGTTATGCCTAATGGAAGCGATGGCGAGAGAACAGAACGCCAGTGCTCTCCCTAAACTTAGAACCTCGGCCTACAAACATGGAGTTTCCAGAGCACGAGAAGCCATGCTCTTGAACTCTCCCCTGAAGCCACTGAAGACTATGAACAGAGACAATGAGGCGTCTCCTAACAGAACAGGACACATCCGTGTGTTTCCGTTGTCAAGATGATGATACGGGGCCAAGGTCCTTTGGTGAGGTGGTCACAAGTGAACTCAGAGTTAAGGATCTCTTCTTCAAATTGAAAACTTGATCCTTGCCCCCAGCTGCTCTCCTGACTGTTTTTATCCCAATCAGCCTTAACAAACAGATCTAAAACTGCATTACAAAATAGAAGAGCGTGAAATTGGAAATAAAATAGGTGCTTCCACATCTATTTAAATCCCATTTATTTCTGATAACGACTGAGGTTGAGCCTTGCATGGAAGGTGAGAAGTTGGTTTAAGTCTTGATTTATCTCGTGATTGACTAATGAAATATTGTCATTTTACCCAAGTTTTTTTTTTTTTTTAATAAAAGGACCAACAAAAATGTCACATTCGTTTAGCTTTACTTAAAACCAAGAGTACACCTCCTGGGTGCTCCTGGATTTTAGTCTTTAGTCACGATTGAGTCCTCCAGTGTCTATCGAACAATGGCAACCAAGGGGTTAATGCTCACTGTCAATCACACGTGAATTCTCATCTTCAGTGGGAATCATTTGTCTTCTTAGTTAAGTGCCTCTGACAATACATGCTATTTATAAGCTGACAGCATCTGGCTCAGAATGTGGACTAATACAATTACAATAAACGCAACAATAATACAAGTTGGTGAGCAGAGGAGTGTCCAGAATGAGCAAAACCAAGTACATTGCTGAGCCCTGACGTGGAAGTCAATGAGAATATCAGGCCGCTGACCAAGAGACTCATGCAGTAACCACTGCCCTACAGTGCTGCTTTTCTAGTACTTGCTGTGGGTGTGGGGTTCTCCTTTCATTGACCTCAGGCCCTTCTCTTCACCTCAGGGGTGAGAATGCGTGAAGGTTCCCCCACAATCATCTGCTTTTCTTTTTAATTTCTTTCTTTTTTTTTTGAGATAGGGTCTCACTCTAGCCCAGGCTGACCAGGAATTCACTTTCACTATATCTCAGGGTGGCCTTGAACTCACGACGGCAATCCTCCTACCTCTGCCTCTCTAGTGCTGGGATTACAGGCATGCGCCACCACGCCCGGCCACCGGCTTTTTTTATGCCTCATTCCATAATGAGCTGGTGCGGCTCTACAAGTCCCCAGGCACCTCAGAATCCCTTACCAGACAACCTAAGAATCAGTCTCTCTCTTACAATATTATACACGAACAAAGTGGAAGTAATTTGTCTAAGTCACTCCCTGAGTTTTGGGGTTCACACCCTGTCCACTTGTTTCCTTATACACTATAACTGAAGACAAAGAAAACGGGACTTCACATTGAGATATCTCTTTTTTTCACAAGCCTGAAATATCACTCAAATAGTTCTCTCAACTTATTTTGAGTTCAATTGGCATATATTGGTTATTCTATACCCCGAAAATTCTCAAGAATCAAAGCTCTTTGGCTAAAGTTAGATGGAGCTAGATAATGATTAACCAGGAGTTAATTAGGATCATGGAAATGCAACTAGGTTCACCTGGAAATCTCTGTGACCATCCATCTCTCCTGCCAACAGGCTCCAAATTCACACCAGTGTCCTGGGGGCAAACGACAATCCTATTCATCTTGAAAGTCCACTTACGTGAAATGTCATTGGGTCATGGTGTTGTCCAGAACTTGGAGAGGAACATTTCTTTCCTGGTTAGTTTGGCAACTGCCAGTCATTCGCCTATTAACTTGAAAAAAGCATCTGGTGTATGCTCTGAAGTAAAATGCCTCAGACTTATCCAAATTAAACCCCTAAGAGCTGAAATGAAGAACCGTCTCCTGTCTGTAAGAGGTGGTAGACTCATGCTTTCCCACTAAGTTCATGCTCTGGCATACTTATCTTGGGTTTCTGCATTCCCTGGGTGAACAGGAATCCAATAATCATATCTGTTTTATGATTTCAAGCATTCCATGCTAGCATAAGTTACAGCACATTCAGATGGCTTTTATTATTAAAGACAACAACCACCTCACTGGGCAATATTACTCTTCCTGAGGGTTCTCAAGCACCTCTGTTAACATGTTCCAGTATCTACAGGCATCCTCAGTTTTTTTCTGCAGCTGTTTGTGCTCTGATATAGTCTAGACTCATAACAGTAATAAGAGGGTCATTCCAACATGTTTTTAAACCAAAAAGATTAAAAAACAACCCTAAAAATACATTGGATTTGCAGGACACCCCATAAGATGTCGTTCCCTACATCCTGATCTCACTCCATGAGAAACAGATATATTCCTGAGCTATTCAACATGAGTCACACTTTAATATGTTCAAGCTTATTGTTTTAAGGAATTCTCTGTGTGTGTGCATGTTTTGGTTTTTACCTTCATCTTTTCAAGCCAAAGATCACAACTTTCATGGAACAAGAACTTTGGAATATACTCTGTTATTTCATTCCAAACACTGTTTCTCCTTTATTTATCTCCGAGATAGATCCTAGGAGTGCGTTAGTTCTTTGAACTCAACTTTATTGCTTAGGGACAGAGGAGGCCAGAGAGAGGAAGAGGAGGAGGGCGAAAGAGGAAATGAGTGCGTACGTTAGAGCCTGTGAAGACGGTTCTGTCCAGTTTTCCTCAATTAGCACGTGTCCAAGTGAGTAAGACAGGGAGCTGTGATCTGCCTCTCCTCCGACTGGCTCAGTTCTCTTGTAACTTGCGTAGTGTAAGCATGTTGCTTAGTTGTTGTGTATGTTTTGCACAACATAGCTGGCTGTTGCCAAAAGAAAACAAATCCTCTAATGCCAATATCATCATGATGGGTTTAATGTCACTAAAATTTATTTATTTATTTATTTATTTGATAGCGACAGACACAGAAAGACAGATAGAGGGAGAGAGAGAGAGAATGGGCATGCCAGGGCTACCAGCCTCTGCAAACGAACTCCAGACGCGTGCACCTCCTTGTGCACCTGGCTAACGTGGGACCTGGGGAACCGAGCCTCGAACCGGGGTCCTTAGGCTTCACAGGCAAGCGCTTAACTGCTAAGCCATCTCTCCAGCCCCACTAAAATTTTTTATTATTTATTTATTTGTTTAGAGAAAGATGGAACGAGAGAGAGAGAATGGGTGTGCCAGGGCCTCCAGCCACTGCAAACGAAGTTCAGACGTGTGTGCCCCCTTGTGCATCAGGCTAACATGGGTTGAACTTGGGTCCTTTGGCTTTGCAGGCAAATGCCTTAACCACTAAGCCATCCCTCTAGCCCTAATGTCACTAAAATTTTAAAAAGTGACAGTGTAGAATTATTAATAGCATATTCTCATACCTTATACATATACACATTATAAGTATATACTCATTAACAACTTGGTACAGGTCCAACTTGCCTTGGAAGTTAAGTCCACTGTCTGAAATTCTCTATTGTCTTTCCCATGCAAAACAGGAAACTTGGGACTGGAATGATACCTTAGTGGTTAAGGCACTTGCCTGTGAAGCCTAAGGACCCAACTTTGATTCTCTAGATCCCATGTAAGCTGGATGCACATGGTGGTGCATGCATCTGGAGTTCGTTTACAGTGGCTAGAGGCCCTGGTGTACCCCTTCTTTATCTCTCTTTCTTTCTCTCTCTCTCTCTCCCTCCCTCCTTTCCTCCTCTCCATCCCTCTCTAATAAATAAGTAAACATAAAAAATGCTTTTAAAAATATATTTTTTTAGCCAGGCGTTGTGGTGCACGCCTTTATTCCCAGCATTCAGGAGGCAGAGGTGGAAGGATTGCCTTGAGTTCGAGGCCACCCCGAGACTCCATAGTGAATTTCAGGTCAGCCTGGGCTAGAGTGAGACCCTACCTCAAAACAAACAAACAAAAAAACCAGGAAGTTTGCAGAATCTGCTTAGGTTATTATGATGCTCTCAATCTGTTAAAGTTACCTTGTTTATATTTAATTTGGCCTCATTTAAAAAAAATATTTTCTTTATATTTATTTATTTATTTGACAGAGAGAATTGGCATGCCAGGGTCTCTAGCCATTGTAAACGAACTTCAGATGCATGCAGCACCATGTGCATCTGGCTTACATAGGTACTGGGGAATTGAATCTGGGTTTATAGGCTTCACAGGCAGGCGCCTTCACTTCTAAGCCATCTCTCCAGCCCCTGGCCTCATTTTTAAAGCAAATTTAACACTAACAAATCTTTCTAAGGTAATGATGTAGTTGTCATCTAAACAGCTCTCCAAGGCACACTCATGTTTCATCTAGTCAAATACTACACAGTCATGTGTATTAAGCAGAACAAACACAACTGGCATAGGCAGGTTTGGGGTGTACAACTGTTAGCAGGCTTCAAGATGAGCTGGTGAGTTGGGTGTGAGGGCCCCTCAGGAGTAGCTAGCTTGGTGGACCTCAGATAGCGGCTAATGTATTCATCTGCTAGAAGAAAAAGAGCACAGGCTAATTGGTCAGTGGATTACATGAGTCTCTACTGTACCTCACTTGAGGCTCAACAAAACAAAGAACTAAAGGTCTACTCCCTTTCTGGAGGAAGAAAACAATAACCTGCTTAGAGGGCTTATTGGCTGAGCTCTAACCTGATGCCTTTCTAAAAACCTGAAGAGTGATTTTTGTATTCTCAATTAAAAATATATTTTTTATTTGTATTTATTTCAGTGAGAGAGAGAGAGAGAGAGAGAGAGAGAGAGGCAGATGAAGAGAGTAAGAATGGGTATACCAGGGCTTTTAGCCACTGCAAACTCCAGACACATGTTCCACCTTGTGCATCTGGCTTACGTGGGTCCTGGGGAATCGAACTGGGGTCCTTAGGTTTCATAGGCAAGCGCCTTAACCACTAAGCCATGTCTCCAGCCTTATCTTCTCAATTTTATCGTACAGTCTACTGACATTCACATGGTCTAGTAATACCGCTGTACTCAGAACAAAAAGGAAAAAGTAGTCATGCTAAACAAAAACTCCTAAAAGGCAAAACACATCGCTTTTTTACATAATGTTCCTAGAACCCCCTGTGGTTTGAAGGTTCATGCTGGGTCTTGAGATTCTATGACTAAAACTCTAATCTCTAAAATCCTGGCCGGGTTGAAAAACCAATTTTAGCTGCCTTGGTTCAGTATGTAAGACCGTAGTCCCTCATTTTACTCATTACTGCTATGACACAGAACTCAAATAAAAATACTTAGATGAAAAGTATTGAGGCTGGACTCAGTGTCAGAGTCAAGTACATAGTGGTTAATTCCACCTTGAAACTCTTGCAGCTCTGAGGGATGGTGTATTTAAAGAGCCTTTATTTAGCTCTTGAGTTTTATTTATTTATGGTTCATTATTTACATCCTGTCTACTTCCATGAAGGATTTGAGGCAGAGTAGCTCTCCAGTTAGACTCATGCTTAATAAGTTCAGTCACTTCTTTATCATCCTGCTAGGTCCAACTTCAATTGAGTAGTTTTTCCCAGTGTGATCAATTAACTTGGACTCCTGTGGTCCAGGCCTTCCGCTGAGAAACAAAGACGGTGCGTCTGCAGAGTCTGTGACCTTTGGTTGGCTGCTTGGTGGAGGAAGGAACCCCAGCAACACAGGAAACCCGAGGGAACTTCTCAGGGCATCCCCTTTGGTGTGCGAGGCCTCTCTGGGGGAGATGGCGTAGAGTCTAAAGACTGCCCACAAATCACAGGGGCATTAGCAGTCTCCTTCCCTGTGCAGAGGGAGCCTGGAGTGGTCATGAGGACTTGTGAATGTCTACCCCAACAAGGCTGACTCAGTGGAACAAAATGCCCATGGGAATGACTTCAATCTGCCATTGAACCTTCTGGGTGGCCTCAGCCTTAGCTGTGCTTGAGTTTTCTGCCTGTGATTTGGTGACACAAACACATGTCAGAGGCATGTTCAGCGGACCTTCTGGTGACAGCTGCCATGTGCAGCTGCAGTGAGAAGGCCCTGAGTGTCCTTAGTACCCGAGAGTCACTTCAGTCTGCCACCTTCTGTGGCTCCCTCAAGCTCTTGCTCTGTGGATCTTCCTTGTGTGGATCACAGTGCTAACAATGCCTCCTCAATGTCTCTTCCCAGAGAGCGGACAGAGCCCTGTGGTCCATTACATACTTCACTCCTGTCACCTGTACCTGTTACCACGTGCCCACGATCTCTGTCCTCTGAGCGGAAGAGCCTTTAGCACCTGGTTAACCATGGATACGGGCTGTCCGAAGAACAGAGATGCTCCAGGCCACCTGGAGATGTTTTGCTATCAGTAGGGACACGTTTGAGGTGAGTCATCCATACTCCCCTACTTTTCCTACATCGCCATCTTCCTGATACTGGGACCTCACAGCTCCCCAGGCACCCGCTCCCCACCAACTCTTTAGGAAACACTTCTCAGGACTGAGGAACCTTCTCCTGTGCTCTGCAAGCACAGGACACTGTGTGACAAAGCTGGGCTGGGGTGTATGTATCTAGGGAGACTGAGCGGCAAATGCCTGGGCTTATATCCTTGACTCATTACTTCACGGAACAAGTGATAAGGCTTCTCAGGAGTCATGGGTCTATGGCTGAACCAACCTGAATGTGCCAGGCAATGGAGAGTATCAAGGTGCTGATCTGACCGTGGAGGACGACCAACAGCCCAGAGAAGCCACACAGACAAGGAAGAGGCCGCAGAGTGAGATGGCCACTGCAAGACGTCGGGCATTTGAGGACTGAGCTTAGCAAGGGGTTAGCTAGAGGTAGGACTGGCTGTCATTTGCTCAGAGAAGAAGAGAGAAACTTTGGGGCTCTCTGAGGCCCTGTGAGAATGTAGAACACAGCGTCACGTGAGATCACTGAGCCCCTGTGAGGAGGAGCCTAAATGTGCAACTAATTGGACAATCAACTAGTGACAATCTCATTAGCTCCTCTGACATCTACTTCATAGATTTCAATTACATAATGTCTGAGAATTCAAGGTCCTAGAACCTAAAATTGATGTACTCTCTTACTGCGAAAGGTGTCTTCGTACATGCAGGACCTCAGCCCTGGGATGAATACAATCTCACTGCCAAGCAATCTTTTGATTCTATAACCCAGTGATTGCTAAGTAGAACCCAAGGAAGACCATGTCATCCCTCGGGACAGAGGAACTGAGGAGTGGCTCTTCATTGGCTGATGGGAGCAGTCCCCATATGCATTTGTTAAGATGGTCTCTTGGCCGGGGATGGAGACACACAACTTTAATCACAGCACTTGGGAGACTGAGGGAGGATCACTGTGAGTTTCAGGCTAGCCTGATACTACATAGTGAATTCCAGGTCAGCCTGGGCTAAAGCAAGACCCTATCTCAAAAGAAAAAAAATAATTTTAAATAAAAGAGAGATGGTGACTTATTTAGCATCGCTGACCCATCCAACCAGAGCAGTTGACCTCAAGAAGCCTGAAGGTCATTTAACATAGATTGCCTGACTCTAGAAGACCACACAGGTGTCCACACCTTAACAGAAACCAAGCATAGCCTTGACAGCAGGTTGTGACATTTCTCAGCAGGAAAGCCTGACTATAAATCTAGAAATAAAGCTTCCACCTGCCTTATGGCTTCTCCTCATAAATTTCCAATCTGTCTGACATGTCAACTGGCAACTTACAAAGAAGACAAGCCCACAGCCAATGGCATTGTTCTCTCATTCTGTCCAGGGAGTGGAGAGGGGTCAAGAAGGAAATTTGTGCTTAAAGGGATAGGCAGGTAACAGAGTTCTGGACAAAAAGATTTCAAGGTATGAATTAACAGTTTTACTCACAGAAGGAAAATTTCAGCCGATTATCAGCTGTAATTTCTCATCACACTCCAGAAAGGCGATGGGATGGATTCACTTGCTGCATAGGCCAAAGTACCTTCAGAATATTTTACAGTAAAGTTTTTTTTTTTCGAGGTAGGGTCTCACACTGGCCCAGACTGACCTGGAATTCACTATGGAGTCTCAGGGTGGCCTTGAACTCACGGTGATCCTCCTACCTCTGCCTCCCGAGTGCTGGGATTAAAGGCGTGCGCCACCACGCCCGGCTACAGTAAAATATTTTAATGGCCAACACTAACTGTACTTTGTCACTGTAAGATCAGTGAGATTACATTACAGGTTTTCACAACATCTACAGATGTGTGGGGATGCACGCATTTCTCCAAAAGGCATCCCGAATACCAACCAGCCAAGCTGCCATTGACTTTTGCTGTAAAATAGTTGTTAAATTGCTCCAAGCGATGGAAAGAGGGGGGATGGGTGGAGAGTAGAGAGTAGTAGCTTTGCCCTGTGGGCAAAATGAGAAAGCAATAAAAAAAAAAAAAAAAAAAAAAAAAAAAAAAAAAAAAAGCTCATTGCAGAATCAGCTTCACTGTTAATTTCGTCTCTTTTGGAGAACATCTGTGTAAGTTTCTCGGCGTCTCTTGGCGCCCAGCAGACAGGTCCATGCATGGCAGATTAGGAGTGATGGGACTTCCACCACCACCATGTAAGACAAAGCCCCAAGTCAAGGAGTCAAGGCCAGAGAGAGGTGATCTTGGCAAGAGAAGTTGACAGGGCTCACACACTATGGACGGAACCTTTCCAAAGTGGTGACTCGAGAAAGAAGCTTTTGAATCTCAGATCAAAGCGTTCTTCCATATGTCAGTCAGATTAAAAAAAAAAAAAAAATTAACCGGGCTGGAGAGATGGCTTAGCGGTTAAGCGCTTGCCTGTGAAGCCTAAGGACCCCGGTTCGAGGCTCGGTTCCCCAGCTCCCACGTTAGCCAGATGCACAAGGGAGCGCACGTGTCTGGAGTTGGTTTGCAGAGGCTGGAAGCCCTGGCGCGCCCATTCTCTCTCTCTCCCTCTATCTGTCTTTCTCTCTGTGTCTCACGCTCTCAAATAAATAAATAAATAAAAATTAAAAAAAAAGAAAGAAAGAAAGAAAAAATTAACCAATTTAAAAAAACCTAGAAAGTGGCAAAATTTGGAAATCTATTGGAATGATAAGGAATAAATGAAAAACAAAGATCAGTGGACAGCTAAAGTCTACAATAAGAAAAGTTAAAAGAGCCGGGCATGGTGTGCATACCTTTAATCCCAGCACTTTGGAGGCAGAAGGAGGAGATTGTGGTGAGTTCGAGGTCACCCTGAGACTACATAGTAAATTCCAGGTCAGCCTGAGCTAGAGTGAGATCCTACCTCAAAAAAACAAAAAAGAAAAGAAAAGTTAAAGGATAGAATCTAATATGGGCTTAGCAAGCACATGTCTGTAATACCAGCACTCTGGTGTTGGTGGCAAGAAGATCAGGAGTTCAAGGCCAGCCTTAGCTACATGAGACTGTCTCAAACAAACAAACACACATACACAAATATAACAAATTCTGCCTGTCTGATTCATTTTTTTAAAATATTTTGTTTATTTATTTGCAAGAAGAGATGAGAGAAAGAGAGAGAGAGAGAGAATGGATGCACCAGGGTCTCTAGCTGCTGCAAACAAACTCCAGATGCATGTGCCACTTTGTGCATTTGGATTTATATGGGTACTGGGGAATTGAACCTGGGTCAGTAGGCTTTGCAGGCAGGTTCCTTAACAGCTAGGCCATCTCTTCAGCCCTGCCTGTCTTATTCACTCTTTCATTTACCACAAAATTCACTCAATAGTATTATAATAATATTGAATATTGGTCATTTTGTGACAATCTTCTTGGTACTTTACATGTATGAACTCCTCTCCTCATCAAAACAAACTTTTGTGACAAATGTTCTTATCATCTCTATTTTAGATGTGAAATGGAGCTGAGGGGATGGCTTAGTGGTAGATAACACTTGCCTAGCATGTACAAGACCCTGGATTTGAGCCCTAGTACCAGGAGAGGGGAAAAAAAGGGCTGGAGAGATGGCTCAGTGGTTAAGCGCTTGCCTGTAAAGCCTAAGCACCCCAGTTTGAGGCTTGATTTCCCCAGGTCCCACGTTAGCCAGATGCACAAGGGGGCGCACGCGTCTGGAGTTCGTTTGCAGTGGCTGGAAGCCCTGGCATGCCCATTCTCTCTCTCTCCCTCTATCTGTCTTTCTCTCTGTGTCTGTCTCTCTCAAATAAATAAATAAATAATTTAAAAAAATATTTAAAAGGATTGTAAAATGACAATTTTGACATTGCTATTTTTTAATATCCTTTAAAAGCCAATACTATGTCGAGCCTCCTCAATTGAAATTTCTTTCTTTTTTTTTTTTTTTTTGTCACTGTTGTTAGATCCTAATATCCCACAGTGTGGAGCTGATGTCCTGGGTTTTGACTGACTTCAACCAGGAAGGGAACTCAGAAAAGCAAAGGGCAACCCCAGAGAGCTCCCATCCATGTACCCTGGGGTGTGGCTCTCCCTTTCAAAGCTGGGCTCTGACCTCTAGTTACTCTGTAAGTCCCCAAGGACTGCTACCAGTAGGAATCCCTGTCCTTCCTGGCCAAGCTGACAGGCTGGGCAGAGTTCAGGCCGCAGCTTTAAATGTGGCTTCCTGATTAATCGGGAGACTCCAGTCAGGCAGGAAGGAACTCAGGCTTGAATATTGTATGTCAGAGCCATCTACCGCTTCTTAGGAATGAAAACATCAACAGACATGACCTGGAGCAAAATAACATTCCTGAGAAAATCCCCAACAGCCCAACCAGGGGCTGTTAGCAAGGCGCTTCACCTTTTGTCTTCTTTGGAAATTAAGGTGACTCAGGGAAGACTCTGGAGTCTGTCATGCTAACCACTGTGCCACAAGGCCAGTCAGGGGAAGACTGTGTTAGGACCCCCAACAAGGAGGTAGGCAAGGAGGTAGGTCACTTGGTTCTGTCACTAAAGCACTTGAGGAATCTTAGGTTTTCTGCTGCCTCCCCTGCAGAATAAGATGGCTATGTATGCTAAAGCCTAAAATTCTAATTCTTATTCATTGCTCAGGAGTGCAATCTACTTTCATGCATCAATAAAAATATAATATTAAAAGAAAACCTTGAGGAAAGGATGAAAAGTTCCTCTAGTGTCTTAAGACCTTGACTGGACACTGGGGAATGGCAGCTGATAGTACCGAGCCCCAGGAAGAATCTCTGGGGGGTTCTCCCCAGAGGGAGTTCCTGGCTAAAGTAGAGAAGTGAAGAACTCAGCCTATATTGATTTCTAAGAGCAAGAAACAGGAGGGGGGCGGGGGAGAAGGGAAAGTAGAGGAAGAAATATCAAAAAGGCAAAAGGCTATAATAAGTGGGCTCTCAGGAGCCCCAAAGTATATGTGAGAATCAGCATGAATGAGTATAAACTATGAAGTTTACAGCAAGGGAGAGGAAGGGGAGGAGAGGGGAAAGGGTCAGAAGAGAAGGAAACAGATGAATGAGTAAAATCGAAGAGGGAAGAGAAAAGGAGAGGCTCTCCACTTCTTATTGCAAATAGAAATGGGGTTTCTTAACCCTCTGTCTGTCTGGTCACTAAGTAAAATGACCAGATGTGTGGTCAAATGTGTCCCCATGGGTGTCAGAGATGAAGTAGAGAAAACCCACTCTCAGCAAACAATACGGGCCCACTTTCTACCGTGTGAACCCAGATGTAGTCCATCTGTACACAGACATGGGAGGGAAAGAAAATTGCCCAAAGAGTCCATAACCTTTAAAAGAAAGAAAAGGAAAGAAAAAAAGATTCTGGCTAAACTATCCAGAAATAGAACATTTTGATTACCAAATACAAACTAGGTCAATAAGATAATGGATGTGATTTAAATGAAAATCACAGTATTTGTAATGGGCTAAAAATGGTATCAATGTTGCTGCAGAGAAAGAATATAATTAAATGTATTTTTAAACGGGCAGCTCCCCAGCCCAGGCCGACAAACGCGAGGCAGGCCACCAGTGTTCCTCCACCTCATCGGAGAGGAATGTGTTAGCATGCCACAGGCTGGTCTGAAGAATGCAGAGTTTCCTACTACTTCAGACAATCTCAGATGACACTGGTTAGCCACGTTCTTTCACTCGTAGATCACTGTGACTCATTTAGGAAGGAAAGGAACGGGAAGGTCAGGATCTGATCATGTCATTCTTTTACCATTTTTATTATTCTCTGGCTGAAAACGTGCAAAGCGCACATATAGCTGCCAGAGGTCTCAAGATCAGCCGCAACAAGGGACTCCAAGAGAACTCCCCGACGGTTGGGTGAGGGGGAAATACATCTCAGGAGGCTGAGGCACAGGCTGGGGACTGAGGCAAAGGGTGGAGTGCACGCTCCTGCTTTCCCTTGGACAAGGTGTGGCAGGCAGGATGCTGTGGAGAGAACAAGTCAAGTGCCATTCACGTTCACCAGCCTCCTTCAGAGAGGGGCGAAGAGCAGAAAGCCTGAGTCACACGCAAGGAATACAGTCAAGGGTGCTGATTAGAATCGTTCAGATAGAACAACAAGGTTGATGTGCCATTTCCTTAGATGTCCATGTGTAACGGCCACAGCCAAGGAGTGGGTATGTGCCTTGTGAAACCTCAGGGTCTCTTCCAAACTTAAGACACCTTCAAAGAACAAATAGGATCAAGTGAGTGGGGGGGGGCTGCAGAGATGGTTCGGCGGCTAAGGCACTTGCTTGCAAAGCCTAATGACCTGGGTTCAATTCCCCAGTACCCACGTAAAGTCAGATACACCTAGAGGTGCATGTATCTGGAGTTCATTTGCAGTGGCTGGAGGCCCTGGCATCCCATTTTCTCTGTCTCTCTTCTCTCTGTCTTTTTCTTCTTGCAATAAATAAAATTACTTAAAAAATCAAGTGAGCCGGGTATGGTGGCGCAATTAATCCCAGTACTTGGGAGGCAGAGGGTGGATGATCGCCATGAGTTCAAGGTCACCCTGAGACTACATAGTGAATTCCAGGTCAACCTGGGCTAGAGTGAGACCTACCTCAAAAAAAAAAAAAAAATCAAGTGAGAGTGTGTGTGCACACATAGAACTCCTTTGTAAAGGATATTACCATCAATATTTATATCTCAGAAATCTCAAAAATAAGATACAAGCATGACATATATAAATACTAATTATTCAGAAAAGCTTGTGTTCAAAATCTTTTGTGGATAGTACATATTTACTAGTAAGTTCATTCTCTCTTCACCATTCATCATAAAGCCTTCATTCATCCTTAGAAAGCACAGGCGTACCTCCCATGAAGAAAAGCTGTTAAATGAAAAACGAACTTGTAAACAAAAGAGAAGTCAGGGGCTTGTTTTATGAAATGACTAATACAGGGCTGAACTCCCTCAGTACAATCAAGTATGCCTGCATAATGTCATTAAGTCAGTGCTCCCGTCACCTCCTGTTTCCTTTGAGCACTCCAATAAAAGGTATTTCACTAAACACGAAGATGACAGGTGCCATGGTCACGAGTCCCACCGTGCAAGTGACTGAAGAAACTCCATCCTCCAGGGATCCTGAGTCAAGTGAAA
Source organism: Jaculus jaculus (assembly GCF_020740685.1). Classification (NCBI taxonomy): domain Eukaryota; kingdom Metazoa; phylum Chordata; class Mammalia; order Rodentia; family Dipodidae; genus Jaculus; species Jaculus jaculus. The sequence goes on along the minus strand of NC_059108.1, from coordinate 109,216,046 downwards.
TAAGTCTCTACAATAGCCCCGGAGGAATCCCAAACCAGGAGAAGGCAAGAAAATTTAGGCTAATCTGAGCCCCTTCATATGCTCTCGGGCTGTTCTTATTTACAGCTCCTCCCTACCGTGGGGTCCTCGAAACCTTCAAGTGAAAATGGTGAAGAAAGTAGGTGGCAAGGTTCCCTGGGGAGATTCCAAAGGCAAGGTGCTTGGTTTTCTGAAGAAAAGCATTCACTTGGTGTGTAATATCTTAAACTCTGACCTTCTATGACCTCAGTGTGGAGCTCTTGATAGGATGAAAAAATAAAATAACTAAAAGGTCAAGCCGGGGGGAGGGGGGAACGGGGAACCTGTAAGCTCAATGCAGATATATGTGGCTCTGAAGGGGGAAAGAGATTATCTGCAGGGGAGGGAGAGCAAGATGTCAAGAGAGGTCTTCACCAAGAGGATCAGCGCGTGTGCTGGGACGGCTTTGGAGGGAGGAGACAGCCTCAGAGTCCCTCTCACTGTCACAGGGTGCAGTTGGTCTCTCAATGCCTTCGGCATAGTTTGGCTTCTCCGAAGGGAAGAAGCAGTTGGGGGCTGGGGTGACGGGTGTTTTGAGCACAGGAGAAACAGCTGCTACAGCACAAGTGTAGGAAGGGAAGCCTCTTCCTTACCACCAACCCACATGGCAAAGCCGTAGTCCGATCTTACCCTGCCCGTTTGTGCCTGGAGAACTCTGACAATGGAGCCAGTGACACAGGAATCTTCTTCCACTAGCAGGGTTCAGGGAGGAGGTGTCATTTTGCCCGTTTAAGCGACCCTTATGGAGGACGTGAGCTTGCTCAGGAACAAGATGGGCTGGGTCAATGTGACAGAAAGGCTTATCTGGAAATATATGTAACCCTTCTATTCCATGATCAGTTTCTAATATGTTGCGACTCTGATTGATGTAAGTCATTTTTGTCACTGTCCTTTTGTTGACTTTGTCGGGCGAGGATTGGTGACTAGCAAAAAGGAAAGAGGAGGACAGGATTGTCTCTGCAATAATCATTCCCAAAGTGAGCTTCCTCCATAGCCCTTTATGTTACCCTATTGGTACATTATAAATGAGTAAAATAACAAAAAATATATAGCTTTTTAAAGTAAACATTTGAATGGTTAAAAGCCTAAATGGACTAGAAATGAATACCAAATAGATCCACACTGGGCATCTTAATATAGAAAATATGGAATGTGACATGTAAATGGAAATCTTGCATTTATAAAAATGCAGGCAAGATGATTACGTGTGACAAACACTTACAGGCAAATGAGAAAAAGTAGAAAAAAGTTTCCCCTTCTAAAATAAACTAATCTTTTTTTCGGCATACATTTCTCTCAAATTCTGACATTTATGCTTGCTTGAAAAAAACAATTTAAATCAACACTTCCCACTCTGCTACTCAACCCTCAGGCAGGCAATTTTGATTAAATGGCCTTCAAATACCTTTGTGCACAAGAATCAGGCAACAACTGACTTAAACGGTGACAAAGTCATCCCACAGTGTGACTTCCACCCCATAATTGTGTCTGTACCCCGCTATACCTCGAGTTCTTCACCCACCTTCTCTCCCTTCGCTCATCACGGAGGACTACACCAAGCCTTCCTGAGGGAGCTTTGCCTCCACTGCACCATGCTGCCCTGACCTCTCCCGTGTCAGAGACACCAGACCCAGAATGGCATGTCCCTCCCCTGGGCTGATTCTCCTATTGTAAAAGGGAATCCTGTGACTTCCAACCCTTCTGAAACCTCTGCCCCATTTTAAATGTTCTTAGCACTCAGTTTTTCTTTTTCCTCTGGCTCCTCCTTTCCCCTCAGAACCTTAAACCACAGATCACTAAATCATGCAACTCTAGGATCATGTGTCTACTTGACAGGCCCTCTCATACCCTGCCTGCCTAATAGGAAACCCCCAACTTAACATGTTTCTAAACTTGATCTTGGGGCTGGAGAGATGGCTCAGTGGTTAAGGCACTTTCCCTAGTATCCACATGAAGTCAGATGCACAAAGTGGTGCATACATCAGGACATCAGGAGTTTGTTTACGGTGGCTAGGGGCCCTGGCACACCCATTCTCTCTCTCCCTCCTTGCAAATAAATCAATAATTTAAAAAAAAAAAACACCACTTGATCTTGGTGTTGTTCAGTGTTTCTGTGTCAAGAAATAATATCACTCAACTGCTCAGGGCAGAAGTTTAGAATAACCTTTATTCCCCTCATTCCCTCACGCGACACATTGCATCCCACAGCAAATCCCACGGACTCCCTCACAACAGCTTGCAGATCCTACCTGCCCGTCCCCACATCCAGCACTGCCACCCTAGTCCAAGCCATGCCTCACCGGGCACCCTGGAGCACCGTTGGCCACCAGCTTCCTAGCTCCTTCGCTGAAGTCTCCTCCGGGCTGCATTCCCGGTGGTCATTTACCAGATGCATTGCGACGCTTCCATTCTCCTCCAAGAACCTTCCCAAGACTTGCCCTCCCGCTGACAATCCGGTTTTACTTGACTTCCACAGCCTGGTACTGCCTGTGGCCTGCGAGTCTCCCTTTTCTATTCCTTTTCCTTTACACACTGCCTTGCTTACTCTCCAGTGCAGTCATAATGACTTTTCTCATCGTGTTCAAAACACACACTTCTATTCATACACATGCAATAAATACTGCCAGTGTGCAAATGCTACACTGATCCATCTTCCCAATCCGCTTCTCCGATACAGCCTCAGGACACACCTCCTGCCTACAGGGCATCTGACCAGATGTTCCTGTGCCAACACAAATTAGACACTACAAAAGGAGCTATTCCCATCACCAGGCTGGAAGCTGTGAAGTAACCTTCACCCTGCACTATACTTCATCACTCATTCAGTGAGCTGCCGAACCTACCAGACTCCCACCACAAGAGTCTCTACTGAGCCTTCCTCTTCTTCCCTCTGTCCAGAATCTATATTTATCCTGATCTTCTTATGCCTGGACACCACAGTTCCTCCAGTTGTGCTTTAGTTCCCTTGCATTGCTGTGACAAGTGTCCTACTAGAGGTCTGACAAAGGATTCTTTCAATATCCAAGTTCAGGGGCTGGAGGGATGGCTTAGCGGTTAAGGCATTTGCCTGCAAAGCCAGAGGACCCAGGTTCAATTCCCCAGAGCCCACATGAGCCAGATGCACAAGGTGGTACATGCGTCTAGAGTTTGTTTGCAGTGGCTGGAGGCCCTGGTGCGCCTATTCTCTCTCTGTCTCTTTCTCTCTCTCAAATAAATAAATAAATAAATAAAACTTTAAAAAAAAAAAACCAAGTTCAGGTCTGTGGCTGTCAACCAACTGCTGCCTCTGACCGCTCAACTCTTCTAAGGCCTCCTATGCCCTACTGTTCAGTACAGTGGGCACCAGCCACATGTGTCCACTTAAATCACAACTAATGAAAGTTGAAGATTCAGTTCTCAGCTGTGCTGACCACATTTCATGTGCTCAATGGCCACACGTGGCTGGTGGCTTCTTTCATGAACCACACAACTATAGACATTCTCATCATCACAGGAAGTTCTTCTAGACATACTAGAAACTATCCCCTCTGACAAATACATCCAACTCCCAACAGAAACTGCTCCAAGATTAAATCACACAGCCAACAAGCCCTTTTAACCTAGTTCTTACTAAGGCCTTATGTTTCAATTTTAAGGAGCTACTGAGAGTCACCCAAATTTTATAGGAAAAGTAGATTGCATACCCTTTACCCTATACTACATAAACATGATTTCTCTGTCAGTAGACTTGTTTTCTCTGCAAACATTTACATATTAATATTCAATTTATGATTTTTCGATGCTGGCTTGACTGTTGTTTTTACTATGTGCTTACTAAGGTTGACTATTTTAGACTGAATAATCATAGGGGCAAAACCAATACTGAACGGTGGCAAGCATAAAAGGCTCTTTAAAAAGTGTGTTTTGTTGGGCGTGATGGTGCATGCCTTTAATCCCAGCACTTGGGAGGCAGAGGTAGGAGGATTTCTGTGAGTTCAAGGCCACCCTGAGACTCCATAGTTAATTACAGGTCAGCCTGGGCTAGAGTGAGACCCTACCTCAAAAAAACAAAACAAAAATGTGTGTTTTAATAAAGATGATAACACAGTGGGGAAGCATTTAGGCTTTGAAGTTAGCCAGGTTTAAATCTATTTGCCTAGAGGTTATTTTTAAAGTTTTTTTTAATTTTTATTTATTTGAGAGCAACAGACAGAGAGAGAAAGAGGCAGAGAGAGAGGGAGAGAGAGAATGGGTGTGCCAGGGCCTCTAGCCACTGCAAACAAACTCCAGATGCATGCACTCCCTTGTACATCTGGCTAACGTGGGTCCTGGGGAATCGAGCCTCGAACCAGGGTCCTTAGGGTTCACAGGCAAGCACTTAACCGTTAAGCCATCTCTCCAGCCCTCTAGAGGTCATTTAATTCAGCAGCATCCCCAGTTGAAGCTTCTATAAAATTTTTTAAAAAGATAACTTTTTCTTATAGTGATATAATTAAATGAGCTTATACCTGTGAAGTCATCTACCTGTGGTTAATTGAAGGTGATCACACCTTAATGTGAGCTGCTGTTACTGAAGACAGTATATAGTATATCACTTAAGTTAAAGACTCATAAATAAAACAAGCTTAAATAATATATGAGGAGGCTAAAAGTATGCTGGAAAGAAAACTCAAATGTAATTTGTTGTCAGACAGTCAAATGAATTTCTTCAGATACACTGTGACAGATATTCCTTAAAGATCAAACCTTGGAAAGAATGTATCACAGTCACATAGATTCACACATTTCCATCCTATGCCATGTATAAAAGCTGCATAGATTTTCCAGTCCTTTGGAAAAACTTGTCTCAGGGACAGTGAAACCTTGCTTGGCAAGCTGAACTAGTTCCATTTTTTTAAATGAAAGAAGGGTGATTTCATTTTAAAAGTGAAATGTGTGTGGAATGTGGCTAAATAAGGAGGGTATGCTAATTATAGTAGTCTTTTTAAATGAAACCCAAAACCCCACAATAACAGGAAGCTGTGAGGGTTGTAATTCACAGCACGTGTGGACCTTATTCCACTGTTGAATGCTGTCAAGAGTTGTTTTCATTTGAGCCCAGTGTGATGGTGCACACCTTTGATCCCAGCACTCAGGAGGCAGAGGTAGGAGGAGTGCTGAGAGTTCAAGGCCACCCTGAGACTACATAGTGAATTCCAGGTCGGCATGGGCTAGAATGAAACCTCACCTTGATAAACAAACAAACAAATAAACCCAAACAAACAAAAAGGTTGCCTTCATTTGGATTTGCCCTGAAATATCTTTACAGTATTTTTGGTTGGCAGTTATTTACTTCAGGGCCTGAAGTACATCAATCTATACCTTTCTGGATTATAGGGTAGCTAGAAGAAATATCTGAAGTTATTCTGATGTTCTTGCTTTTGTATGCCATTTGACATTTTTCCCTGAGAACTTTTAGCAGTGTTTCCTTTACTTTGCATTTTTGACATCATGACTATGATGTGTCATGGAGACCTCTTCTCTGGTCATGTGTGTTTGGGGTTCTTAATGCTGTGTTGAATGCTTCGAAGTTCATTATCTCAGTGGGCAAATAAAATAGGTACATTGATTCCACACATTTGTAGAATACTATACTATACTTCCCCCTGCTTTCAGTAGCTGGAATTCAGAGGTAGACATATATATTCAGCATCCCAAACTCCATACGTTAACTCTGTCTTTTTGTTTTTTTAAACTGTGGTTTATAAATGTCCTGGGTCAGTGGTTCTCAAAGTATGCACCCTGGTCAAATGCAACAGCAGCCACTGGAACCCACTGCAGCAGAATCCCTCGGGGTGGTGCCCAGCAATGTGTGCAAAGTTCTCCGAGATGGCTTAGCCATTAAGGCACTTGCCTGTGAAGCCAAAGGACCCAGGTTTGATTCCCCAGGACCCACGTAAGCCAGATACACAAGGGGTACATGTGTTTGGCATTTGTTTGCAGTGGCTAGAGGCCCTGGGGTGCTGTGCTCATTCTGTGTGTGTCTCTCTCTTTCTCTCTCCCCCCTCTCTATCTCTCTCTCTAGCTTGAAAATAAATAAATAAATAAAATAAAACATCAAAAGGAAAAAAAATCTCCAGATGTTTCTGGTGCCAAGGCATGTAAGCATCCCTGTGCACTTGACTTAAAGTATGCGAGCTTTGTATTTGGGGCAGCTCTGGTCATTAGACCTCCTTGTGGACAGGTACTATTGAAAACATTTCCAATGGCACTTCTCCTGCACTGACACATAATATGCAGTCAGCCTATTTCAGAAAGGTTTGACTCTTAGTGTGAAAACAAACAGGATCATTTATAATGTTGCCCACAGACTAAGAAATGAGACTTCTGTGGCTCCCAGACACCCTAAAGCTAGGCTGTGTGGAGAAAGCTAACCCCCTAGGACTAATTATTTTGTTTAATGGAACCAAATAAAACTTGGCTCAAAAATCCTATGATTTAGGGGGCACATGCATCTGGAGTTCATTTGCTGTGGCTGGAGTTCCTGGTGTGTCCATTCTCTTTCTCTCTCTCTGCCTCTTTCTCTCTCTGTCACTCTCAAATAAATAAACAAAAATTTTTTTAATCCCATGATTTAATTTATGTAGCCTTTATGGGAAGAATTATTGATATAAAAGATAGAGCAATGTGCTTAATCTAGGAAAGCTCCTAACACAGTTTTTTCAAAAATTAATTTTATGGGCTAGAGAGATGGCTTAGCAGTTAAGGCATTTGCCTGCAAAGCCCAAGGACCAAGGTTCAATTCCCTAGTACCCATGGAATCCAGATGCACAAAGTGGCACATGTGTCTGGCTTTCACTTGCAATGGCTAGAGGTCATGGCGTGCCCCTTCTCTCTATCTGCCTCTTTCCCCCTCAGTCAAAAAAATAAGTAAAATATTTTTAATTAATTTTAGAGTGCAAAATGATCACAGAATTATATAATGAAATCTCACTAGAAAGAAAGACATAGGTAGCCCTTATATTTTATAAGACATAACGTTTTTTACTTTTTAATTTTTTTTTGGTCCTAATTTGTGTCTATTTTTTCCTTGGAGGTGATCCTATGATATTTTATCTCTCTTTTTTCTCACTTTGGTCCAGGCTGACCTGGAATTAACTCTATAGTCTCAGGGTGGCCTCGAACTCACAGTGATCCTCCTACCTCTGCCTCCAGAGTGCTGGGATTAAAGGTGTGCGCCACCACGCCCGGTTTTCTCTTTTTTTAACTGAGAACTTTAATACGCGAGCATACTATAATTTGGTTGTGCTCCTGTCATGTTTTCCTCTTTTGTCTACTTTGCCCCAACCCCATTCCACTGGGGACCCTCCTCTTCCTCTGCTTTGCTGCCTCATTCCTTTTGTCCTCTGACCTCTATGTCAAAGTGCTTGTGGGCTCAAAACAGCCCAGGTGTCACGGGGCTGTCACTAACCACTGTGAGGTCATAAATACAAGAGTCGGTTCATGCCAGAAGGACAAGGGCATACCAGTTCCTAACAGTCAAGATGCAGTGGGAGGGCTGGAGATGGCTCAGAGGCTAAAGGTGTTTACTTTTAAAGTCCGCCAGCCCAGGTTCGATTCTCCAGTACCCACGTAAAGCCAGATGCAGAAAGTGGTGCGCGCACCCAGAGTTCATACAAAGCAAGAGACTCCAGTGTGCCCATTATCCTCTCTCTCTCTTCTGGTAAATAAGTGAAAAAATAAAATAAACCAGGCATGGTGGTGCACACACCTTTAATCCCAGCATTCGGGAGGCAGAGGTAGGAGGATGGCTGTGAGTTCAAGGTCACCCTAAGAATACAGAGTGAATTCCAGGTCAGCCTGAGCTAGTGTGAGACTCTACGTTGAAAACCAAAATAAATAAGTAAATAAAATACTTTTTTATTTTTTTAAAAATTTTTTTTGTTGTTGTTCATTTTTTATTTATTTATTTGAGAGTGACAGACATAGAGAGAAAGATTGATGGAGGGAGAGAGAGAGAATGGGCGCGCCAGGGCTTCCAGCCTCTGCAAACGAACTCCAGACGCGTGCGCCCCCTTGTGCATCTGGCTAACGTGGGTCCTGGGGAACTGAGCCTCGAACCGGGGTCCTTAGGCTTCACAGGCAAGCGCTTACCCGCTAAGCCATCTCTCCAGCCCGTAAATAAAATATCTTTAAAAAACTTCCCAGGGAAATAGAGAAGCACTCTGGTCCCCAAATCTTGGATCATCATATGAAAGAATTTGTGAGCAAAAATGCCTTAAATGGCTTTTGCTGTCATTTTAAGTGAGATACAAAACCAAATGAAAGTTTATTCAATACTTTATTGCCTCTATAATGCTGACAGTTATATTTTTGCAATTCAAATGTATTATTCTCCATAAGTGTCTTACTTATTTTTAGTGAAAGAAATACAATTCAATATGCATAAATTTTATATCTTATCCTTTTAAACAAATAGAGTTTTAAAATTATTTAACAAGAATTATATAGTTTGGTTGTTTTGTAATTAAGATGATTTAAAGAGTCATTCATAAATCTATGTAAATTATTCTTGCAAAGATTGCATACAGCTATAGGAGAAAATTTGGTCATTATGCCTGGGCATTAGGAGCTGGAGGCAGCACAGAACAATAAAGCTTTTATTTTGTCTCCTTAAATCCTCAGGTCTTACTCAAACTCATTTTTGCACATATTTTGTGCAATTTCTAAAACTGCAGTATTACTTTAAAGTACTATATCCACACTATGGGACCATTAACCTTTGGTGTCCATTACACTAAGCAGCACTTTAAAAACCTTACGTAATAGTTTCGGTGAACTTCTCAACAACTAGAGGACAGTCTGCTTAGACGACAACAGCTTCGTGTGGTACCGGTCGGTCACCTCACAGTTAGGAACCTGAGGTCCACGGCGATGGATACCGATGGCAATGGCCAACCCTCAGTCCTTTGACTTCTCGGCTTATGCTCTGCTAAATGTCACACGGGGCCCGTCTCATGTCCAGCGACCGCACTCACATGTTGACTTGGTGATCTGAATTGCACTCATGAACACAGGACAGTTTTATAAGCGCCTGCCTTCACTGGAACCAAAGTTGGATGCCATCACTCACCTCACTTTAACAGAGAGTGGTCTGGTGGGGTGGGGGCAACAGACATTCAAAAGGGATAAAATTTACAGACTTGGATGTTTTCTGACTCCCTCCATTTATACATTGTGGAGCTAATTGTGCCTTCTTTTCCTCGTCTCTAACATGGCAATTAAAAGCACTCAACTATTCCACAAAGCTGTGAGGATCCAATGAGATAACTTAAGCCAAATCTGTAGTCAAGCACGCGGTACCTAGTCAGTGCCCAAGAAAGGTCACCTATCATCAATCAATGTATAAATTAACAAACTAGGTACAATTTATCACAACAGTGTCATCCTCTGCAGAATTTGACAAGACTTTTTTTTTTAAAGAAGGGTTGCATTTACAAATCAGAAACTTGAGACCAAAACACGTCTTGAGCCTGTTCTCCCTAGTGTGGAAGGGCAAAGTTTCCCAAACAAAAGTTATACCTTGTCTTAGCTTACACTGGGAACCACGAGGACTTCCCACTCAGGTTTCTGGGTCATGGTCATGGGCATGACCTTGAACTGCCTCCTGCGGCTGCCACCAGGAGTACTGGTTCTGAAGGTCTCTCCTGAGCCCACCTTGTTCCCAGCTTGGTGCAAATCAGCCACTGGGGCACTGAATAGCCCCTCTTTTCTCCTGCTCATTGGTAGAAAGTACCATGTTCTTCAGGCCGAAAGTGAAAACAAAACAAAACAAAAACTGCTATTAATTCACTTGCAACTCTAAAGGAAGTAGTTTTCCACTCTTATCTCAGCAAAGGAGAAGTAAATCGAATCCCTGTGACCTCATTAATAAAAACATTCTTTGAAGGCACACAGAGAATGGCTAATACCTCACAACTGAAACATACCTGGAATACTTTAGCACACATACTTTTCTAGTGCCTTACAGTACCACAAAACTTCCAAGAGCATACCAGACTAGTTAGAAACGAAAATGCCTAAGCGTGTTATCAAAGAATTTCCAGAATATTCTGACAAGCTCACCGGAACTGATAGCAACTTACTGTGGATCTTCTCATCTCACCTGTGGATCTCCAGGTCAAGGACACTCCCTGGCTGGGGGCTGGTCCTTCCAGTGACTGGTTCAGTGACAAGGTCAGAAGTACAGCTTTGGAGTTTGCAACCAATCAAGGGCATGAGGCTTGCACTTGCCGACTGGGCTGAGGAGAAGGGTTTATTTGCACAGACAGACCAACCACGTGCCTGTAGTGAGTTCAATTAGGGCAAACAGTTCTGAAGTTTGTGTTTTCTGGGTTTTTCTTTTCCTAGAGTTTTTTTTTTTTTTTTCTCTAAACTGCAGTACTGATGAGGAGGAATAAAGTGAGTAATGAAGGGGTGCAGTTCTTTTGAGCCAGGTTCTAACTCCTCTCCCCTGCTCTTGCCTGATATCTTGACGAGTGTCACTGAGACCCCTGCTTGCTCAACACTTCACTCAGGCTGCTCTAATATCCAGGCTTCAGAGGAAGCAGAAATACAGGTGAGGCAGGTGGAGTTAGTGTCTTTCATATTACACGATGTTCCAACCAAGTTTACCCCCATAGTGAGCTGAGTTCTCTGTCACTGAAGGGACCGGAGGCCAGCCACTATAGGATGTGTCCCCACTGTCTATGAATGTTCACAGGCTGGTGGCACCATGCTCAGACATCCTGGGTTGGTAGGTTTGGTGAGAGTAGACTATGTCCCCTGGACTCAGTAGGCTTTCCTCATCTAACTTGCCATGTCCCTCTCAACTTCTCTCCTTCTCAACTTCTACCCCAGAACCAGTAGACTGGACCCTCCACTCAACAGAGTATTATATCCTTACTATCTAAGGGACTAACACTGTGCCAGGCTCACCGTGGCCACAGAATGAATGAATGAATGAATGAATGAATGAATGAACTCAGCACCCATCGCTGCAGTTACCCAGTTCACAGGGTGTGGTAGTTGGAATGGATGTCCCCCAATGGATTCAGAAGTTTTATTCAAGCTTGTAACTTGGTGTCACTATGGGTGGACCCTAGGGCCCAGAGCTAAGGTGTGGAGGTCTAAGAATATGCAGAGTGCTTGCACTCTGCCTGGGGTGCCTGGACTGTGCTTGCTTCTGGGGCTGGGGGTGGTTTTTCTCTCTGCTTGGCCCTGTGACAGGGAGCCAGCTTCTTCTGCCATTCTGAAACTCCCCCTGGATCTGTAGATTCCCTTCCTCCCATAACCGTGTCTGGTCTGGAGGTTCATCCCAGCAACGTGAACCTGACTACGGCACAGGCAAGGACTTATCTAGGGCAGAGTCAGGCCTAAGAAGTTACCAAGCTAGACGGATGGTAAAGGATTCTTCCATGGAGAGCCACTGACTGGAATGTGAGAGCAGCAATTTGCGTCGAGTTTCCCGTTTTGCTCTCTCCTCTGCCCAACTTCACTTCCCAGGTGCTTGCTGGATAGAGTGCCCTGGTGTCGCACTCCTTCCTCTTGGATGATTTCCCACCAAGACGAGGCCTCATCCATATCATCATGACCTTTAGCTATGCCCTCAGCGGGTGTCAGGAGGACGGCAGGCAATCACTTCTGTCCTCCTCCTGGGGAGACTAGACATATGCACATTAGAGAGACACTCAAAGCTAATATCTACCTTTTAAGTGCTTAGAAATTCCTGGCTTCTTGGTAAACTACTAGAGAGAAAATTAAAGCTATTAGTCCTCAACATACAAAGTGACAAGGAAAGACCTCACAAAACTATACTTGACTTGGAGTCAGTAGACTTGGGCCTGAGTACTGGATGTGCCCCTTATTGGCTTGTTATCTTGAACATGTGGTCTGTGTGTTCTGAAAGGCTATCCTGTGTAAAATGGAGAGCAAAATGCCCCTGCCTTGTACTTCCGTTATATGAGGTAAACACAAGCATCCATAACACTGCTTTTGAAAATTCTAACGTAGTAAATGAATGAGTGTAGTGAAACACACCAGAAAAGAGAGTAGAAAAAAAGTTAGTCTTTGAGAATCCAGAATATAATATAGGAGGAAATAAGAGAGGAGCTGGGCCTGGCGCCACAGGCCTCTAACCGCAGCTACTGGTGAGGCAGAAGCAGAATTCCAAGTTCAAATCAACATAGGCTACAGAGTTAGTTCAAGTCCAGCTTGACTAACTCAGAGAAATCCTGTCTGTCAAAGTCAAAGGAGGGGGGCTGCAGGTGTATCTCAGAGTTAGTGCCTGACTGGCACGGACAAGGTCCTGGGCTTTTATCTCCAGCCCTGAAGGGCTGGGGTGGGAGGAAGAAAAAGGGAAATTGGCATCACATTTCGATACGTGTTTCAGAGAAGACAGGGGTTGTGATCTGGAGGGTTTAACACATGTTATTATCAAAAGCACAGGCGGATTCTGCTTGACGACCCACTGTATGCCTGGAGACGTTGAGGATGGTGATAGTGATGGTGGTGCCTACAGTGGGTGACAATGGTGTTATCTGGTGTGACTCTGAGTACTTTCCATGCATTCTCTTGTTCGACATGACACTAAGCCTAAGAGAAGAGTAATACAACTGTCCCTACCTTACAGGTGAAAAAGCAAACAGGAGTTCAACTCCTCATCAAGAGGGATTCCCTCAGCAGGCATTTTCTTTTGAGCCGACTATTGGCTGAGAGAATAAGAGCCCCAGGAAGTAAAAGCAGAGCCTGTGTTCAGCAGGACTGAAAGGGTGAAGCCAGAGAGGTGAAGAGAAGTCACAACCACTAAGGAGAAACCTACAAGAATCCTAGAGTGAAAAGGGACTTCTTTGTCACGGGAAACAAAAGGTAGCTTGTGTGTTGAGGGGAAGGTCAGTAGGCAGCAGGGGGGGGTGTAATTGTTGGGGAATCAGTGCAGATGCACCATGGCACTTCCCCCACAGCCTGCCCAATGCGCCAGGCCCACCAATCAGCAACGTTCTCATTCTCAGAGGCAAGACCTGCCGCTGTGACAATCGGGGGCCGGAGCAAGGGCTCGCTGATGCAGCGGCTGCCATCCCCAAAGCCTCCTTCCACCTCTGAGCATTCACAGCCATTCCTGTGAGCAGCGACAGGAGGAAACAGCTAACACTAGCTGTCACCACCAGACTGCTAATGAAAACCAGAAAGTCTGGCAAACAGAATTGCAGGCTTCCCCTCAATTCAACCTGCACCATCTACAAACAGAAATGGGAACAGGTGTTCCCCGCCGGGGTCTTCAAACAGGACGGTCTCCGAGACCTTCAACCCAAGTGAGACAGACAGATCCTAACAATGTCTTTGCAATTCTGTATTTTCCTTTTTCTAAATCAATAAGTAACTGATTCTTTCTCTATAGGGATGCCCTACATCCCAAAGGCAGGTAAAAGACTTCAGAGGTTAGCAACAGATCTTTACGCTGGCAAAATAAATTTACAAAAACTACAGCAGAACACGGTACAAATACAAAACCACTGTGGGTGGGGTGAAGATTTGTCCAAGGAAAAAGAAAGGCAGTAGTTAGAGGATGGATTTTGTTCCACTGGGGAAGTCAACAGTAACTACTCTTGCCTGGCTTGCTTGGGGGTAATAGGGTTACATATGATACATTATTATTATTATTTTGCTTGTATATGTGTGTGGTGTGCATGTGTGTGTGGGGGGGGGGCAAATGTGGAGAGCAGAGGGTGATGTCAAGTATCCACCTCAAACACTCTCCTCCTAATTTTACTGAGTTAGATGCTCTCACTTGAGCTCAGAGGTCATGAGTGAGTCTAGCTAGGCAGCTTGCTGGGGGAACCCCTCTCTCAGCTTCCTGTCTCCTACCCGGGAGGAAGTTGATTACAAGTTGGCTACCAGGAAGTGGGAGCCAGGCTGTGAGTACTCAAGGGTGTCCACAAATACCAATGGCACTGAGGATGCAGGCCTCAAGGTGGATCAGTAGGCAACTAGCTAGCGGTGATATTCACACTGACACTGGCCACACGATGATGGCCATACTAGACAAGTTGAGATTCTGAGGGTGAAAGGAGCCCTCCTGGACAGAGCATACTGACATTGCCCAGCAGGTCACTTACTGCTGCTGTTCCACGTGGTCCAACTGGGGTTAAGAGGAGTGCCCCCCAACAACATGTGGCGCCAGCTACCTTTCTAGCCTTTCATCCAGCCTTCTCACCTCTGACCCTGGCGTCTCAGTAGGGTTAGATGAAGGGGAGATGTCTTACACAGGGGTAGAGGATATGCAGGAGAAACACAGATACTGAGGTATTTTGCCAAGTCTTCCTCACCATGTTTCTCATGTGCTCAAGCCTGCAGGTCAGAGGGGGTCATAACCACAGCACTTTGACAATGACAATAACAATGACAGCAGGTGCCAATCTTCAACATTCCCACCCTTCCCACCTCACAACAGGCCTCACTAAGAACTTCACTTAGGGCTGGAGAGACGGCTCAGTGGTGAAGGCACTTGCCTGGGAAGTCTAAGGACCCAGCTTCAATCCCCAGTTCCCACGTAAGCCAGATGCACATGGTGGCACATGCATCTGGAGTTCATTCGCAGTGGCTAGAGGCCTTGGCATGCCCATTCTCTCTCTCTCTCATAAATAAATAAAATTTAAATTTAAAAAGAGAACTTCACAAATGATATTTGACTGAATTCTCACATAGCTCTGCAGTGCAGGATTTTTTCTGAAAACAGAAATAAAGAAACAAGTGATTTTCTGGGGTCTTAAGTAACAAGGGGCATGGTCCAGAGACCTGCTCAGTCATATTCCCTTCCCTTATTGAGCCAATCCTGCTGTAGCATGGGGTGCAATAAAAAGACTTCTGTGCCCTAAGGTGAAGAAATTAATTAATCTTTTTAAAAAACAATAACTGAAAAAGCAAAATACCTGATCAGTACAGGGAGGAATTTCACCTCAACACCACCATTGAAAGTAGAGCTGCCACGCACCTGCTCCCCCGGAACGCCTACCTCCACTGGATCCGGACAACAAAATGAATGTCTCAATTTCTAGTCTGGCTGGAAATTATTGTAGCTAGTTCCTGTGGTAATGTAAATTAGTTTTGGGGATTCTATTATAACTCACAGAATATTCTCTCCTAAAACAATCCCGTACAATATAATAAATGACTGACAATCTCCTCCAGAACTTCTCTTGTTACCCAAAGAATAACAATGTTTTCCTTACAGATGAATCTGCTTTTAAACCAAGGGCTTGTGGATGAATATAAACCAGGGAATTGGAATTTATCATCACTTTTCCTTTAATGTTTATTTTATGACAGAGAATTATATAATGCTAAAAGTCTACCGTGCCCATTGCTGAATGAATATTCACCCTTCCGAGTGCCAATCTTCTACACTTCTATAGCTGTTGTTCAAGTCAAACTAGTAATGTGTTTGGGGATGTGTGGGATTGACAAAAATGACAAAATGGGGACAACCGCATGCCAACATGGATGGGAAGCATCAGGTTAGTGTGCTCCTCAGACCAGCTGCTGTGGGGACTGCAGGTCCCTGCAACAGTGCCCATGAATCACGAGGCTTCACAGTTGCCCAGAGCCTGTGGCATTCCCCAAGTGGTTTGCTGAAGCAAAAGCGAGACTTTGTTCTACTCCCGGAGAGGAGAGCGAGGCCGCCATATGCTGTCTCATAATCTCCTTGCAGCAAAAATAGCTTTGGAGGTTCATATCACTCCCAGGAAGGAAGGAGGTATGTACGGATGGTGACCATTTGGCAGGAGGTTAACAAGGTGGGGACTCATTCTGATGCCTGACACCTTCCTTAAATAACAGAGCAATCTGTTTCTAGAGAGGCTATGGGGGTCTGTGTGCTGTTTATTGGTGTATGAGGAAATCTTAATAAAAATGGTAAGAATTCAAGAGGTCCTGAGTGGCACATGAAACACGGAGGAAAGGAATCTCATCTCCTGGGGAACCCAAAGGGCCATTTAGGAGTGATTTAATGTAACTAGTGTCACAGAAGGGTCAGAGGCACATCACTACGTCACTCACATAAACACCTTTCACCCTGTTCATTTCCGTGCTGGGGAAGAGGCTTCCCTTTCAGCAGGGGGCTGAGGGGAAGGGGGAGCCATGAGCCTGTGTCGCTCCTGATCTGGGCTCCCACATCAGTGCTCATTCATCTCTCCAGGTGGCGTGGGGAGCCTCTTCTGGTCTCACCTCACGGCGGCTTTGGCCAAAAGTTCATCTGGCCCTCAGTTCTCCTCCTTCACCTGGCTTTAGGCTTTCTGCCAGCATTGCTGGTGACCCCTGCCAATTCCCACCCCTCTCCCTGCTTCAGTGTTGATTCCACGTCCTTGTGTCTGCTCTGTCCACCTTCACTCCCTGCAGGAGTGATGCAATCTCTTGCCATATAGATGGTATGAAGCCCTTGAACTTGAGCCTTATATACCCAACTGCCTATTCAGCATTAGGGCTTGGGGTTGTATACTTCATCTCAGCACGTCCCTAAGTAAATGCCTGAGCCACACCCCCAAGCCCTTGGACCCATTCAAGTAGCTGAGGCTCCTTCATCTTGCCAGGTAATCAAGCCAGAAAAATTCATATTCTCTCTCTCTCTCTCTCTCTCTCTCTCTCTTTCTCTCTCTCTCTCTCTCTCTCTCTCTCTCACACACACACACACACACACACACACACACACACCCTATAACCCACATTATCTAATCTGTCAGGACAGTTTATTGGTTCTACCTTCCAAAGGGACTCAAGATATAGCCAGAGCAGGGCCACTTTTCACCAGAAGTGTCAATCAATTGTGAACCATCTCTCTCTTCCCCAACTTCCGAACAGCTCTCCTTGCTTTCCAAATCTGTACCCCTAGAGGTTTTTTTTTTTTCTCAAACTAGAAGCCAAAAGCTGCCTTGAAAGCATGAGTCTGATCTTGTCATTGCAGAAGCCTATAGTGTTTCTGAAATTCGTGCAGACGGAAGCCAAGACCTTCCATTAGCCTGCACGGTCCTAGAGGGTCCCAGTGTCCGCTCCCTTCCCCCCACCTTCCCCTTGGGTCTCCACCTCCCTACCCCCACCATGCTCACACCAGGCTGCTTGTAGTCCCCACCTAAGGGCGTTTTATTTCAGTGGCTGTTCCCAGTGCACAAAGCAATCTTCCCCCACATGCAAAGCTCCTTCACTTCCTTGACATCTCTGTCCAAATGTCACCTCCTCACATGAGGATCACAATACACTATTCCAAATTACAATCTTCTGCCTGACTGTGTTTTTCACCCAGCGCTTCTCAGGTCTCACAGATTTACTTATTTTATGCTTCTTACTGTCTGTCTCCCTTTATTTCTCCATTGGAATGAAAGCCAAAAGGGCAAAGATCTATGTCTTCTTGTTTTGACTTTTTTGGAGATAGGGTTTCATGTAGCCCAAGCTGGTTTCAAATTCCCCATATAGCTGAGGATGACCGTGGACTTCCGAGCCTCCTGCCTCCGCCTTTTCAGTGCTGGAATTACAGGCATAAGCCACCACACCTGGTTTATACAGTCCTGGGAATGGAACCCAGAGCTTTGTGTATGCTAGGAAAGTACTTTCTTCAACAAGTGAACCATGTCCCCAGGGTCTTTGTTTTCTTATTTGAGGCATTCCAAGGCCTGGAGCTGTGCCTGGCACCTAGTAGTTGCTTGATGACTATTTCTGGAATGAATAAACGAACACTTGACTATTGGTTACTAAAATAGGATCACTGGAATTTCAGGCCCTGTTTTATTTTGCACTGCTGAAGATATTTTTCCCATGGGTTAAATAAAAGTCCTGTGATTGTTTGATAAGTCTTGAGTTGTCTTGTAGGCAGTATTTTTATTTTTATTTTTTTGAGGTAAGGTTTAGCTCTAGCCCAGGCTGACCTGAAATTCACTATGTAGTCTCGGGCTGGCCTCGAACTCACAGCAATCCTCCTACCTTTAATTCCCTGGGTGCTGAGATTAAAGGTGTGTGCCACCACGCCTGGCAACTATTCTTAGTTATAAAAAACTTGTGAACTGTTATGACATGAGAGTCATTTCTCCCTGCCATTGTTCTTTAATAACAAATTCTTAGATCCAACTAATAAACTGATTCACCAGGGTACACAGCACCTCACAGGAACCAAGAACTTCAGACCCAAGTCCAAGAAAGACTTCCAAAGAAAAGCTTCACTCAAAAGTCCGGCCGAGGGGTCTGGGGACATGGCTCAGTGGTTTAAAGTACTTGTTGCAGAACTCCAAGGAGCAGAGTTCAATTCCCCAGGACCTACATAAATGTCAGACACGAGAAGTGCATATGCCTGTGATCTCAATGTGCAATGGAAAGCAGAAACTCATGGGCCAACTACTCTAGTGTTCATAGAAGCAAGTAACAAGAAAGATCCTATCTCGAGCACGATGGAAGACAAGGACCAAGACCCCGAGGTTACCCTTCAACCTCCACGGCCTCCCGCATGCATGCAGGCAGCCTGCTGAAACAACTAAGTACACTACTGTATCAGTATATCTTCAAAAACCTTAGACATTTTTCATTCTTCATTGTACTAATGAATACATTCACACTATAAATATATATTATAGGTAAGCAGACCCTTTCTTGACAATTACCCAATCCCACTCATTTCTCACAGGTCCTTGTCTGTTCATTCATTTTATTCAGTAGTACTTAATGACTATCTTCTATGTGCAAAATACTGCTCCGCATGCTAAGAACATCATACTAAGGCAGAAGGTCCTTGCTTGATATTTCCAGCCTTTCCCAGCTCACTAAAGAATGCAGGCTGACATTACTTAAGCACTTCACATATGTTGTCACTTACCCAAGCTAACATTTGAGAATGCCACATCCTCGTTTTATAGACAAAGGGTGGTGAAAACACTCAGGGGAAGCCTCACTGCTCAAGGACACACCTCCAGTAACGGCTGAGCCAAGAGGGCACCACAGTCCTAGTCCTCCTGCCCTTGCCCAGTCCTTTGTACCTTAAGCCATCAGCGGAGACCTTCGCTGCGGCCCTACACTTCCACAGGCCGTCTGCGGCTTGCCTCTGAAGCAGCTCCTACTTATCCTCCCTACCTGTGCCCCTTGCCTCCAACTACCCACTCTACCCCAGGGCCAGAGATGATTTCACAACACAAGGTCGAAAGGCTCCACCACACTGGCGAAACCCAGCTCTACGGAGGGTCCATGCAGACGCCGCCTTCCCATCCCGCTCGGCCCGGCACGCTGCCTCCTCACCTTCATCTGCGCTGGCCGGCTTTCTGCTTTCTTCTCCTTCCTTTGTTTTTGGACAGGGACTCTTTGTGTAACCCAGGCTAGCTTCAAACATGAGGACCTGAGTTCAATCCCTGGTATCAACATAAAAATGCCAGGTGTGGTGTCATGTGCTTGGGAACCCAGTACTGTGGAGGCAAAGGACGGGCAGATTTCTGGGGCTTGCTGACCAGCCAGTCTAGCCTACTTGGCAAGTTCCAGGCCAGTGACAGACCCTGTCTCAAAAAAGTAGATGGTGCCTGAGGAATGACACCCAGGCTGTCCTCTCGCCTCCAAATGCATGCTCACCTACACACACACACACACACACACACATAAAAAGTCATAAAGCTCATTATATACATATACATATGTGTATATATATATATACATATATATGTATATATGTATATATATACATATATATATACACATGCACATCTATACACACACATAAAAAATAATAAAACTCTATATATCTATATATTTTTTTCAAGGCCTAAACCAGCCTTGAATCCTTCTGCCTCAGCCTCCCAAGTGCTTGGATTGTAAGTGTCCACCCCATTTCTGGCTACTGCCCTGCTTTCCCGTCCTTGAACCCATCAGGGCCATTTGTGTCATGAAGCTTAGCTGCAGCTCTTGTGTCCCTAGATCTTATGTGACTGACTGGCTTTGTCTCTTCACCTAGGATTTCATGTCAATGTCACATCCGCAGAGCGGCCTTCCTTGACTACCCAAACTAAAGCAGCCCCCTGCCTCCATCCACATCCCCAGCCTTTCACACTGTGCTTAGGGTTATGGATTGATTCAACTGCTTTGCACAGCCAATTGGCAAGATCCTTCAAAACCTATATCCACATGTCTCGTCATTTGACCCAGCAATTCTACTTCTAAGAATTTATTCTAAATATAAAGTTGTGGATGTATGAAATAACATATATATATATATATATATATATATATATATATATATATATATATGTATATGTATATATTACCAGATGAATCATTGCTGAGTCACTTTTAATAACACAATGTGGCAGATATCACACATAGTAACAATAAAATGCATTAGATACTTTCTGGGTACCTAGCAACAACTTCATGAGGTTAGTACAATTATAAGCCTACTTCAGATGATAAACAATCCAAGACATAGAGAACTTAAGTCATTTCTCTAAGATGTATATAGCTCATAACTGGCAAATTGAGGATTCCAACCCCACATTCTTGCTCTCTGTGAAATACCACCATGCAGTAAACATTCCCATGTGTAATGCTATGTAGCCATCAAAAGAACAAAACACTACAGGAGGGCTAGAGAGACGGCTTAGCGGCTAAGGCACTTGCTTGCAAAGCCAAAGGATCCAAGTTCAATTCCCTAGTACCCACAAAAAGCCAAATGCACAAGGTGGCGCATGTGCCTGGAGTTAGTTTGCAGTGGCTAGAAACCCTGGCACGCCCATTCTCTCTCTCCCACTTTCTCTCTCAAAGAAATCAATAAGACATTAAAAGACTACAGGATATGGGTTGACCTCGTAGACACGCAGTTAAGTGGGAAAAAACTGAAGGGTAGAGTTTAGTCTCTTGGAGTTTAAGAACACAAAGACACAGAGTAAACCGTGCAAAGGCGTGTAAGACAGATCCATTATCTTAGAAAGGAAAATGCTACGTGAAGAGCTGGGGGTAGGGTAAGACTCACAGCTGGCTGCATCCCTTGACGCCTCCTGAGTTTTGCTGTGTGTGCACTAACATTCTATGTAAAGACCAAATAATTAAAAGTAAACCAATTGCTAGGTTTTTCCAAAAGGAAAAAAAAAAAAAAAAAAAACATGGAGAGATGGCTTAGCAGTTAAGCACTTGCCTGTGAAGCCTAAGGACTCCGGTTCGAGGCTCAATGCCCCAGAACCCACGTTAGCCAGATGCACAAGGGGGCGCACACATCTAGAGTTCGTTTGCAGTGGCTGGAAGCCCTGGTGTGCCCATTCTTTCTCGCTGTCTACCTCTCTCTCTCTCTCTCTCTCTCAAATAAATAAAAACAAACAAACAACAACAAAAAAAAACAGTATGCCTGAGTCACTAGCATTATCACCTGTATTCCTTATTATGTCTGAGAATTAGTGACTCATTTACTAGTGTCTATTTATTTTTCTATTCTAGTGTCATACTAGTGTCTATTTATTTATTTTCCATGGCTCCACTAAAGACATTACCTAAATATCTTTGTTTCCTTTGTGGCGCTGGGGGAGGCAGAACATGCTAATAGGTACTTAAACTCACTAGACCCCACCAGAGGGTAAGCGTCAAAGGAGAGGGAATATGTGCTGTACAGTCCAGTGGTCTGTCCCCAACACTGTGCACACTTGCTGGGTATTAGAACTCTGAACGAGGGATCACAACTGTCTAAGGACTGAGGTAATCATAGAGCTAGGACAAAAACCTTTCTGGACTACATAAAAGTTTTTTAATACTTTGCCCACAAGTCAGTATCTTAGTGTGAAAAGTTAAGATCTTGGTTCAAAGACGGGTTCTGCACTTGTAGCTCCTGTACCGAAAAGTCAAGAATCTGCAGCAATATTCATAGCGATAAAGTTGTAGAAGAGAAAGAAATCAGCTAAGGCCTTAACAAAAACACCAGAGCAGGTAAGGAAGGCTATATGGGCATCTATAAAATTTAATCATTGTTTAAGCAATTTACCATTAGGAAAAATGATTCAGGAAAGGGAAGACCCCCACCCCTGTTTGAGGCCAGACCTAAGATCCAGCATTCCACCTGTTGATACAGCACAAATGAAAACAGGACCCCAAAGAGACAGGTGTGCACTCACGTTCAAAGAAGCATTATTTACAGCAGCCATAAAGCAACCCAACTGTCCACTGCTGGATAATGGGTAAATAAAATGTGGGCTGTAGCTACAATGGAATATGATTTAACCTTAAGAAGCCGGAAGTCAAGTGGTGGTTGCCAAAGGGAGGAAGTAAAGGAGAGTTCCATTTTAATGTGTGCCTACAGTTTCAATTCTTCCAGATGAAGCGAGTGCTGGGGTTAGAGGATCGTGATGACTGTACAGCAGTTCGGAAGCTCTTACAGCACTGGGTTGCACATGGAGATAGAGTGAGGCTGATAAGAGCCCATGTGAACGCTTATGCACAGAAAAGAGGAAGGTGACTAGCAATGACTACTAAGAGAGGAGGGGAGAGATAAACAGATTGCTCCCGTGTACTCTGTAGGGTTCGGTATAGATGAAACTGGGCACAGTAAGGTCACATTGGCTCTTATTAAGATCCTAGAGTGTCTGTAACAAAGTGTCACAAACTGGGTGACTCCAAACAATAGAAGTTTGATGTCAGTTCTGGAAACAAACCAAGGTATGAAGTCAATTCTGAAATAAGGGTGTCACCAGGGCCAGGCCTGCTCTGAGGTCCTGGACAGGATCCTTCCTTGATTCTGCCTCACTGTTGCTGGTAGCCTTCCATCTTTAGTGATCTTTAATGTGAAACTGCATCACTTCAGTATCTGTCTCTGTGATCACATGACACTGTCCCTTGTTCATCTCTTCAAATACTGGTCCCAGGCTGGAGAGATGGCTCAGCAGTTAAGGTGCTTGCCTGCAAAACCTAAAGGCCCAGGTCTGATTCTCCAATACCCACATTAAGCCAGATGCAAAGTGGTGCTACATCTGGAGTTTGTTTGCAGCAGCTGGAGGTCCTAGTGCGCCCGTTCTTTCTCTCTCTCTCCTTACAAATAAATAAAAATTAAAAAGAAAATACTGGTTCCATTGAGCCAGGGCTCACCCCAATGTCATGATCTGATCTTGATTATATCCATAAAAATGGGATTTGCAACAGTGGTCACTGCAAGCCTGATATTTGGCCATCCAGGCCAAATGAGCCAACAGGTGTTATAGTGGCATGTCTGTTATGGGGGAAACCAACAACCCTCTAATTTGACTGGAGTCCCACTCCATGGGAAGGAATACATCCCTGATACTGAAAACCTACAACAGGGATAGTCGTGAGTCCTAGGAGTGTAACATCTGCTGATGTCTGGCTAAAAGTATATACTATGTTCACCAAACTGCCCAGTAAGCACTTATCTTAATGTTCATACCCATATATTAATGCTACTCTCACTTTTGGTTAGAGAACCTTCTCTTTTCTGATGGCAGTGACCTTGGGATGACTCAGAAGACAGCATGGTACTGAGAAGAAGTGACAGAGGAGTGCTCAGCACTGAAACATCTAAATCACACTTTCCATGGCTCAGGGTCCATTGTGGAAGAGGTGGCAGAAAGAATGTAAGAGCCAAAGGAAGGGTAGGACTCCTTACAATGTGCTCCTCCAGACACAAAATGGCCTAGACACCCATGACCTCACAGTGCCTGACACTACCTACACAAGATCATCATAATATGAAGAAAAGATCATGACATCAAAATAAAAGAGAGACTGATTGAGAGGGGGAGGGGATATGATGGAGAGTGGAATTTCAATGGGGAAATTGGGGGGGAAGGGAGGAAATTACCATGGGATATTGTTTACTATTATGGCAGTTATCAATAAAGTAAAATAAAATAAACAAAAAATGGGGTTTGCAAGTGAGATACATTCATAGTGATGAGGGACTAACATTTGGGGAGTGGAGGGGAGGAACATGCAATGCAACTATTCCAATATTCCTGTTGAAAAGAAGGACAATTAAGGTTCCTACACACTCCGCTGAAGAGCTCTCAAGAGGATATCAAGCCAGAGGCAGTGTTGTGAAAGTTAAAGGCCTGGATTCGGAAGACACCATGGTAATGGTTCAAATCCCAGCTCAGCGACCAGCAAACCACACGACCTTGGGGAAATTTGTTAACTTCCTTTTGCCTCGGTTTTCGTCTTTGAAAAAAATAACAATTTCTAACTCAAAGGGCTGCTGTGAAGTCAGAATGCTTGGAGCACCGCTTAGCACACGGTAAGTAGTCGATCAACAGCAGCCACTGTTGTTATGGTTACACCAACGTGCAATATCCCCAAGATTGGCCCAGGGAGCATTCTTGGTGACACAGCACCTTTATTTTGGTACCACCTACTCAATGCCCATACCGGTAGCTGCTTGCCCAACACTCCGCTCCAGTCAGGTCACAGCACCGGCGAGGTCATCAACACAGGGCTAACCTCTTCATCCACGCTGGTGGCCAACTACCGTCCTGATGCAGTTCCGTGCATCATGTGCCACTCACACATGGCCACCCAGAGTGTCCAGGCAAAGTGGCCGGTGTTTCACACGCAGCCCCAGAGGAGGGCTGCAATGCAGCCCTGGGCCACTGGCCTCCCACTTTCTGTGATCAGGGCCCTATATTTGGATTTTGATCTGGGCCTGACTTGCTGCTAAATCTGTATCCAGTTAATCTTACAAGGTTGTGGGGGAGGAGTCAGGTTGCTACGGCAACCCAACAACTCTGAGCAGAAAGAGAGGAAATGGAATTTCAAGACTCAAGACCACCAAAGGACTCCAAAATGCCCACTTCTGCCTTTGTGTCAGAGAAATGAATCTTGATATGCTAAAATAAACAGACCCCTCTTCTCTCTCTCTCCCTCTCTTTCTCTCTCTCTCTCCTCTCTTTTCACAAATTTCCAACCATTGACAAAAATAATAGCCCACTTATTCAAGTGCTCTATTCACATGCCATTTCCTAAGAGGACTGAAACTAAAACTCACACTTCATTCAGCAAGTCAGGAAGTCAGCTGATTTCCTTTAAACCCCTCTCCGGGCATGAAATAAGCAATTGTCTAGTCTGGGTTTTATACATAATATTACTTTTTGACCTGCAGTTTACAAATAAACTAACAGACAGACACAAATAGAATTTGGACCCTCTCATCTTCCCAGTGGCTTAAAGGAGCAGGAGGAAGGGAAAGGCAGGCCAAAGAAGCCGCCTGGCAGCCCAGCGACCTCATCCTGCCGTGACTGCATCCCGCAGACTCAACGGCCAGCAGACTGCTCAGCCAGCCATTCTGAGAGCCCTGCTGCGGAGTCGATTCAAAAAGTCAGACACAGTCAAACCAGCACGGACCAGGGAGAAAGCCTCTGTATCTGGTCCTCAGGGGCTAGGGAATCAATCAAACCAAAGCGCCAAAGAAAGTTCTGGGAGGCTAGTCCACGACAGGATCAGCAAAGGAACTGCAAATGTTAACTGACAGCCTGAGTCTTTGAAAAGCTACTCTGAAGTAACCTTACATCTGATATTACAGTGTGCAGGCAAGATAGATCTCTCTCTCTCTCTGTGTCTCTCTCTCTTTCTCCCTCCCTCCCTCCCTCCCTCCCTTCCTTCCTTCCCCCTTTTCCTCCCCCTCTTGTTTCAGGCACCTGGGATATGACTCCGTGGTAAAGCACTTGCCTGGTATTGTATAGGCCCTGGGTTCCATCCTTAGCACTATTAGCAATAGGAAAAAAATAAAATGTCAGAGGCACCTCTTGGCCTGATTCTCTACTTTCTGTCCAAGATGGTTTATTCTAAGCTTGAACTAGAAAAATTTACTGGAATGAAGCTTAACCCAAGGGTCTGGGAGTGAAGAGATAAAAGGTGTTGATTGGTTTTGATTGTGTACTTTTTCTAAATTTTAGAAAGAGAAAAACAATTACTGAGACTTACACAATAAGATCATTAGAGTTTGAATCTGAAATGTCTCTCCACAGGCTCATGTTTTGGACACTTGTTTCCCCGGCTGGTGGTGCTATTTTAGGAGTCTGTTGACCCTTTAGGAAGTGAGATGTAGCTGGAAGAAGTAGGTCAGGCCTTTGAAGTTTATGGCCAGGGCCTGCTTCTGGCCCCACTCCGCCTCCTGGTCAGCCACGATGTGAGAAGCACTTACTGCCTGTTGCAGCTAACATGAACTCTGCCTTGCCTTCCCCACTTACAGTGCACTGAAACTGTGACACAATGAAATCTTTCCTCCCTTCTTCCTGTCAGATACTGTTGTCACAGCAACACAACAGTAACTGATACAGAAAATTATATGGGTAAGCAGATCAGAGAAGTAAAATCTAGTCAGAGAGAAAAGCTGTCTTTTATTTTGGTTTTATCATTAACCACACAAATAATCCAGACAAGTTATTTAACCTCCCTGAACTCCAGGCTGCTTCCACTCTGAAGTATACCCGCTGCCCTGCCTCAGTTATTATGACAGTCATATGAAGACACACATGTGAAAGACTTCCAAAATCTGGTAAGTTCTGTGACTCTAGGATCTAGGTAAACCCCTGCTTTGTACTTCTCCCAGCATCCACTATATAAAAAATACACAGTTCCTTCTCTCTGGCAGCATAATCAAACAGAACAGATTTTTTTTAAGTGCCAACTAAACATGCACATCAATTTCTGACCAGTTTTCCAAAAGGAGAATCTAGAGAGACATATTCAACTTGGAGCATCAACAGTCAGCCGTTAGCAAGCAACGGGCAAGGCTTTCAAAGGCACAGAGCCCCTTGATCTCTGCTTCCTAAATGGCATCTTCACCATGTGATCACTCACTGTTGAGTAAGAAGGTTTCATTCATAAAATTCTAGTCAGTAGCATGCCAATTGTAGCAGTAACACTAAATTAGAACTAATGACCCTTTCAATTGATAATTTAGAGGCCATTAAAATATAGATTAACTTGAAAGAAATATACTATCCTGTGGTAAGGGAAATCCAGACAGAGAAGAGATAAATTCCAACAGCTACCATTTTGCCTGTTATTGTCCCTGTTTCAGGTGCCAAGATAGGACGCAGTAAGAGTTGCTATTTTTCCTGACCTCCTGGGATCATGGGTCCTATGTTAAAGTAACTCAGACTCACACACATGCTCACATACAAGTCTACAAGCAGTATATTTATACAATCCAGTAAGGTCCACATAAATCCACATATAGTCAGGTAATAAACACTGACTTGGCTTATATGCCCCAAAACAACTAGAAGTTTTTACATGTGACATAAGAGATACCACACTGGCAAGGGATGCCTTAAAAGGCCAATGTATAGAAAGATAAAAGTGGGGAGAGGGCTGAAGAGATGGCTTAGCGGTTAAGTGCTTGTCGGTGAAGCCTAAGGACCCTGGTTCGAGGCTCGATTCCCCAGGACCCACATTAGCCAAATGCACAAGTGGCGCACGTGTCTGGAGTTCATTTGCAGTGGCTGGAGGCCCTGGTGCTCTCTCTCTCTCTCTCACTCACTCTCCATCTGCCTCTTTATGTCTGTTGTTCTTAAATAAATAAATAAATGAATGAACAATTTTTTTAAATTTTGTATAAAAGTGGGAAGAACCTAGAAGAGCATGAGTGAGCATGAGCCACAGGCCTGAGCATTCTCAAGGAGCAAAACTGCATAGGGAAACTCAAGAGTTTAATTTTTTTAATATTTAATTAATTAATTTATTTGAGAGAGGGGTGGAGAAGAGGAAGATAGAGAGATAGAATGAGAGGGCCAGGTCCTCCATCCACTGCAAATGAATTCCAGATGCATGTGCCACCTTGTGTATCTGGCTTATGTGGGTCCTGGGGAATCGAAACCAGATCCTTAGGCTTTGCTGGTAAGTGCCTTAACCAATAAGCAATCTCTCCAGTCATCTTTTTTTTTTCTTTTTTTATACATATAAACTATTTGTTAGGTACTTTCTGAATAGTTTATACTGCAAATTAGCATCCACTTAGCTATGGGACCCTTTCTCTAAGAAGATTTGCAAATATAGGAACAGCATTTTAAAGAAGTGTGAAGGGATTTAACTTTGTAAACATTGCCTGCCTGCTGATCAGAGGAGTCGGGATTGTCAGTAAACAAACCCCACCTGGGCTCCCCAGCAAAGCAAACGGGCTTTTGCAGGTTCTAAAAGGAATCGTGTTCTTGCTATGCTCAGTGCTGAACTTCAGAATGGCAATGTTTACATTATGTTCCTACAACCTCACACCTAGTGCAGGGGAGACTAATGGCAGAGTGTCAGCGAGGCAGAAACGTGGGAGTAATTGCTCAGCATGTCAGAGTTTTCCATCTAAAGTGTAGGTAACAGCAGGAAAGCCCATTACTCCAATTGCTGAAATTATGTCTCACTGGAGTCAAGTTTACAGAAATATTTATAGAATTAGCAACATGCTATTATTGGTAGTTGGGGGGGGGGGGTGCCTAAACCTCCTGAGAAATCTTTCTTGGGGATGTGGGGTAGGAAGTAGGAAAGAGGAAAGGAAGCCATGCACCAAAAATACTAAATGCTTCTAAAGCAGTAATGGGTCTTTTTGCCCCAGCTATCGTTCATCCTATGGAGCAAGTGACCATTGCTGTCCATGTGTGCTTCAGACTTCCATTAATTAAGAAGATCCTTACCCTTACAAAGCACCTGGAAATGTGTTTTTAATAGTTTCTTTATTTAGTTAGTTGGCTAATTAGCTACTTTCATGCAGAGAGAGACAGGAAGGAGAGAGAGAGAGAGAATGGTCACGCCACTGCAGACGAACTTCAGATGCATGCAACATGTTGTGTATGGCTTTATGTGGGTACTGGGGAGCTGAACCCAGGTCATTAGGCTTTGCAGACCAGCACCTTAACTGCTGAGCCTTCTCTCCAATCCTGAAATGTGTTTTTTTTTTGTTTGGTTGGTTGGTTGGTTTTTCAAGGGAGGGTCTCACTCTAGCCCAGGCTGACCTGGAATTCACTATGGAGTCTCGGGGTGGCCTTGAACTCACGGCAATCCTTCTACCTCTGCCTCCCAAGTGCTGGGATTAAAGGCGTGCACCACCACGCCTGGCTTGAAATGTGTTTTTATTGGAGATAGCAAGAAAGGGAAAGAGAGAGAGAATTGGAGCACCAGGGCCGCAGCCACTACAATCAAACTCCAGATTCTTGCGCCACCTAGTGGGCATGTGTGACCTTGCACTTGCCTCACCTTTGTGCTTACGTGGGATCTGGGGAGTTGAACATAGGTCCTTAGGCTTCACAGGCAAATGCCTTAACCACTAAACCATCTCTCTAGCCCCTGAAATGTATTTTTATGTTGCATTTTAAAACGTGTGTGTGGGTGTGGGTGTGGGTGTGTGTATCTTTGCTGTTTCCTTCACGTTCTAGTCATTTAGGGTCACCCACACCCACACCCACACACACATACATACATAGGCTCTTTTCCCAGGTTTTCTTTTATATTACAAAGCAATTATGAAAATCATCAGTTGAAGTTAATAACTGCATAATTGTACAAGTAAAGACTGTAGCTTTCCTGCCTGGTTGGTCAGCTCTCAGAATCTATTAAGAGTCATAAGTAACTGAGAAGGAAGACTGCACTTTTTTCTGGGTCACAACTGTAGGCTTTGAACCAACGCTCTGTGAGTACATCATCTGTGCTCAATTAACTTGGTGGAGGCTGAACTTTCTTGCTAGCACTGAAGTAGATGTTAAAGCAGATGGTCTCTAAGGGGTCTCAGATTTGTGAGGCTGGGACTCCACGGTTCAGCCCAGTCAGGGTTTATGTAACAAGGATCTATGGAGGTGGTTACAGAACGGAGGCACAGAGCTACTCAGTGATGTCTGATGTCCTTTCCTTCCTACATCACACACTGATATGTAAGATATCACATGATTGGGGAAGACATAATAGAGCTCACACAGGAATGAATGGGTGAAATTCCAACCAGTTCTCCCCACCCCATATCATCCAGTGTATTGTCTCCTCACACAACCTTATTTTCTTATGAAAACAGAAGCATCAAATCTCATTTTCTTCCTGGCTAAGTTAGAAGAGAAGGGGCCCTGAGAAGCCACAGTCCATTTCTTCTTAATGCTTCAGAAAAGGTGGAAAGAATGTGAGTGCTGCAGGTCAAGAAAATCTGAAAGACAGTCTGCAGAGATGGTTTAGCAGTAAAAGTGCTTGCCTGTGAAGCCTAAGGACCCAGGTTCAATTCCCCAGTACCCATGTAAGTCAGCTGCACAAGGTGGCACATGCATCTGGAGTTCATTGGCAGCGGCTGAAGAGTCTGACATGCCCATTCTCTCTCCCTCTCTCATGTGTCTCTTTCTTCCAAATAAGTAAATAAATATTTTAAAAAAGAAGTAGCATCACAATTATTGGTTGTATTGACTGATTGAGGGCTTCTGACCTATACCTCAATATTTTCTAGTATGAATTGGGTTACTTAACACTCTCCCACCTGATTAAACAAGAAGAGGACTTTGAGACAGTAAAAATAATTTTGGAAAGCCCATGAGGGTTGTTCTCAGGTCCTTTCAAAGAAGCTGGAAATAGGAGAAATAAGACAACCCTCTGTGATGGTTTGATTCAGGTGTCCCCCATAAACTTAGGTGTTCTGAATGCTAGTTTCCCAGTTGATGGAGATTTGGGAATTAACACCTCCAGGAGGCAGTGTATTGTTGGGGATGGGCTTATGGGGATTATAGCCAATTTCCCCTTGCCAGTGTTTGGCACACTCTCCTGTTGCTGCTGTCTACCTGGTGTTGACCAGGGGGTGATGTCCACCCTCTGTTCATGCCATCATTTTCCCCTGCCATCATGGAGCTTCCCCTCGAGTCTATAAGCCAAAATAAACTTTTCCCACAAGCTGCTCTTGATCAGGTGATTTCTTCCACCAATGAGAACCTGACTGCAACAGTAAGGTTGGTACCAAGGAGTGGTGTCATTGATGCTAGACACCTGACTGTGTGGCTTTGGTCTTTTTGGTCTTTTGGAACTGATTTTTCAAGAGGATTGTGAAAGGATTTGAAACCTTGGCCTAAGAGATGTGTTGCAGTGCTGTAAGTACAGCTTGGTGGACTATTCTGGTCAGAGTTGAAAGACCTGAATGCAGTAAGAACTATGGGCTGTGAGGTTTGGCTTATGAGGGTGAGAAAGCTTTGCCTGGACTGGGCTAGGAGCAGTTGTGTGAGAGGCTTGCTGTTATGGTTGTGTCCTGAGAACTTGTGCAGGGTTGCGTTGCACAGAAACTGGTGTGTGCAGAGGAATATAGCACAGAAAAATGAAATCTTTGGGCCCAAACTGTTGCCTGTTCAACCCCAATTGTATGAGAAATTACAACCATTGAGATTGGGCCAGCTGACCTGCACCGATACAACAGAAAGAATGCAATCTTTTGTAGGGGCCTGAACACTGAAGGAGTGTCCTGTTCTTCAAAGTCTGTTTTATTCCCTTCTGGAAACCCACCTGGTATTATGCAGGAAAGAGGGGGTCATTGAATTTGCAGCACGGTCTTGTGTTTTGGAAATGGCCATGGGCAGTGCAAAGCAGGTTTGTCAGATTGCCTGCATGGAGACCCATGGAGTCCCATGAGGATGGATCATGGGTTGCAGTGGAGACCCAGAGGAAATGCCAGGACCATGAGACGGTTGCTAAGGAGACCTGCTGGCTCCAGATGAAGATTTCCAGGACTGTGAGTAGCCTAGCTGGAGGGGCGGAATTGGAACTCCAGAGACTTGTTGCTGATTAGAATTATTGGACTTGGGGATTTGTCACTGACTAGAGTTGTTGGGCTTGGATCTACAGAGTTTGATGGTTGCCCTGTTTAAAGCTTATATCAGTTGAATATTTCTTTGCTATGCCCAATGCCATCTTTTGCAGTGTGAATGCTAATTCTGTTTCATTATGGGTTTTTTTGGTATTATGACTCAGTTAAAAGATATTGGACAATGGGAATGTTGGAACATCATTAGGATTAATAAAAACTATGGGGACTTTTAAAGTTGGACTGACTGCATTACATTTTAGTTTATGGGACACAGGGGCAGAATGTGGTGGTTTGATTCAGGTGTCCCCCTAAACTTAGGTTTTCTGAATGCTAGGTTCCCAGCTGATTTGGGAATTAATGCCTCCTGGAGGCAGTGTATTGCTGGGGGTGGGCTTATGAGTATTATAGTCAGTTTCCCCTTGCCAGTGTTTGGCACGCTCTCCTGTTGCTGTTGTCCATCTGATGTTGGTGAGAAGGTGATGTCCATCCTCTGCTCATGCCATAGTTTTCCCATGCCTTCATGGAGTGTCCCCTCAAGTCTATAAGCCAAAATAAACTCTTTTTATTTTTGTTTCACCACAAGCTGCTCTTGGTTTAGTGATTTCTGCCAGCAATGCGAACCTGACTTCAACACCAGCCCATGGCAATTTGGGAATTGACGCCTCCTGGAGGCAGTGTATTGTTGGGGGCAAGCTTATGAGGGTTACAGCCAGCTTCCTCTTGCCAGTGTTTGGCACACTCTCCTGTTGCTGTTGTACATCTGATGTTGGCCAGGAGGTGATATCCACCCTCTGCTCATACCATCATTTTCCCCTGCCATCATGGAGCTTCCCCTTGAGCCAGAAGCCAAAATAAACCCTCCTTTTCCCCCACAAGTTGCTCTTGGTCAGGTGTTTTCTGCCAGCAACAAGGAGCTGACTGCCACACCCTCTGAGAGAAAAAACTTGAGCCCAATTCCCGGAGCTGGTGTACAGACCAGAAAACGACTGGGAATCCAGAGCAATCACACTTGCAAGGCCTCTCAGGAAAAGAAGCTGGCCTGCCAGGGGAACCGTGAGCAAGGAAGGTCATCGAGGAAGCACTGGCTGCGCTCACACAATCCCTACCAGGACTGGCACACTCGAAAGACCCATGGAGAGCAGCAAGCAGACTGGGCGTGTGGGGGGGGAGATAGGACCGAAAAGAAACAAGAGCATTAACTCCTCCTACAGACCCATTCACCAAGAGATTTGGGCTCACGCTTCACCATCTGCCTGACTAGAGGGAAAGAAAGTGTTGTATGAGAATCCTGTCTGTCAGTCCTCCAGACTTCTTCCCACATGTTCTGAGGGAGGCTGAGTCTTCCCCCAGGAAATGGAGCCATTCTGAGTGTGATGAATCTCACCAAGAACTGGACCCAAGAACATAACCCGCCGGTGGCCACTTCTTTGTGGTGTCTTCGCCTAACTTTGTGAGCTCAGAATCCACCGTGGAATCTGGGGCCTCCCAAGTGACCTTAGCTTTACTCAGCAAAATTTGCCTTTCCAGATGTGACCTTGATGGCAGTGTTGTTTGCGTTTCCAAAATAACAAAAACCTTTCTAGACGCTATTCAGTGGGTTTACTTTCTGGATCAACTGACTATTCAGCTACATAATTAAGTCACTTCCAGTTTTCCAGGTGCCATTTGCACCCACCAGCCTAAGAGGACTGAAAGGGCGCTTCTCATGGGCTGGGAGATGGCTCAGTTGGTAAGACATTAGCCTGCAAGCATGAGCCTGAGTTAAATCCCAAGAACACACATTAAAAAATCAGTCTTGGGCTGGAGAGATGGCTTAGCGGTTAAGCGCTTGCCTGTGAAGCCTAAGGACCCCGGTTCGAGGCTCGATTCCCCAGGACCCACGTTAGCCAGATGCACAAGGGGCGCACGTGTCTGGAGTTCGTTTGCAGTGGCTGGTGGCCCTGGCACGCCCATTCTCTCTCTCTCTCTGCTTCTTTTTCTCTGTCTGTCGCTCTCAAATAAATAAATAAAAATAATTTAAAAAATCAGTCATGGTATTGTGCACTTGCAATAACAGCACTGGAGAATTGGAGACAGTTCCCTGGGACGCCCTGGCCAGCCAGCCTAGCATACTTGGTGAGTTCTATGCCACTGAGAGTCCCTGTCCCACAAGAGGGAGACAGAACTGAAGGACAGCAACTGAGGCTGTCCTCTGACCTGACCCCCACCTGCACCAGGACACATAAAGATGCCGGCGTGTGCACTCATGTGCGCATGCACACATATGGCCGTCCTAGACCTTAATGGGCAGACCTGTGACTTGTTATTTTTATGCTTTAGATATTTTTATTTATTTGCAAGCAGAGATAGAGAGAGGGAATATGGGCATGCCAGGACCTCTAGCCACTGAAAATGAAACTCCAGATGCATGTGCCACTTTGTGCATCTGGCTCTACATGGGTACTGGGGAATCAAACCTGGGTTGTCAGGCTTTGCAGGCAAATGCCTTAACTACTAAGCAATCTTTCCAGACCTATTTTTATTTTTCTTCAAGGAGAGAAAGGAGGGGGCAGTGGGAAAAAAAATAGGTATGTCAGAGCCTCTTGCCACTGCAAAGGAAGTCCAGATGCATGTGCTACTTTGTGCATATGGTTTTACATTGGTACTGGGGAACTGAATCCATACCAGCAGACTTTGCAAGTGAGTGCCTTTTTAACCACGTAGTCATCCCTCCAGTCCCCAAAGATCTGTGAGTCTTGAAATTCAGTTTCTGATTCACCAGTTCCGGGGGTCTGGGAGGCTGACAGTCTATGCTTGTGACACCTCCCAGAAGAAGCTGATGTTGCTAATTCACAGAACATACTTTGAAAAGCAAAATTCCCAGTGCCCTGGCTGCACTCAAACCAGTTCAATGAGAGACCTAATGCTGAAGCCAGGCCACCATCAGGTAAAGCTCCAGCATCATGTTCTGGGTCGGCTGAAGTGCAGACCAAGTGCTTATCCAGGGGTGGGTTTCTCTCAGCCCAACTCACTTCATTTGTCCTCAGAGCCATCCTACAAAGCTGTCCGCACAGACCTGAGCTCCCTCCTGCCTTTTAAGTTCTTCAATGCTAGAACAGAACTCCCTAAATCGCGGGATATTTTATGTTTACATTTATCAAGTCAGTTCCTTTAACACAAAATGCAACTTTATGTATCAGCTCATTTGAAGGTAACATCAGAATCCAACATCTGGATGCACCATGATCCTACATACTGTCTCCCTTGACAAGTCTGGAACTGGCCCTCCATGAGTCACCTAGCCATTGGAGAAAACTTTTGCTCTCAGAAGAACTAGAGATGATGAGAACTTGCTGAGTGGTGCATCAAAATCGGTATAATAAAATAACAAACCCTGAATGAGTAATTTCTAACTTAAATGAAACAACATTATAGTCATATAAACAAAAGTGCTTTTCACTGCATTAGCAAGCCTTATCCTGTCATCACCACAGAACTGCGAGTTAGAAAAAAATTACTACTTTTTAGTCAAAATAAAAAATTGTGCATTAAGTAGCATCTTTCAATCCTTGAAAATTCAACAAAACACTTCCTTTCCCCTAGAGAGGAAAAAAAAAAAAAACTCAAAGAAAATGGTTTATCCTGTTTCTAAACTTCATGAATAACACAAGACATGTACAATGAACAGGAAATAATTTTCAAAGATGAATTGC
Organism: Jaculus jaculus; assembly: GCF_020740685.1. Lineage (NCBI taxonomy): Eukaryota > Metazoa > Chordata > Mammalia > Rodentia > Dipodidae > Jaculus > Jaculus jaculus. The sequence goes on along the minus strand of NC_059108.1, from coordinate 109,180,556 downwards.
TTCCCCCAGTCTCCTCTTCCCCTGAGCTTCATGCGCGTTTCAGAGACAAGTCTGGTAGCACTGGGACCCATTTGTAAAGTCGCATGCTTTCTCCTTTTCCTCCCGAGCAAGGCACCAATGTGCACGTTAAGGGTAGATTGATTTCTTGGAGTAGGAAGCCCATAAAGTAGCCAACCACTATATTGATTTCTTTTTGTTGTTTTGGGGTGTGTGTGTGTGTTTTGTTTTTATTTTTCGAGGCAGGGTCTCAGTCTAGCCCAGCTGACCTGGAGTTCACCATGTAGTTGCAAGGTGGTCTCAAACTCATGTGATCCTCCTACCTCTGCCTCCTGAGTGCTTAGATTAAAGGTGTGTGCCACCATACCCAGCTTCACTGTATTGATTTCTATTAGCATAAGTTTATTTTGCTTTTACATGAATTTTACATAAATTGAATCCTACCACACATATTCTCATGTGTCCTTTGTTTAACTGAGTTAGTAAGAAATGTACCTGTGTTTCAGCTTATTTTATTCCATTATCGTTTCATGAAAAGATTCTCTACGATTTCTAGTTTTATTCATACATGTTTATGATTGTTGACTTTTTGTATATCCTAGATATTATAAAAGGTATAATTGACAAATACTGTATGCATTTGCAATGAAGTTTTATGACACATATTCATTGGCAAATGATTAAGTCAAACAACTATCACCTCACATATTCATCATTTGCTTTTGTGGTGAGAACCTTTAAAATCTACTCTCATGTGTCTCCAGATAATATTTTTTTTCCAATTCACATTTGATTATTTTGCAGTCAAAGAATATAGTCTATATGGCTTGAATCTTTTTAAAGCTATTTCTATGGCTAAAGGAGAAAGGATCAATTCTAGAATGCTTATGCCCTTCCAAAGGTGTTCTGACCACAAATACATGAATGGTTTTCAGCATTTTACCACCTAGGTCTTGCTTCACAAAACCTTTTTGGGTTCTGTGTTGTCAGTGCTGGTGAGGGAGGAAGGCTTTTGTTGGAAGGGAAGGAGATTGTCTTGTTTGAGTTCAAGAGTTGCTATTTTTAAAAATCACACAGGAAATCTGGGAGTTGAGATTCGCCAAACCTTCGCCTAGAGGTCAAGCATGAGAAGCAGCCTCCTGGGTCAGGCCTTCCCCCTTCCACCTGCCTTTATTACAAACCTCTGTTAGCTCCCAAGAAAGAAGAGAAACAGAACAATGATTTCCCTCCAAGTTCAATTTTCAAGTTATAAATAAGTTTGCTCAGAAAACACCACAGCTTTAGCATGTGTTCCTCAAGTCTTCCTTCCTACCTGGTTTAATTCCAGTTTCGAAAGAAAGAGTTCGAGCCTAAAAATAGCTCAAAATATTCTTCTTGGTACCTAGAGAAGCTGTCTCTCAGATGGCAGAGGAGCGCTGGAAAAGTCGGCACCATTTCTTAACATTTGGCACATTTAGGATCTCTTGGGTGACCACGGTCACATGAAGGAGAGGACTGTCACTATTGTTCTGCTCACCAGGTGTTTTATGAAGCAACTTGGGGACCTGATTGGTTTAGTTTTTTTATGAGGATGGAATGATAGCCAGGACTTACTTAACGAGCGCTTATGTGTTTTCCAGGCCTTGTGCTGGGAAGTTTCCACTTGGAGGAGGTGGGCTCTGACAATACGCCTCTTTATAGGTGAGTTTGGGCTCTAGCTGTTATTGGTGAACTTGGGGCAAATTAAACTCCAAAACACCCCATCCCACCATCTGAAAAATGAAACTGTAATAACCCAAGACTAGGGAAACATGATGGAGAATGCTTATCCAGGCCCAACGGAGACGTAATACACAGCTAAGGGTAGCTCTCGGTATTTACTGGATGCCTGATAGAAGAAAGGGAACGGTGAAGGTCATGTAGATATGGACAGTCTCCTGGTATCAATGACAAAAGAAATCAGAATCTTTTAAGTCTACAGAACTTTTTATTTTATTTTATTTTATTTTGTTTTTTGAGGGGGAAGGTAAAGACAGATATAGAGACAGAATGAGCAGGCCAGAGCCTCTGGCTGCTGCAAGCGTCCTTCAGACACATGCGCCACCTTGTGCATCTGGTTTATGTGGGTACTGGGGAATAGAGCCCAGGGTCTTTGGCTTTGCAGGTAATCACCTTAACTGCTAAGCCACCTCTCCAGCCTGAGAACCAATATTTTTAAAAAATTAACTGACTCTCCTACTTCTGGTTTGTCTTTCAAGTTAAAACAAAAAATATTAGCCCCAGCCAAGCATGATCTTGCCCCAATTCCATAATATGCTGAATATTAAACTTGCTTCAGTCCTTCCCTCCAAGAAAACACTCCTGGGGAGAGAATGCCTGCTGAGTGCATCACACAGACAGCCGGAAAAGATAAACGCAGAGGAGATGGCAAAAGCCCAAGGTTAGCCCTTACACCATGGGGAAGCTAGAGACTTCAGTGCGATGCAGGATGGGGTGGGAAGAAAGTCTGAATAACCATATCTGAACACTGGAACCTAACGTTCTAATTCACATTTTGAGTTAAAGCATTACCATTAATTACATTAATAAGTAGATTACCATTCTTAGCAGTTTCCCCATTTATAAATCTTTCCATTTTAAATCATTGTGGACAGCTGTATTCACATTGGAAAGAATTCTATAAATCTATTCTCAAAACCCATTTCAACAGACATAAATTCGATCAATAAAGAGGCTTTTTCTTATCTTTCTATGTGAAAATATATTTTGTCTGCATTTTTTATTCACGATATGACTATTTTTACAGGATGCTAGTTCTATTAAATAGTCTTAAGAGAAATTATATTGCTTTGTAGAGAACAAATAAATAGTGAATAAAACAGTTTGCTTTCCTACCCAACACATCTTTAAGTAATTTTCCAAAGGACAAGTATCAGCTTAAACAAAACAAACAAGAAAAGGGGGTGGGGCTAGCATCTCCTCAGTGATTGGCCAGCTTCTTTGAGTAGCAGGTGAGAAACAGCCCCAAGGAGTAAGCCTTAGTAACTGTGACTGGCTCTCTCTGAACTGCAGAGAAACCTGTCCCCAGAAGGATCTATTCAATTATACAAACATTTTTGAAGTACTCAGGGACTTATTTATTTTAACCTCAACCAAGATTCTCCTGTTTATTTTCAAGTTTGGGGGAAGATAAGCTTGATAAATGCTTGAGTGGAGGTAGTCTGGGTAAAGCTGTGATTTCTCCAAGTGAAGGGTGTTGATATCTCCTTGGTGATCACGCTTCAGTGGACGGAACTGCATACACTAGAATGGGTGTGCCAGGGCCTCCAGCCACTGCAAACGAACTCCAAACGCATGCGCCCCCTTGTGCATCTGGCTTATGTGGGTCCTGGGGAATCGAGCCTCGAACCGGGTCCTTAGGCTTCACAGGCAAGCGCTTAACCGCTAAGCCATCTCTCCAGCCCCCTTGACTCTTTAAGCACTAGTGGGTTGAGAAATGTTTCAACAGCACATTGGTTCTTGGGGGATATAGGAGAGGATTTATAGCGTGTACCAAATTGCACTGGTGTAAATACTCCTAACATGGCTGACTTTTGATAACCAAGGTGATGTCAATGAAAACATACCTGGAAAAAGGCACGCAGCATCAGCCTGCAGGGGCTGATGGGAACTGGCTCTGGCTCACCACTGGAAAGCCCATGGGCTCTGTGCCAGTTTAAATCAGGGTTGCACCAGAAGCCATCTTGCTCAAGTTGCAGGCATTTAGTTCTGTATTTCTTACAATGTTTGTCACCAGGAGATTGGACATTGTTGGAAACAATCGATTGCAAATCCTCTGGTGGAGAGGATTTTTAATAAATGGAGTGCCTCCTTAAGAAGGCAAAAAAAAAAAAAAAAAAAAAAATCTCATTGTACTAATCCCCTCAACAACTCAGGGCCAGAGTTGAAGGATTTATCTTTTAATCATCTGTTCGGAAGGCTGTGAGTCTTTCCCAGTCAGTGCGGTTTATCAGCAAACTTGTGAAAAACATAGCTTATATCTTGGTTAGAACCAAGTAGTCAACTGTGAAGAGATATGTAAGCAAGGTGGAGCTGAGTTTCAGGGGGAAGGAGTAGTCATGGGAACCCTTGCGAAACGGTGGCGCTGGCTCCAGAGGAGATGGCTCAGTCAGTAAAGCGCTGGCTGTACAAGCCCGAGGACCTGCGTTTGAACCCCAGCATCCTAGCAGCATCACAGTGCTGGGGAGGCAGAGACAAGAGAGTCCCTAGCTAGCTAGTCTAGATGAAGTGAACTTCTGAGTTCCAGGTTCAGTGACAGATCCTGTTTCAAAGAACAAGGTAGAGGGCTGGAGAGACGACTTAGCAGTTAAGGCGCATGCCTGTGAAGCCTAAGGACCCAGGTTCGATTCTCCAGGTCCCACGTAAGCCAGATGCACAATGGTGGCGCAGGCATGCATCTGGAGTTCATTCGCAGTGGCTAGAGGCCCTGGTGTGCACATTCTCTCTCTTTCCCTCCCTCCCTTTCTCTTTCTCTCTCTGCCTCCTTCTCTCTGTCTCTAATAAATAATAAAATAATAAAAATAAAATCTTTAAAAAGGTAATTGAGGATGACACACCCAATATAGACCTCTGGCCTCTACATATGCACTTGTACATACATATGTGCACTCACATCTATGAGCATGTGCATACTCACAGACCACACAGACATGCCTACGTAAATAAACAGTGATCCAGCTCCACTATAAAATTGTCACCAGCAGGTCCCGGAGATGATGTGTAAGTAGCAGTCAGACCTCTAAGAAGTAAAGAGGTTGAATGACTTCTTAAGATTCATTCTGAAAGCCAGTGTTTCCTCAAAATGACTGCATGCAACAGCAATGCTGGAATACCAGACACTTGTTCAGTTTCTCAACTTCAAACAAGACAAAAATATGAAGGCACTCGGGACTGGCCAAACCTAAAATATCTTCCTGCTCTCCTCTGAAGACAGAAGGAAAGAATCTTCTCTTCTTTACGGGTTCTTCCTTACATAAATTTTAACTAACCAAGCTTGGACCCGTGTCACCGAGTGAAGATAATGACAGAGTGTTGTCAGGGAAGTGCTGACAGCATGCATATCTGCATGGTCTTACATTACAACTTGTTGATTGTTTATGCACTTCAATTCATACTTCTAGTTATTGTTGTTGAGAATGCCCAGCATACTTGAAGAATCACAATTTTTTTCATGTACATTTGAGACAGAAATATTACAATTTCTTACACAGTATATTATTCCATCTTCACCCTTTATTCTCCATGCATTGCAAAAAAAATCACCATATTTAAATATGATCACACTAATTAAATATTTAATTTCAAAGTCTTTAAAAACTGCTTGATTTAGAAACATATATTTGCAATTCATCAGGATCTTGAATAAATAGCTTGATTCATTAGTAAAACAAGTATAAACTTTGCCCTCAAAGGTAGATTGGCTGGGAACAAATTGTAATCCTGGCTTCTTCAGCCTTTACTAACGTTCAAAATATTTTTGGATGAGAGGTCATTGTTTTTCCATTACTACCCTCTAAGAGGAAGTTTATGTTTAAAAAACTATAATTGGGACTGAAGAGATGGCTTAGCAGTTAAGGCACTTGCCGGTGAAGCTGAGGACCCAGGTTCAATTCCCCAGAACCCACTTAAGCCAGATGCACATGGTGGTACATGTGTTTGGAGTTCATTTGCAGTGGCTAGAGGCCCTGGCATGCACTCTCTCTTCTCTCTTGCTCTCTAAAATGAATAAATAATAAATTTTTAAAAATCAGAATTGGACTGGAGAGATGGCTTAGTGGATTAGGTGCTTTCCTGCAAGGCCTAAGGACCCAGGTTCGATTCCTCAGAACCCACATAAGCCAGATGCACATGGTGGTGAATGTGTCTGGAGTTTGTTTGCAGTGGCTAGAGGCCTGGCATGCACACATGCTCTCTCTCTCTCTCTCTCGCTCTCTCTCTCAAATAAATAAAAATTAAATTAAATTAAAATGTCAGAATTTTTGAATTGTAAATTGTTACTTCAGCTAATTTGAATAAAGAGAAACAGCTACAAGGTTGGTGATAAGATAAGCATTCGAAGGCTCTGAATTGTCAAAAAAAATTACCTCAATAAATCAATAATAGTACACTTAGTTTTGTTAAAAAAAAAAAAAAAAAAAAAAGGAGTTGCAGCAGGTGGGGGCACACTTCTGTAATTCCTGCACTTGAGAAGTGGAGGAAGGAGGACCAGAAGTTCAAACTCACCCTCAGCAACATACGGAGTTCAAGGCCAGCATGGGCTATATGAGACTGTCTCAAAACAACAACAATAAAAGTTTACACAAAGGAATTCAAAACAGCTAGGTTTTCACATCATTAAGGGAATGAGCCAACAAGGGAGATTATATTGACCATTATCTGGTTTCCTGTAGACAGAACATTTTTTCCTGCATGACTATTGTATCACTTTGCCAGTTTAGGAAGCAAGGTTTCCATGCCTACAGCCTATGCCTGGCAAAGCATGGGAACAAATACCAAGGCATGGTCAACACCAGACAAGGATGCAAAGTCCTAATTGGCAGAGCAGCTATTATGACAAAGAGAAGTAAGCAGAAGGACTATGTTATTATGTGCCTGGTAATGAAAGTCATAAGAAGTTCTGAAGATCAAAAATTAAAACTAGGGCTGTGAAGGTTTAAAAAATAGGGTTGGGCACTGGCTGTGGGGGTGCATACCTTTAATCCCAGCACTCGGGAGGCAGAGGTAGGAGGATTGCGGTAAATTCGAGGCCATCCTGAGACTACATAGTGAATTTCAGGTCAGCCTGTACTAGTGTGAGATCCTACCTTGAAAAACAAAACAAAAAATAGGGTTGGGGATGTAGCTCAGTTGGTAGAGTGCTTACTTAGCATGTCCAAAGCCCTAAATCCCATATCCCTAGCACCACTTAAGCCAGGCACAGTGGTGTATGCCTGTACTGCCCAGCAGTTCAGAGGTGCAAGCAAGCAGACTGCAAGTTCAAGGTTATTCTCGGCAACATGGGGAATTTGAGACCAGTCTGGGCTACAGGAGACCCTATTTCAAGGTAAACAAATAAAATGTGTTCTCTAGATGAAAGTTTAAGTAGTCAGCTCTCTGCCTGTAGCTATTTTCTCTAGAAGCAATGACTCTGTAGTCACATGGGATAGATATCCTGAATTGTAAATAAGTAATTTTACTTGAAAATTGTATCAAGTAAAATTTTATATTTTGTACAGGAGATTCCAGATAGAAAAACTTCAACATTCATTCATATTAATTACTTAATTAAATCTGCCTTTTCTGAGATCTAATAACACTCCATATATGGAATAAAGACCACAGAGGAAAGCTATTTAAAACAGTGTCCTTTGAAAGCTATCGCTTTCATTGTAATATTTTAATACTTAAAATACTAGTAATACCATTCGATTCAAGTAGGTGACAGAATAAAAATGGTACACATTAAAACAAAACGTAGATGGTACCCAACTAGAGAATGCTTCGTGTTCTAAAAGCTCGTTTATAAATAGATCATGTGGAACCTGGAAACCCTTTTACAAAAAATAAATCTGTGAGGGTGACTGACGGTCTGGAAGAGGCCATAAATACATATCTAGCTCACAATGGTCCATGAATACAGTACACACGGCACACCTGTGCCAAAGAAGGAAGCCAGGGCTCCAACTTACCGAGTCCAGTCATCCGCTCCCATGCTCTGAGCACGTGTCTCCAGGGACCAGGACAGCAAGCAGATGATGCAACACTGGCAGAGCTTTTGTGTGATTAGGAAATGGAGTTAGAGTTAAATGTTATCTATCCTCCGAACCACAACCTAGGCTATTCCTCAACACAGAAGGAAAGATGTGGGCACAAGTTACCACTGAGAACTAAATGAGACAGTATACAAAAATGTTACACTATAAACTAGACAGGCCCCTCCCACCTTGCCAGGTAGAGAATCCTTCATGGACAGATGACCCAGAAGCACCAGTGAGTTCAAGGTTCAAGGTTAGCTTCTAAGCAAGGAGAGAAGAATAGGGGAAGAGAGTGAGGGAGGGAAGGAGCCAGGACTCCGGGATTCTCCACCTCCCTCAAAACTAAATTCACCTCTCGAATACCCTTTGAGTATCCTGTGAACTAAGACGCCAATCATGTCATCACAGGCAGAGGATACGGTATTGGTGGTATATATACTTTGACATCACTAAGCAGCAGCAGGTCCCACCCCCAGCCTCACCTCTGACTCAAGGACTTTATTAGACAACCGCACAGCAACTCTCTATGCCACAAGGTTCCTAGACTGGGAGAAATAACACAGCATCTCCTGTCTTCTTCTTAGGAGATTGGCATTAGGAGACTTTTATTTTAAAATTTTTGTTTATTTTTATTTATGTATTTGAGAGTGAGAGAGAGAGAAAGAGGCAGAGAGAGAATGGGCACACCAGGGCCTCCAGCCACTGCAAACGAACTCCAGATGCATGCGCCACCTTGTGCATCCGGCTTACGTGGGTCCTGGGGAAATCAAGCCTTGAACTGGTCCTTAGGCTTCACAGGCAAGCACTTAACTGCTACGCCATCTCTCCAGCCCCAGGAGGCTTTTATTTTAATGGAAAAATAACTGTGAATCAATGAAGTGCTTTCTGTAATGTGTTGTGGTCCTCAGGCCAAAAGGGCAACTTGAAACATTTTATAAAAGAAGAATAAAACAGTAACTGTTTCCCACATGTGCATGCAAGACTCATGTCAGGTATTCCAGTTAGGAGAAGAATTCAATTACTGTGTAAGGAGAAGAAAGAGAATCGAACCAACCACTGGCAGGGAAGCCGCAGCAAGGCCTTCTTAAAAGCTGCTTCTGGGCTGAAGAGATGGCTTAGCAGTTAAGGCGCTTGCCTGCAAAGCTAAAGGACTTCAGTTCGATTCCCTAGGACCCATGTAAACCAGATGCACAAGGTGGCGCATGTGTCTGGAGTTTATTTGCAGTAGCCGGAAGCCCTGGCGCACCCATTCTCTCTCTCTCTCTCTTTTCCTCTCACAAATAAATAAATAAAAATAAAGTATTTTTTAAAAAGCTACTTCTACTATCAGTGTCTGGTTTATGAAATACATTTATCCTTAAACAGAAGCTTTTGCTATTCAAATAAATGCTTATTTTAGTTTTTCTTGCAGTGTGTGTGGTTTAGTATTTTGGCAACCCTCATTGGCCTAGAACTCACTATGGAGAGCAGGCTGGCCTTAAACTTGGCAGTGAGCCTCCTGCCCCCGCTGTTCAAGTGCCTGCATTGCAGGTGTCTGCTTACTTTCAATGCTAAATGCTTAATGTCAAGCTTCCCAAACTTTTTTAAAAATTTTTTTTTATTATTATTTATTTGAGAGTGACAGAGAGAGAGAAAGAGACAGAGAGAGAGAGATTGAGAACGGGTGCGCCAGGGCCTCCAGCCACTGCAAACGAACTCCAGACGCATGCGCCACCTTGTGCATCTGGCTAACGTGGGACCTGGGGAACCGAGCCTTGAACCGGGGTCCTTAGGCTTCACAGGCGAGCGCTTAACCGCTAAGCCATCTCTCCAACCCAAGCTTCCCAAACTTTTAAAAGACTTTTTATTGCCAATCTCATGCATGTACACAAAATATCATGATCATAATCTCCACAGCCCTCCTTCCCCTTCCCCCCCAAAAAAACCTTTTTAATATCTGGATCCATGAACACTGTTTACTTATTTTTTTTAATTTTTTAAAATTTATTTATTTATTTGAGAGGGACAGACACAGAGAGAAAGACAGAGGGAGAGAGAGAGAATGGGCGTGCCAGGGCTTCCAGCCTCTGCAAATGAACTCCAGACGCATGCGCCCCCTTGTGCATCTGGCTAACGTGGGACCTGGGGAACCGAGCCTTGAACCGGGGTCCTTAGGCTTCACAGGCAAGCGCTTAACCGCTAAGCCATCTCTCCAGCCCACTGTTGATTTTTTTTCTTTTTCTTTTCTTTTTCAGCACTGGAGATTGAACTCTGGGCCTTATACATAAGCACTCAGCGTTCTTCCACTAAGCTACTATACTCTTAAAAATTGCCGATAAAGCCCAGGTGTGGTGGTGCATGCCTTCAAATCCCAGCACTCGGGAGGCTGAGATCGCTGTGAGTTCGAGGCCACCCTGAGACTACATAGTGAATTCCAGGTCAGCCTGGGCTAGAGCAAGACCCTACCATGAAAAACAAAACAAAAAAGTAATTGCTGATAAAAGGTTGGAGAGATGGCTCAGCAGTTAAAGCACTTGCCTGCAAAGCCTAACGACCCAAGTTCAATTCTCCATTTAGTACCTACTTAAAGTCAGATGCACAGAGTGGCACATGTGTCTGGAATTTGTTTACACTGGCTGGAGGCCCTGACATGCCCATTCTCTTTGTCTCTCTGCCTGGCGTGGTAGTGTATGTCTTTAATCCCAGCACTCGGAAGGCAGAAACAAGAGGACCGCAATGAGTTTGAGGCCAGCCTGAGACTACATAGTGAACTCCAGGTCAGGCTGGGCTACAGTGAGACCCTACCTTAGAAAACAGGCTGGTGATAGTTGGGTGGGGGAACTGTTTCCTTTGCAAGCATGAGGATCCAAATTCAATCCCAAGTATTCACATTAATGAAGGCTGAGACAGGAGGATCACTGAAACTCACTGATTAACCAATCTAACTTCACTGATGAGCTCCAGATTAATGAGATACTGTCTCAGAAAGAGGTAGATGGTGTTCCTGAAGACTATCACCTAAGACTGTCCTCCAGCCTCCACACACCTACATGGACATGAGCCACACGCACAGGAGCATAGAAACACACAACTGTGTACGTCAACATACCAAAAAACTGTGGAGGACCTCAAAGAGCTTTTGTTTGTATGTTTTTTTTTTAAATGTGTACTCCTTGACTTACTTGAGAATAACAATAAGCCCCTTACATTAACATAACTTATGTGTATTTATGAAAACTGTCTTTTCTAGGAGAGACTCTTTAGTGGGACGAGCCAATGTTTGTACATTTTTGCAAACCTCTTTTGTGTCTGTCTTAATTGAATAGCTAGACTCTCATGTCTCCTGCTGCATCCAGTCTGTTTGGTTAAATTGTACAAGGAAACTCCAGACTCACAGAGATGTACTTGGAACAGGAAGGAGGTTTTTAATAGATTTTCCAGGTAACTATAGAAATTTTTATTTGATAGTCACTAAAGCTTGACAATAGCTATTTCTTTTTTTTTTAATTATTTATTTATTTATTTGAGAGCGACAGAGACAGAGAGAAAGACAGATAGAGGGAGAGAGAGAGAATGGGCGTGCCAGGGCTTCCAGCCTCTGCAAACGAACTCCAGACGCGTGCGCCCCCTTGTGCATCTGGCTAACGTGGGACCCGGGGAACCAAGCCTCGAACCGGGGTCCTTAGGCTTCACAGGCAAGCGCTTAACCGCTAAGCCATCTCTCCAGCCCAACAATAGCTATTTCTTAAAGGCTGATTGCAACGTAGAATCTAAAACCCTTACTGGTGAACTTACAGTCTGCATATTCAAGAGATAATGGATGTAGAAAAGCAAACAAATGTCTTTGAATGGTGAAACTAGTGTTGACTTTGTAGATCTTCTACAAAGGCCTTAAGAGTCATACCTCATAAGATAAGTTGTTCTCAAAGTATGACACAAAGAACTTAGGGTCTTATGAGGTATGACTCTTGGATGAAGGGTGATAAAATATGAAACTTAAGGAGCAAAGTGAAATAACCTTACAAGGAAGGAGTGGAAGAAAGTCAAGTACAGTCAAACCATTTACTCTAGGCTCCATCTCTAACTTTTAGCATCTAGAAAATAGACATTATAACACAGGAGCTCAGGCAAGGGTCCAAGTTACAGTCTGAGATATGGTTGAACCTAAATAATCCAAACATCTTCAGAAGGACAATTTTTTTTTCCAACGATATGTGAGACCCCTTAGGTACACTACAATAAAACCTCCACTGGATCCCAACTGTTCATAGCCAGCCCATCTTCTAAACCAGCCTGGGATGCCACATGCCATGAGCTTTCCCACTGTTAAGATTTAAATGGGAAATGCCCCCTACAGACTCATGTGTCTGAACACTCAGTTCCCACCTTGTGCTTTGGAGGTTGTGGAAATTGGCCTTGGGCGGGGGTACCCCTTGAGGGTTATAGCTGCCTTGCTTCTGGCCTAAGCTCCCTGCTTCCTCATCTGCCTCACATAACAAGCCCACAGTCAGGGCTTCCCCCCCCCCCCATGATGGACTGTACCTTCTCACAATGTCATCAAAGTAAGTCCTCCTTTAAGCTGTCTTTGTCAGAGATTTGGACACAGTGAGGAGAAAAACTAACCAACACAGAGAAGCCAGGAACACTCAGTTCTGGCAACACAGGCCACCTGCTTAATTTCATTTTGACCTACTCCTCTTCCTTCTGATGTCTACCTAGCTCCTACTCCAGACCTTCTGCTTCTGTGTGGCGCCATGGTCTTCTTAGAATCGAAGCCAGGATTGGCTTGCCTTGGCACTGACTTTTGACTTTCTACATAGATTGTGATTTGTTCTGCTACTGACTGCCTTGGGAAGTCCCTAGCCCATCCTTCATGCCAGTTTCAGCCCTCTGCACCCATGCTTGACACTAAGGGTGAGGGTGGGTGTGACACTCTTCTGTGGGTAATCTTAAAAAGCTGATGCTTAAGCCAGGCATGGAGGCTTATGCCTTTACTTCCAGCCATCAGAAGGCAGAGGTAGGAGGATTCTATGAGTTTGAAGCCACCCTGAGACTATGAGACTACACAGTAAATTCCAGTTCAGCCTGGGCTAGTGTGAGATACTCCTCCCCCCGCCCAAAAAAAAAAAACTGATGTGTTTCAGTTTTCTTATACTAATTTTTCTTTGTCCCTGTTTCTTATTGCACCACAGAACATGGAAATAAGTCATTTTCATGCTATTAGCACGTTTAGGAAACAGGCTTCTACGGTAATTAAACTAATGAAGATGACCCTAGATTGAAGAAACAGCAATTAGAGTTGACTGAATAGGCATTAGGGGAAATGAAGACATTCACATTCAAAGAAAGATGAGATTTTTAAATAAGAGATAAAATTAATAACATTCCAAACTGTATCAAGCAGGAAAGAGCTACTAGTAACTCAAAGAGGGCTTGGGGACATAAACAGTTCTAGTGAAAACAAAAGTGACACTGACATTTCATGAAAATAAAAACATAACAGGGCAGGCTGAAGGAAAGTAAAAAATTAGAAGAAACAATCCCAGTCTCTACAACTGAAATTTTTTCATATATATTCTAGTTGTTTTCCCCCAAAACAACAAAACCATGTTTTAAAGTAATAATTCAAATCCTGTGCTACCATTTGGGGTGACGTAGAAACCAACAGAAGCCCTGTTCTCTGGTCCGCATCCCTGCCCACCTGGCTCACTGTGGCAGAGGCATGTGCAGTTCAGGGGTCACCGAGGTGAAAGGTGACTGGAGGGTGGGACCACAGATAGAGCAGGCTTGGCTGTGCTGGTCCTTGGCAAGGACAACAGTTATTACCAGTTAATTTCCCATCACACTGGGTATGGTCACATGATCTAGTATGTCGGATTCTCTCTTTAAACCTCACAGGGGGGCTGGAGAGATGGCTTAGCAATTAAATGCTTACTTGAGAAGCTTAAGGACCCATGTTGAACTCTCCAGATCCCATGTAAGCCAGACGCACAAAGGTGAAGCAAGTACAAGGTGGCACATGCCCACTAGGTGGCTCAAGTGTCTGGTGTTCGATTGGAGTGGCTGAGGCCCTGATATTCCAATTCTCTCTCTCTTTGTCTGTCTCTCTCTCACTCTAAATACACACACACACACATTTCAGGATTGGAGAAATGGCTAAGCAGTTAAGGCGCTTGCCTGCAAAGCCTAAGGACGCATGTTCTACTCTCCAGATGCCACATAAACCAGACACACAAGGGTGAGGCAAGTGCAAGATCTCACTTGCCCACTAGATGGCGCAAGCATTTGGAGTTCGACTGCAGTGGCTGAGTCTCCCTCTCTCTCTCCCCCATCTCTAAAATAAGTAAATAAATAATTATAAACCTCACAGGACAAAGGCAGAAGAGAAAAAGGCTAGCAAAAGGAAGACCCTTCTCACAAGCCTTTTCCAAGCTATGAGGTTTAGGGTCAGATCAGTCACACGGCTTCTAGAGACCTCAGTTGCCCACTTACTAAGACCACAGGTGTCCTGAGGGCAGCTTACCCACTAGAATAAGGGCTTCAAAGGCCCTTGGGGGAGGGGGAGAAAGAAATGCTCATTACTGCTGCTGCTGTTGCTATTAATAAGTGGGACTTATGATAAAAGGAGAAGACTGTTAATATGAATTCTCTCTTAACTCAACCTTGACATTTTTAGGTTTTCTTTCCTTTAAGATGTATATGCCCAGCTATGACTCAAAGGCTTCTTTTATAAAGTACAATATTTCTGTAACCACTGTTATATATAGCCTTGAGCAATCATGATTAATATGATTTTTAATGCAGAAATTAAATATGCTATAAACTCTAATTATCATCATGCTGGGTTGTGAACATTATTATTAGGTGAAACCTTAGGAAACATTTAAACCTATCATGCCTCCTAACCACTTTATATTTTAATTCTAGTTCTACAGATTTAGGAGAGGGAAGGGAGGGAGAAGGGGAGAGAGAGAACACCCAAATTGTCCTTTTCCATGTGACCATGAGTGCTTTTTTTAGCATTGTTGTTTGGGCCTTTTTTTTCACACTCATCCCTAAAGAACGCATTGGAGCTGAACTATTGTAAGACTGTGTCGGATTTGAACTATTTTATCATCAGCTGTCTGCTATTTCACAGGAGAGTTGAAGTATGTGAGGTTTTATAAAATCAGAACGGACTTTTAGAGTAGTAAGACTTTATCAACAGTGACTGTGTGTTATATGCAACTTGGCTCAAAAAAAAAAATGAAAGCTTCAGAAATTATCTTTATCACAGAGAACACTGAACTGTAAGAACATCCTACTGTAAAGGCATAGAACCAAAGATCAAAAAAATATGCAAAAAAAATTATTTTTTCAAACTCAGAGTGGACAGAAAAGAAAGAGCTGGTGTCAGCCACGGTGGTGCCAGGCCGGGCTGGCTGGGACGTCCTCTGGGAGAGAAGATGACTATAATGGGCACTCTGTGAGCTCCAGGCCCAAAGCTGCTTCCCCACAGGCAGCTTTGTTCCTTCTTTGCACCGGCAAAGTTGAGTGCAAATTTCTGTAGCGATGCACTCTGGTCGCTTCCAACAGAGATACTGCTCCGGCCAGGTCAGCTTCATTCCCACTGGAAGAAATGAACCTTGGCTTTGTATGGAAGAAAAAGAAATGCTACGAATACCCTTGTTTATTTTGGAAGCATTCACGGAATATTCAAGACACACTGAAAGTGATGTAGTTCTGAAGCAGAGAGGTCATATTTGTAGCTAGAAGCAAAAGCCAGATTGGAGAAAGATGAAAAGATAGAGGAACTTACTAACTGGCTGGAAACTTAAAACCCTACATACATATCCGACCCACCTGTTATCCTCTGACTTTGTATCAGCAGGACCCAATTTTAAAAAAAGAAAGAAAGAGAGAAGAAATCAAGAGGCCTGGGGACAGCTCAGTTGGTAAAGTGTTTGTCTCATCTACATGAAGACCTGAGTTCAATTCCCAGAATAAAAAAAAAAAAACTTGGTTAAGCTGAGCAAATGACCCAGGGGTTAAAAGTACTTCCTGCAAGCATGAGACCATATGAGTTGGATTCCTCAGCACCCAGGTTTTAAGCTGGATGTGACCATGCATGCCTGTAACCTCAGTCCAGTGGGGAGTGGAGACCAGAGAATCATTGGGGCTCCTGGTTCAGAGAGATTCCATCTCAAGGAAATACATGGCTAAGCAATGGAGGTTGGGGTGGTCTGGATGCAGAATGTCCCGCATAGACTCAGCGGGTGGTCTTGAGGCACTAGAGCCCAGCCTCCCCTGCTACAGTCCTCTCTCAGCCTCCTCCCGGCTGATGTGATGTTTTGATCCTGGCTTCCTGCTCCTGCCACACTTTCTCCACCATGATCATCTACCCTCTGGGACTGTAGGCCAAAAGAAACCCCTTTCCATCCATCCTTAAGCTGTTTCTAGTCAGGTATTTTGTCCCAGCAACAAGTAACGGTTACAGAGGAGGACATCCGACATTCTCCTCTGGCCTCCATGCATGTGATTGGGTTCACACATCTCTACACACACACACACACACACACACACACACACACACACACACACGTGCATATACCACAACACCATACCACACATACTAGACATGCAAAAAAAAAAAAAATGCTGTTATACTTAGTGAGGTAACCCAGGCCCAGAAAGCCAAACATCACATGTTCTCTTTCATATGTGGACCCTAGCTACAAATGATTGAACTTCTATGTGAGTAGGAATAAAACTCTGTAGCACAGGCCAGTAAGCTAGAAAGGGGATAGAAGATAAAGGGAACAGAAAGGGAGGGAGAAGGAACTTAAGAGGATGGTATTGTATATATGTAAGTAGAAGAATAGATTAATGGGGAGTGAAAAGGCCTCAGTGAGGTCAGGGGAAGAGACTGAGTAAAGGAAAGGTGGAGGGAGGGCTAATTAACATATAAGAGGATATAAATAAGTCATTTGGAAACCTACTTTTCTGGACAATGGAACACCCAGGAGCCATAGAATGTTACTAGAAAATTTTCAATTTTCAGTGCCAGGGGTGGGATACCTTCCAGTGAGTTGTGGCTAGGGAGGCCACTGATACCCCGAAACATTATAGGACATTACCGAGGCTCTTGGTTTTCCACCTGGAATAGATGGTAAGACCCTATTGCTGAAGACTGCACATACTAGGGCTGCAAGGCCACTGAGAAATCCTGCTGGAGCTGAGCTGATAACCTCCTCCATGTAGACCAGCTAACAGAAAGCTGGAAAAAGCCATGCTGCATGCAGTTCAATGGGAGAGAGAGAAATCACCAGTGGTGATACTCAAGAGTGGACACTGCAAGCCTCAAATTTGGCCAGCCAGGCCAAGTGGGCCAACAGGTACAGTAGTGGCACGTCTGTTATGGGGGAAACCAGCTGCTCTCTAATTGGACTGGAGGCCTGCTCCATGGGAGGGAATACACCCCTGATACTGAAAACCTAAACAGGGGCAGTCGTAACCCCTAGGGGTACAAGGTCTATTGGGGTTTGGCTAAATGCATATACTATGCTCATGAAACTGCCAGGTAAGCACTTCTCTTAATGTTCATACCCCTAATAAGAGCCAAAGGAAGGGGAGGATTTGCAACGTGCTCCTCCAGACACAAAATGGCCTGGATATCCATGACCTTGCAGTGCCTGACACCACCTACACAGGACCATCATAATAGGAGGAAAAGATGATGGCATCAAGATGAAAGCGAGACTGCCTAAGAGGGAAGTTGTCAATAAAAAAATAAATTCTAAATTTAAAAAATGCTAAACGTAGCCGGGAGTGGTGGCTCGCGCCTTTAATCCCAGCACTCAGGAGGCAGAGGTAGGAGGATCACCATGAGTTCGAGGCCACCCTGAGACTACATAGATCCTACCTCAAAAAACAAATGCTAAACGTGTGGCACATTATTATAATCCAACAGGTCTCTGGAGCTGACTGGTTAGCCATCCTAGCTGACTTGCTGAATTCTAGCACTGAGAGGTGCTGTCTCAAGGAAAAGCAAGCAAACAAATAGGAAAAACAGGTGGCTGGCAGCTAAGATATGACACTTGAGGTTATGGCCTGGTCTCCACCCACATGTGCACCTCCACCCACACTAGCATGTATGCAGACAATTAAACAAATTAACAAAATTAAATTTTAAAAAGGAGGCATCAAGCTTGAGGTGGCACACGCTTGCAATCCCGGCACTCACAGGCTGAGACACAAAGATTGTCAGTTCCAGCATAGCCTGGGTTACATGGTGAGCTCGAGGTCAACCTGCGTTATGTAGCAAAGCCCTTTCCAAAAACAAACAAATAAATAGGGCTGGGTGTGGTGGTGCACACCTTTATTCCAGCACTCAGGAGGCAGAGGTAGAAGGATCGCCATGAGTTCAAGGCCACCCTGAGACTACACAGTGAATTCCAGTCACCCTGGGCTAGAGAGAGACCCTACCTTTTAAAAGAAGAAGGAGGAGGAGAAGGAGAGGGACAGGAAGGGGGAGGAGGAGGAGGAGAGGTGTACTCAGAACAAACAAGGAGGAGAGAAAAAAGAGCAATGTGGCAGAGAGAAGCCTAAAATAACGTGCTGGTCAATTACATAGCTATTTCTTCAAACTCAAGTCCTGGGAAATTCATTCCCCTCTCCAGACGTCATAAATTACCTCTCCATAAAAGCATCTGAGTTCCGAAAGGTCCATCATTCTTCACCAGGGAATGGCAAGAAGGGACAGAGCCCCGCTCTATGATTATACTGACAGGATACCCACTTCCTGCCGGCTGCACAAAGGAACCACCATGGGCTTAGTGACTTCAAACAGCCTACTGTTGGCATCTTGCACTTAATGGAGGTCAGAAGTGTAAAATCAGTCCCACTGGACCGAAATCAAAGTGCCAGCAGGGCTGGGTCCCTTCTTGGAGCTCCAGGGGAAGAGTCCATTTCTTTGCCTGTCCCAGCTTTAAGAAGTGACTCACATTCCATGGTCCAGGACCCCCTCCTTCCTCCTCAAAACCAGCAGTGGCTGAGTCTTTCTCACGTAGCATCTCTGACACTGGCTCTTCCACCTTCGTCCTCTTCCACTTATAAAGACACGTATGATTTCTAAAGTCCACTCAGATAACCTAGAAAATCATCCTATTTCAAGGGTAACTAAGAACTTTTATTCCTGGGGCTACAGAGATGGCTCAGCGGTTAAAAGCACTTGATGGCCAGGTTCCCCAGTACCCATGTAAAGGCAGATGCACAAAGTGGCGCATGTGTCTGGAGTTTGTTTGCAGTGGGTGGAGGCCCCAGTGCGCCATAGCCGCTCTCTTTCTCTGTCTGTCTCTTCCTGTCTCAAATAAATAATAATAATAAAAGAACTTTTATCCCATCTGCAGACTTATTCCCCTACCCCCAAAACATGTCACAGGTTCTGAGAAGCAGGACACAGACATTTGTGAGAACCCCACAGTTTTGCCAACCACAGACACCAAGAACAAAACAAACATGCTTTCTTCATTAATTTTCCAACAAAAGCATTCTGGCTCAGGAGTGAGTACATTTGCATGCATGGACGTGTAGACTATGTATGTCATAGTATGCACATGGGTGTGCGTGCAGACGCACACACCTTGTGAGCATGCATGCAGAGGCCACAGAAGAACTCTGGACGTCCTCTCAACTGCTCATCTACCTAATGCCTTGAGATGGGGTCTCTTCCTCAACCTACAATTGCTGGGTTTCTTTGGTCAGTGGGCCCCAGGAATTCTCCAGTTTCTGCTTCCTGCAGACTGGGGTTAGAGACATGCATGGTCACACACAGTTTTTAAAATGGGTTCTAGGGAGTCAAACCTGGGTGGTCTCCAGTCCTCACAGGCACTCAGGGCTTAAGTAACAAGTGCTCTTAACTGTCTAGCCATCTCCCGGCCCTGAAAAGTGTTTTATCAAGTGACTTCAACTTTATCCCCTAAGTTCTGGATTCATGATTTTCTTCTGCTGGTTGCCCCATCTCTTGAGTGCAGGGACTTATCGTAGGACCACATCCTTGGCCCTCCCGTCACCCCTCCCATCTTCAAGTTGATGATTCTTGCCATGTTTTCACCCAAGAAAGTCATAGCCTTCATCTCACACTAAAAATAACCAAGGCGAGTGATCAATGACCACGCCCTGCCTCCAGCTAAAATCCATTGCACAAGAAATTTGGCAAGACATCCATTCAATCTAACAGATTGTAACTCAACACGTGCAAGGTGTTGGCATGGCATGTCCACTATTCAACAAAAAGTGGCACACTCTCTGTCCTTTCCAGGCTCAGCTTAGCATTTTTTCCAGTACTTCCTAGGGGAGTACAGGGAAGCTATCTTTAATTATGTCCCATTTCAGCTGAATGCCTATTCGAGAGCGTATAATAAGACAATGCATAAAGAAAGCAGGGATCACTAAAATTAGGCAGCATATAATAAAAGTGAGGGTGTCACAGCAGGTAAAGGTGTTGAGTTTGGTTGAGGACACCAGTGTCCCACATGCTTTCCAGTGTGTGACCTTTGATCCACACAGCACCAGGCCAGGTATGCCGAGTAGTCCTGATATTTTTGTTTATCTTGCAGGATTTCAGATCCCAAAAGCTCACATAAATCAGCTGAGGTCAAGCAGTAACTGGTAAGGCCTGAGACTCACATTCAGGTCTTAATGCAGATGATTTTCTCCCTTCACTTCTGCCAGGCATCTGGCTGTCGGGTCTCTCCTTCACTTTCTTCCGGACTGCCACACCACTTCTGACTGCTGTCTGCTCTCTCTTCTGCACCTTACTATCTCCTGACTACAGCCATCACCCAACTTAACCAACTCCTCCTCTCAAATGTCAACTGATTCTACCCTGCCATGAGCACGCATAAGGGACCGCATTCTTCACAGGGCTGCTCCCATCTTTCCAACTGAGCACCTGAAACGCGCCCTGGATGATGTCACCCAGCCTCTCTGCTCTGAGCTCCGACCTCAGCTCTGATTGATCCCTATGGCTCTCCCTGGCACCGCTTTCCCAACACGTTGACCTTGATGAGATCATTACCCCATCCTGCCTCCATGCCATGCTCTGAGTCATAATCCTTACTGCCCCGTGGAATTCCTCTGCTGACGACTCCCTGCTGCCTCAGCTGCACCTCTGTCTGGCCACCATGGAGAGGATGGACACAGCTCTATCCTAGTAAACTTGGGTCCTTTCTCTTCTTGGGGAGCAGGGAATAGTGATGATGTGGTGTTGTCAATACGCCTTCCATGGCATTTCTACAATGAAGGGAAAAAATCTATAAGCTCGCTCAGCCACTAAACTAAAGCAGAGCAAAGCAAAAACCTCTTAAGGTCCAGATCCCACATAGTTTGCAACATTAAGAATGTTTAATTAAACATATTTTATTATGTATTTCCAGGTAGAGAGACAGGAGAGAGAAAGGAGAGGGAGACCGAGGGCAGGTGTGTCAGGGCCACTGCAAACAAACTCCAGATGCATGCATCACATCCAGCTTTATGTGGGTCCTGGGAATTTGAACCCCGGCCATCAAGCTTTGATAACCGCCAAGCCGTCTTTCCAGCCCTAAATGAAGAATTTTCCAAGTCACTAAATTCTCTGGTCTTTGAAAGTTAAAGTCTTTTTTTTTTTTTTTTTTTTTTTTTTTTTGGTTTTTTGAGGTAGAGTTTCACTCTAGCCCAGGCTGACCTGGAATTCACTATGTAGTCTCAGGGTGGCCTCGAACTCATGGCAATCCTCCTACCTCTGCCTCCCGAGTGCTGGGATTAAAGGCGTGCGCCACCATGCCCGGCTTGAAAGTTAAAGTCTTAAACAGCCATTATCAGTCACTTCCTAGAAAAGCCCAGAGAAAGGGGCTGAATGAATGCCACAAGTCTTGATTTCTCCAGGGCCGATGCCCTTCATCTTTGAAGGGTACTGCGCCTGCCTCTGGGGTGCACTCAGTAGCCTCACAGCAGCCTGATGGTGCAGGGCAGACACCCTCCTCACCCTCAGTGCTGCCTCCCACAGAGGGGCACAGTGGAAGCAGGCACTCTTGCCACAGATGCAGCAGCTCCAGGCAACACATCGCAAACAAGCTTGTAAACATCAATGCCCTACAAATCTGTGACAGCTCTCAGGAGGGCAGGTGCTCCCCAGTCTGGAACTCTCCCTGCTGACAGTGGGTCCCTGGTACAGAAAGAAGCAACATGCAAAAGTGAACAAGAGAGAGAGAGAGAACCACACCAGAACTGAGATACCACTATCTGCCTTACCTTACAGTAGAAAAGACATGCTTCCTGGTTTCCAAAAGGTGAGGCTGGTCCTTAAACTATCTTTTACAGCTCCTTCATTTTGTTAGTTCTTAGAACCACAGCCAGGCCAACATAAAAGTGGGGGGGGGGACACCTAATAAGCACCTGTCAAAATAGATTCATTATCATTTTATTCTAAATCGGGCTCCAGACTATCTCTACCAGAGCACTCAGAGAAATGAGGACACTTGCTTATAAATATCTAACAGGGCTATAATAAAGACACAGGCTCCTTTGAAAGTCTATAATGGAAAGTGGTGATTTTGTAAAATAATTGTTGAAAGTTTTTTTAAGTTTTTTGGGGGGGGGTGTTTAGTATCTCTATTTTAAGAAAATACAATATGACTAAAGTAGGTTATGACATTGATTAAAATAGTCAAATACAAAATAATTGAGAAATCTAGAAATTGCCGCCATTAAAGCTACAGCCATAAAGAGGCAGCCCCTTGCCACGAGGCCATACTCCAGCAAGATGGGCATTGGGTGCTGCCTCCCGACAGCTGTCCCGAGTTACTCACATCCCGGTGAGGCTTCCTTCCCCTTGAAAACCCTCAGTTTAATGCCCTTCACTTTGTTGTTTCCAAAATCCCCCAAATCTTGGGTTGTTTTATTTTTCTGGAATTTCAGATAACAAATAATCCACACCAGAAATAACAGAGAAAAGCTTCAGCACCCTGATAACATGCCCAGCAAACAGACCTTCCCCAAACCTGTTGGCAGTTTAAAGTTAGCTTCCATGAGTTCGGCTGCCCTAATTTCTCACTTTTCTCTAGGGCCTGGGTGGGCTTGCTGCACACATGCAGTTCGTTCCCTATTCCACAGAAACTCCTTCTGTGCTCCAGGAAGCTGCTGCTGTTTGTAAAAATATTTTATTTATGTATTTGCAAGGAGAGAGTGAGAAAGAGGGGAGAGAATAAGAATGGGCATGCCAGAGCCTTTAGCCACTGCAAACGAACTCCAGATACATGTGCCACTTTGTGCATCTGGCTTTATGTGGGTACTGGGGAATGGAACCAAGGCCATCAGACTTTGCAGGCAAGGACTTTAACTCCTGAGCCATCTCTCCAGTACAATACTTTTTTTTTTTTTTTTTTTTAAGCACAATAACCAGCTTATTAGAGGGTGGCTTTCTCAGGGGTAAAACTAAACTGTTCTGAAGTTCCGATCAGACAGATCAGAAATCTGAAAATTTGGACATGAAAGTGGCCAGTACACTCTCACATGGGGCACATTGATATAAGTACTTGGAACTAAACCACTGCAACATGCAAACTAGTATGTCACAGCAGCCCAGAAATGCAAAAACCATGTAGAAGACAGGGGTACTTTTTCTTTCTCAGGCTGGGTGGTAGGTACAGGGTGTCATCTTAGTAACGTTAACAGTGCATAAATGCTATATGCTCTTTTGTGTGTGAGACAGACTTCATAATTTTATGAAGATCACAAATATAATGAAAACTCAATTTTCAATATATATATATACACACACACACACACACACACACACACACACACGTATGTATGTATTGGGTAGAACATAAAATTGAAGGCAGAGAGTTCCTTTCTCTTCATCTTGACCTTTTTTTTTTAAGTATTTTATTTTGGTTTATGTGAGAGAGAAGAAGAGAGACAGAATGGGCATGCCAGGGCCTCCAGCCACTGCAAACAAAGTACAGATGTGCACCTGGCTAACATGGGTTTTGGGGAATCAAACTGAGGTCCTTTGACTTTGCAGGCAAGCACCTTACCCACTAAGCCATCCCTCCAGCCCCAATTAAAACTTTTTAATTAAATTTTTTAAGGTTTAGAGAACCTTTATTTGATTAAGAAAAAGAAAGCGAGCAAAGTGCGAACAGCCCCTGCCATCTAGAAGGCAGGAGGGGTAAGAGCTCACGTGGAGTGGGGTTCCCCACACCTCAGCCCATCTAGTCTGAGACAAGGCAGGGCTTGTCAGAGCAGACACCTGGAAGTTCAAGACAGGTGAAAAGCCAAAAAGAGGCCTACCGGCCTGGCAAGCATCTATTTATAATCTTACTGTGGTGGGCCTTACCCTGAAGCTCAGATGAGTCTAAGGGAGCTGATTGGTGTTGAACTTGGGGGCTGGCTCAGGAAGAGGCCAGCCCTGACACCAAGTTTGGGGGCTGAGCTTAATCAACCACAATGCCAGGATCAGATTTAAATCTAAATTTACAAAAGGGGAGCTCCTTCCCAGGGAGGGGCTCACGTTGTTTACGGATAAACAGATCTAGGTAACTCCTTTAGTCAAGAGAT
The DNA here is from genome assembly GCF_020740685.1 of Jaculus jaculus. Lineage (NCBI taxonomy): Eukaryota > Metazoa > Chordata > Mammalia > Rodentia > Dipodidae > Jaculus > Jaculus jaculus. The sequence goes on along the minus strand of NC_059108.1, from coordinate 109,156,230 downwards.
AAGGAGAGTTGGGTATGGTGGTGAACATCTTTAATCCCAGCACTCCAGAGGCAAAGGTAGAGGATCACTGTGAGTTCAAGGCCACACCGAGACTATATAGTGACTATATAGTGAATTCCAGGTCAGCAAGACCCTACCTCAAAAAAAAAAAAAAAAAATGATTTAAGAGATAAGAGAGAAGAGATCCTTCTCTGATCTCTAGTAAAGTGGAGATTGTAAGGGCAGACTCAAGGACATTCTTGCTTTTTACTTTTGGGGCCCAGTCACCCTAAACTGTCTCAGTACCCCCTCTAAAGAAGTAACCCTAACTGCTGTTAGGGACTAGGGGTGGTGACCAATCTGGCTTCTTCAAGTGGAGTGGGGTTGCCCGGTGTGAAACTTCTCCAGTGGGACTATCTAAGAGACCTCAAAAGCATATTGGAGCAGTCCTGGAAGAAAATGGAAGAAAGAATAAAACCAAGGAGTTAAGGGGAGTGAGCACACAGCGATCTGGAGGCCTTGAGTGTTCCCATTCTCATGGGCTTTCAGACCTCCGAGAGCCATTGAGGGAACTCAGGTAGGTGGAGTTAGGTTGTCTCTGGACCATCTGAGTGTGAGCTGACCGTAAACGAGCAGAAATAAGGTTAAAACAGAAATTGAATATACAGGTTCCCAAAATTAATAGAATGCCTATAAGGATTATGATAGGTAAAGTCTTCACTTTAGATTTATAAATGTGTATGAGTTTGTAAAATTTCAGAACATCATAAGATTGAAGACTGTCTCATCTCATCAATTTTTCTAGTGATGTCCCAAGAATAAAATTCTGTCTTGTACAGACAAACCATCTACTTGTTTAGAGGTGTTGATTTTTTTTTTTTTAACATCAGAAATTCATTTTGTATGTCAGTAGAACAGTCCTAAATCTCGCTGTTCCTAACAGCATCCCTGGCGCTCTTTTTCTTTCTTGATTCAAGAGCCTCTTTCCAATCACCCGAATTGCTTCTGTGAACACATCGGTTTAATTTGTTTCTCCAGTGAGTCCAGAGAAAGTTAGAGTATGCTTAAAGGAGAAATGCCCCAGTTTAAAGGCTAGTGGAAATCTACAATTCTTGCCAGAACAGCACCTTGAAATTCTGAAAAGTGGAACAGCCAAGCCAAGAACAAATCACTAATTATACCGTAAACAAGTATGGTCAGTGAGGACAAGGGAAGGGAAGGGAAGGAAGCATTAGAATAAAACAATGGAAGTAGAAAACTTCCGCTTCTGTTTTCTGAATGCCTCCTAAAGTGCTGAATACGGGCTGGAGAGATGGCCTAGCAGTTGAGGCACTCACCTGCAAAAGCTTAAGAAACCAGGTTCCATTCCCCAGGACCCACATAAACCAGATGCAAATGGTGACACACGCATCTGGAGTTCATTTGCAGTGCCTAGAGGCCCTGGAAAAACACATTGTCTCCCCCTCCTCTCTGCCTCTTTCTCTCTCTCTCTTTCAAATAAATAAATATAAATAAAATATTTAATAAATAAAATGCTGAATACACCAAAAACAGAAGAACCACAAGTGTCGCTGGGATCGAAGGATATACACACATCAGGCCTAAACAGTCCAACTCCTTGCTCAGGGAGTAGTACTGAGAACAGGATTCATTTGCTCATTCATGCCACTGGCTACAGGCCAAATGCCTGTACAAACATTGTTTTCTTAGAAATCAATTTCACAGGCTGATGGGCATAGTGGGAGCCAAAGCTGTACACACTGGACTCCAGGCACAGCTGGGCACCCGAGCTGTGTAATGCACATGCTTATCAGCTCCCGTTAGCTCAAAGAGAGAGAGAGAAGCTGCTATTGCTAAATCGCTAGAGAGCTCATTGAGGTCAGAGTTAAAAATCTCTATTCACAAAACTGCCTACATTATGCATATGCTACTCTGTCTTTAGGTTTCATTATCTTTGGGCTCGTGACAAGTAAGGGTTAGGCTGGGGAGATGGCATGTGAATTGAGCACAAGCATGAGAACCCGAGTTCAGATCCCCAGGCCCCATGTGAAAACACCTGGTGTGGTGACAGGTGCCTGTGAGCCCAGGGCTTGGAGACAAGAGACTGGAGGATCCCTGAGGTCTGTTGGTTAGCTGGACTAGTGGACTTGGTGAGCTCTAGATTCTGCGCGTGATCCTGTCTCAAAAAGTAAAACGGGGCTGGAGAGATGGCTTATTGATTAAGATGCTTGCCTGTGAAGCCTAAGGACCCATGTTCAATCTCTCTCCAGATCCCACATAAGCCAGATACACAGAAGGTGAGGCAGGTGCACAGTTGCACATGCCCAGTAGGTGGAGCAAGCATCTGGAGTTTGACTGCAGTGGCTGAGGCCCTGGTGCACCAATTCCCTTTCTCTCTCTCTAAAAAATAGTAATAATAAAATAAAATAAATGAAGCACAGAGTGACTGAGGAAGGCACCTGACATTGACCTCTAGCCTCCATGTGCATAGACACACATGTATGAATGTACAGATAACCATACACAAAAGTTATAATTAAAATAAAACAAGGACATTATCAAGTAGCAATGGTAGTATGACTAGTTTTATTTTCTTATTAAAATAAATCAAGGGTGGGGAGATGGCTCAGCAGTTAAAAGCGCTTGCTTATAAAGCCTGCCAGCCTGGGTTTGATTAACCCTGTACCCATGTAAACCCAGATGCACAAGGTGACACATACATCTGTCATTCATCTGCAACAGCAAGAGGCCCTGGCACCTCAGTTCTGAGGCTGAGAAGGTTTCTGTCCTTGGGAGTCTTGTATCATTCCCATGAGAACACTCGTGTATTCTTGGAGTGAGTCCCCAGCTCCTTATGTTCCAAGCAACTAGGAGACATTTGACAGGAAAAGATGCAGAAGGAAATATCTTCCCGCCTAAAAGTTATTGTCAGGGCCATGATGTGTTGGTTTTGTTTTCAATGACATCCTCCAGAAAGAAACACATTATTCTGGGGTTTAAATAAGCAGCTCATGAATGTGGATAGAGATCTCCCACTTCATCTGAAGGGAATGAATGGCCCAGACCTGGAACTTCCATAGCTATCCAGTCCCGTACCCCTTCCAAAGTCTTTTGAGCTCTAGCTAATAGCTAAGGGAGAGTGTTGAGGAAGTCTCTAGTAGCAACTGGATTCCAGAACTTTGTTTCTGTCTTGCCTTCCCCTTTGATCCTTATCATTTTCCTCAGCTGTCCTCCCACCGTCATTATGAGATGGGTTGGGGGTTTTCTTCTCTCTCCAGTGACCTAGCACTGCCCTCTCATCCTGAAGTCTTTAAGTCGCACGAGCCGTTTGTAGCTCTATGACCCCGTATCCACAGTAGTTCTTATGGACGGTGACCTAAGAGTGACTGGGGGGTCAGAATCTGTACTCCAACTCGTCCGCCTTAGTTTCTGCCTACAGAGAAGCTCTTCATACCCAGACATGAGCCTTGACTACCCAGTGCTTCATAAGGCCTAACACCGGAGCTGCCAGGGGAACTTTAGGCCACTTATGAAGCCCACAATTTAACCTCAACATAGCCAAGGAACCACGCTAACCCTTCCGTTTACCTAAGTCAAGGGAGAACTCTTTGATTTGCATGAAATTGAAAATATTTGTGTTGTAGACATTAAATTTTAATGTTTTTAAACAGCTGCCGAGTTTCTGTTAAGGCTCGCATTCCTGTTTTGTTTATATTACTGTTTTTCACCTTCATCCAAACATGAAGGAATCAAAAGGATAAAGGGGAAGTTCAGGGGGAAGCAGGAGACTAACACCAAAGATGAACCAACGTGGCCGTGACAACAGTAAAAGCAATGCCATTTTATTTAGAATCTGGACTCCATCTATCTACTTCCATAATGGATTTAATAGGTCTTAAAATAAACACACGTACAGGATAGTTGGAGTACAGAAAAGCAGGGCTAATCCACGAGGGAGAAAGAAGGGATAACCACCAGGAAACAGACATGACAGCTATTGTAACGAAGCACTAATTTTGGCTCCAAGCTTTAGGAAACCCAAGCTAGAAAGGAAACATGATAGGTTGCGTATTCTCAGTTTCACAAAGGTGGAAGCAAATGCATTTGTCAGCAGGGACCATCCATTTTCTACCACTGAGGTCAAAGAGGAGTCAACGGCGTAGCGCCTCCACTAAACACGCAAGCACATGAGTCAGAAGAGCAACTCCTGCAGCCAGGTGGCCATTTCTTGACTATTGGTAGGAACAAACATCCAGACTGGATGTCGAACACTTCCCAACCTTACTTGACATGGTATTCGTGGGCTGTTTCTTGATGTTAATGGGATGAAACAGTAGCTCTTGGAGACCTGGGAGTAGCTGACAGCTAACCTGCCCTGTGGGAAGGATGGAGGTTGATGAGCATCTCAGAATGGTTATACAGTCAATGACGGTCTGTGGGAAAATGAAGGGTCCTGCCTTGACTCCACCAGAAGAGACACCTTCCCCCTTGGCTCCCATAGGCACACTGCTTTCCGATTACTTTTTCTAAATACACAAATACACTTAGCACATGTCCAGAAGAAAAACAAATTCTGAGAGAAACTATTCGGTTGACAGGGTGCTGTCTTACAAGCAATTAGGTCAATGGAGGTATTGGATGCACTTAATTAAGATTTTCTAGGTACCAAAAAAAAAATCCCCAAATGTACCAATAGCACCCTAGAAAAATCCCTTCCCGCTGGGCGTGGGGGCGCATGCTTTTTAATCCCAGCACTTGGGAAGCAGAGGTAGGATGATTGCCATGAGTTCGAGACCACCCTGAGACTCTATAGTGAGTTCCAGGTCAGCCTGGGCCAGAGTAAGACCCTACCTCAAAAAAAAAAAAAAAAATCCCTTCCCTTCCAACAATTCTAATTTCAGGCATGGGACAGCTAATGTTGAAGTATTTCTTATTATCCCTGTCACCAGGCTGCCCGGGCTTACCCCAGCTCCGTGCCCAAAAGAAGGAACCGGGATTCCCTTTGCTCTGTAGAAATCTGGTGTCTAACTTCCCTTCCAAAAGAACATGGATGTTTCACTGTAATTTTAAAAGAAGAAAAGCCAGGACACAGGTTTGCTTCCTGAATTCTAAATGTGAAATCTGACCTGCCAAAAAAAGTTGTCATAGCTCACTGGAGTCTGGCAGTAGGAAACGATGTGGCACAACGTCTGCAGTCGAATTACACACAGGTTTACTGACCTGTGCATATGCAGGAATACATGCCTTCTCCCCAGGATCCAGGAATAAAAGTTCCTAAATTCCCCTCAAACGACTATTTCAGATGGAGAAATTCTGATGCTTTAGAAGAGACATAGGGTTTAAAAAGTATGACTGCCCAACTAATTAACGAACTTGTAAAATGAAGAGGCATCTGAAAAAAATAATATGTGGGCTGGAGATATGGCTTAGCGGTTGCGCATTTGCCTGTGGAGCCTAAGGACCCCAGTTCAAGGCTCAATTCCCCAGGGCCCACATTAGCCAGATCAACAAGGGGGCGCATGCGTCTGGCGTTCATTTGCAGTGGCTGGAGGCCCTGGTGTGCCTATTCTCTCTCTCTCTCTCTGTCACTCTCAAATAAATAAATAAAAATAAACAAAAAAATTTTTAATTATATATATAAATATATATATATATATATACCTGAAGAAAAAAATCTAGGAATCTTGTTACTCTTAAAATATTTTATTTTTATTTACTTGACAGAAAGAGAGAGAGAGAAAGAAAGAGAGAGAGAGGAGAAAGATCACGTGAGGGCCTCCAGCCATTGCAAACAAACTCCAGACACGTGCACCCTCTTGTGTATCTGGCTAACATGGGTCCTGGGGAATTGAACCTGGGTCCTTTGGCTTTGCAGGCAAATGCCTTAACTGCTAAGCCATCCCTCCAATCTGGAATCCTGTTACTATTTTTCCTAATGTGTCAGCATACTTGTCTATTACTTTGTAGTTTAAAGTGTGTTATGACATTATCTCCTCTAACTCTTACGGTAACCCCAGGAGTCTGCTGTGCTATTTTCTCCATGGAGTAGACAGGAGACTAAGGCAAGCAAAACGACCTCCACCTCCACCCACCCCCCCACCCACGTCATATAGCCCGAGAAACAGCTGCGCCCAAACTAGCGCTCAGGCCTTCCACCTCCAAGTCCTGGCCACAGACACCAGAGCCCATTTCTCTTAATGCAATCCAAACAGTTCACTGCTTTTAAATCCTGTAATGCAGCAGATGGGGGGAGGGGGCAGGAGGGGGAAACGGCAGGGAGAAAATCATGAGAAAACTGCATCAACTTATCACACCTGGAGAAAAAAAAATATTAAGATATTCAGACTATTTATAAAGGGTGATGTCATACATCAAAATGTCATCCACAAGTACACAAGCCGGGCGGGAGGCAGAGGTAGGAGAATCACCATGAGTTCGAGGCCACCCTGAGACTACAGAGTAAATTCCAGGTCATCCTGAACTACAGTGAGACCCTACCTCAACCCCACCCACCCACAAGAAAAGTCATAAGCATCTAAGAAATTGGGTCATATCCTCTTGGAGTTACTTCAGTCCTTTTTCAAAGTGTGGTTATTACTCCAAACAGACAGCAGAAATTAAAAGTCTTAAAAACAAGCATGCGATCTGAGGATGTATATCAAAAATTTAGATGTGTACTGCCCCAGAAGTTCCTCTTTTTGAAATTTGTGCTAAGGGGATACTGACAGTTTTTGTTTTTGTTTTTTTTATTTTTGAGAGCGACAGACACAGAGAGAAAGACAGATAGAGGGAGAGAGAGAGAATGGGCGTGCCAGGGCTTCCAGCCTCTGCAAACAAACTCCAGACGCGTGCGCCCCCCTGTGCATCTGGCTAACGTGGGACCTGGGGAACCAAGCCTCGAACCGAGGTCCTTAGGCTTTACAGGCAAGTGCTTAACCGCTAAGCCATCTCTCCAGCCCACTGACAGTTTTATATCGCTCTACGCAGCAGGATGTCCTGACAGTGTTGCTCACAGTCACAAATTGGGTCACCTGGTTGCTTCTGCCTCATCCTCCACCCTTTTTGTTTGGGGACTCCATTTCCCACAGATGCCTTGCTTTGTTTCTGCCTTAAACCCATTTTCTTTCAAAATCAAATTTCAGAATTAGAAAAAAAAATAGTAAAGGCAGTGAGAAAGAGGAGGAAGAACTTTGGACCCATAAAATATCTGTTCCCTAAGGAGCTAGGTGAGCACTTAAAAAATGTGTACAAAAGAGGTAAGGTACAGTATTTTTTTTAAATATTTTGGTTCAAGGCCACCCTAAGAATACAGAGTGAATTTGAGACCCTACCTTGAAAAACCAAACAAGATATATTCTTACTTGTTTATTTGAGAGAGAGAGGATGGGCGTTCCAGGGCCTCTTGCCACTGCAAACAAACTCCATGCATGCAACACTTTGTACATCTGACTTTATATGGGTAGTGGGGAATTGAACCTGGGTGGGCAGGTTTTGCAAGCGCATGCCTTTAAGTGCTAAGCTATCTCCCCAGCCCTGTTATAGTATTTTATTATAATGAGAAAAAAAAATAGACCAAACTACTTTTCCATTGTAATCATACTTCACAGTTATGATACCTTCGTAAGATTTGTCATTACTTGGTTACTAAAATGTTGATTTTTTAATTGAGATAAATCTAATTAAAAAAGGATATATAGGGCTGGAGAGATGGCTTAGCGGTTAAGCGCTTGCCTGTGAAGCCTAAGGACCCCGGTTCGAGGCTCGCTTCCCCAGGTCCCACGTTAGCCAGATGCACAAGGGGGCGCACGCGTCTGGAGTTCGTTTGCAGAGGCTGGAAGCCCTGGCGCGCCCATTCTCTCTCTCTTCCTCTATCTGTCTTTCTCTCTGTGTCTGTCGCTCTCAAATAAATAAATAAATTTAAAAAAAAAAGGATATATATACAATTACTTCAATATGTGCATACACATACATATACATATATATGTATATGTATATGTATATATATATGTGTGTGTATATATATATATATATACACACACACACATACATACACACACACATACATACACACACACACACATGCATGCAACATTTGAAGAAGAAAAAGATTTAGAGAGGACAATGGCCATACAGAATTAGCATGGACAATATGACATGGCTATTCTGGGAAAGGACTCTGAGTTCAAACCCTGACTGTGCCATTTTATTTTATTTATCTATAGTTTAGCTATGATCATGAGCATGTTAACCTTGTTTGTGATTTACTTTTCTTGCTAATAGTAAGAATAATATCAGAGTCTGCTTCATGCAGCCATTAGGAGGAATGAGCCTGTAAATATATACTTACCAGAGGGTCTGGCACACACACACACACACACACACTGACCGAAGCAACCTCAGGGAGGCTCACAGTTTGAGGGTCCAGCTTTTCATGGCAGGGAGAGCGTGGTGACCGGAGCATGGGGTGGCTGGTCACATTACACCCCAATCAGGAAGCCTGAGAGACTGAATGCTGGTGCTCTGCTCACTTCCTTTTTACTCAGCCATAGACCACAGACCATGGGGATGGCACTGCCCACATTCAGAGTGGGTTTTCCTACTCAGTTAAACTTTTCTAGAAACATCCTCACAGACATGCCCAGAAGTGGGCTTCTACAGTGATTCAAATTTCTGCCAAGTTGATCATGAAGATTAACCATCACACCAACCTAAAACAATTATAACTACTTTACCTTTGTAAAATATCCCCTGGAAACTTGAGTCTCCTGCTCTTTTCTTCCCTGGGTAAGTGATGTAGATACCTTCTTGTTGCTGGGATAAAGCACCCGACCAAAAGCAGCTGATGGAAGGAATGTTAATTTTTTTTAATTTTATTTTGGCTCATACTCTCTGGAAGAAGCTTCATGATGGCACTGGATAGCATGGCCTGAGCAGAGCCTGGGCATCACCTCTGCCACAGCAGATGGCAAACAGCAGCAGGAGAGTGAGCCAAACTCTGGAAAGGGGGAGCTGGTTATAACAACCCAAAGCCCACTCCTAACAACACACTTCCTCCAGCAAGGCTCCACCTTCCAACTTGTCACCACCTGGGAACCACACATTCCTGAACTCCTGGAGAACATCCAACTCAAACCAGTAGGGAAGCACATCTAAGACAGAGCACACTTACAGACTTGAGGCAGGGGAAAACATGGCATGAACAGAGGGTAGACATCACCTCCCGGCCAAGATTAGGCAGACAACAGTAGCAAGAGGGTGTGCCAAACACTGGCAGGGGGAAGCTGGCTATAACACCCATATGTCAGCTCCCAACAGCAGACCTCCTCCAGGAGGATCCAATTCCCAAATTGCCACCAGCCAGGACTTAACATTCAGAACATATTAGTTTATGAGGGACACCCAATTCAAACCACCACAGTATTCAAATACCATACATTAAAAACCTACAGTGCAACTGCTTTCTGATTGGATATGAGGCCTGTTCAGTGAGAGAGAATTTATGTGTGGTACTGAAAACCAGGTCAGAAGCCTGTGGCTTGGAAGGTCATAGACCCTAGAGGAAGCTTCTGCTGTTCTTTGGCTAAAAGTAGAGGTTATGCCCGTCAAAAAGACTTCTAAATTTCCATGTTTATCCCCTTTGATCCATACTGCTCTCACTCTTGGCTACAGAATCTGCTCTTTACAGAGGGCAGAGAATATCATGGAGGCCCAAAGCCCATCAGAATGATAAGAAAAGAAAGCTGACTGCCTAGTCTGAGATGAGTCATCTCTACCCCATGTGCCAGGGCCCAGGAAACATTACAGAGGAAGTGATGGATTAAACATGAGGGCTGCTCTCACCGCTAGCCTGAGAACCTCCTCCAGGGAGAAGGCAGTAGATAATGAGGAGACTCAAAACTCATCAAAGCAGAAAACCAGAGGCTGCAGAGAGCTCAACACTAAAGGCGACCTATAACATATCCTCCAAAGCTCAGGGACCAGAACAGGAAGATCACTGAAGCTTGCTGGGCAGCCTGTCTGACTTAAAAACAGTGAGTTCCAGGTTTAGTGAGAGCCTTGGTCTCAAGAAAGTAGGGTAGAAGAGTGATACAAGAGGATAATTGATGTTCTCGCCTCTGCACATGTGTGCACAGGGTACACACATCTGCACCCACACAAATGGACAGACCACATATGCACCACAAAGACCACAAAAACTTACCAAAAAAGATTTTAGGGCTGGAGAGATGGCTTAGCGGTTAAGCGCTTGCCTGTGAAGCCTAAGGACTCCGGTTCGAGCCTCAATTCCCCAGAACCCACATTAGCTAGATGCACAAGGGGGCGCACACGTCTGGAGTTCGTTTGCAGTGGCTGGAGGCTTTGGCGAGCCCATTCTTTCTCTTTCTATCTGTCTTTCTCTCTCCGTCTGTCACTCTCAAATAAATAAAACAAAAAATTTTAATATTAAAAAAGATTTTAATAAACATGAATAGGTTGTTCAGTTAATCATGTATTCGATATATATTTAATAATGATATATTATTTAGATAACATAATAAATACAATATATATCCCAACTCTGCCTCAATTTTGAAACTAGAACTAGAAAGAAAAGAGAACTCCAACCTCAAGTAATTAAACAGCTATGAGACTATATGCATGTAAGACAATAAGGTAACATTCTAATGAACATGTCTTCTAGTGTATGACAAATATGAGTGAGGAGTCTGCTAAAATCTCAACAGAGCTAAGTAGTAGCACGTTAGAAGTGACCTTTGTGTTGGGACATGAAGATGACAGGGATATTGTCACATAAGAGAGAGGAGAGTATTCTAGATGATTGAAAAACATTTTCAAAACACAAAAGAAGGGGGCTGGAGAGCTGGCTCAGCAGTTAAGGCACTTGTCTGTGAAGCCTATGAACTCACGTTTGAGTCTCCAGGTCCTCTGTAAGCCAGACACACAGTGACACAAGCGCACAATGTCGAACATGCACACAGGGGGGCTCATGTGTCTGGAGTTTGTTTGCAGAGGCTGAAGGCCCTGATGCATCCATTCTGTCTGTGTCTGTCTCCTAGTCTCTCAAAAACAAACAAACAAACAAAAAAACCACTAAGGAACGACAAAGGCAAGTTACATACGTTTATATTTCTATTACTGAGTACAACTCATAGCACACAGGTTAGATATACTACAGCAAATGAATAAACGAATGACATGGAATTTCACATGCAAGAATGTAACTGAGCTGGGCGTGGTGGCACACGCCTTTAATCCCAGCACACGGGAGGCAGAGGTAGGATGATTGCCATGAGTTCAAGGTCACCCTGAGACTCCATAGTGAACTTCAAGTCAGTCTGGGCCAGAGTGAGACCCTACCTCCAAAAACCAAAAAAAAAAAAAAAAGAATGTAACTGCCTTCATTATCTAAATCCCAATAAGAGGGTACCAAAAAGCTACTTTTTAATTATTTATTTATTTATTTACAAGGAGGAATATTGTCAGACAAAAGCCTCTTGCTATTGCAAATGAACTCCAAATGCCTGCACCACTCTGTGCATCTGGCTTTACTTGGGTACTGGGGAATTGAACTTGGGCTGTCAGGGTTAGCAAGCAGGAGCCTGTAACCACTTAGCCATCTCTCCAGCCCAGACATCTACTTGTTCAGACAGTAAGCAATCTTATGTTGTTCGTGCTGTAGAAGAAACAAAGTCATTTTTCTGAGACTGGGTGGGTATGTGAGGCTTTCTTCCCATAGGCAGGTGATGCGCTGATGCTGCAGGAGAAATCCCACCAGAACTCAGGCAACAGCCATCCTTCTATAGCAGTACCAGCGAATTCAACAGGCTCTGTCTTCACCCCATGGCTCCTCCTCCCAAGGCTCACGCCAGACTGGAACTATGGAAGCCATCTCTCCAGCCTAAGAAAGCACCTCTTGCAAGGACCTCTCCACTCAAGAGACACTGGGATGTTCTTAACACTAAGCATCCTTGTTAAAATAGAAATCTTAAATCAGTCAAGAAAAATCATTGTGCATATGGGCTTCAAGTGCACTCAGCTTAGATGGTCACTCTTCCAGCCTTTAAAAAGGGGCTATTTCTCAATCAAAATTAAGTATTTGTAATTTTCCATATGGCAACAATTGTAATTTATCAGATGTCATCTGTCCTAAAATAATTTTGTTTCTTTTTGTGCCTTTCCAGTAGATAATTTAGAAGGTGGTAAATACCATCTTCTTACATTGATAGCTTCCAATTTTATCTTCTCTTTAAAAGTGGATAGAAAGTCACAACTTGTTATTGTAATTCATTTGAGACCCATTCTGGCTCATACAAGAAATCCTTAATGGCTGGAGAAAAGAAAAATGACAATGAAACAAAGCCAAGGATATGGAATACAGTAAAAACTCCAAAATATGAAATTAATAACAACTAAGAATTACTTAACTGTGAAGAAATCAACTAGGTTTTCAAGAAGCAAGAATAATAGTTGTGACCAGAAGGACAAAAGCATAAGTATTTATAATTACAGAAAGTTAGAAATCATCCTAGTTTTCAATAACAGACACATAGCTAAGTCAATTATTTATTACCCAATACAGTGGTATGCGTTCTCACATATTAGAATGAAAGAAGAATGATCGTTGTTGACACCTTATGTTGGCATCAAGAGGAGTCACTGTATTATTGTGTTTTTATGCTTTTTTATATAGCTATGTTTTCTAAGATGAGTGACTAAGAAAATACTCCTAATATAAAACCCAGGTGAAATGTGTAAACAAAAAGGCAAAACACAAATTCTAAAGAGTGCATGATTCTTATTTTTCTAAAACATGTAAGTGCAAAGAAGCTAGGAAGGAAACACTCTTAGATGTGAGAGAATGTGTGGCACTGGGTGGCAGGATCACTGATGATAATCATTCTCTTCTTTTACTTTGCTCTTCTTAAAAATATCTTAATATGGGGTTGGAGAAATGGCTTAGTGGTTAAGGCACTTGGCTACAAAGCCTAAGGACCCAGGTAAGCCAGACGCACATGGTGGCACATGCATCTAGAGTTTGTTTGCAGTGACTAGAGGCCCTGGCACCTCCATTCTTTCCCTCCCTCTTTCTCACACACACACATAAGTAAAAATAAATATTAAAAAAATTTTAAATGTTAATATGGGCTGGAGAGATGACTTAGCAGTTAAGGTGCTTGCCTGCAAAGCCAAAGGACCCAGGTTTGAGTCCCCAGTACCCACGTAAATGTACAAAGTGGCACATGTATCTGGAGTTCCTCTGCAGTGGCTAGAGGTCTTGGCGTGCCTATCCTCTGTCTATCTGCCCCCTCTCTCTTAGATAAATAATTTTTTTAATTTTAAAAATATCTTAATATTACAAATGTTCACCGTGGCAGCTAGCAACGGGACAGGCAGGGAAGACACATGCTGGGGGAAGAAGACAGGAGAGGGCAGACCATGGGTTGAGCTTGTTCTGCAGAGAGTTTGGAGACACTGCGAGAGATGCAACGTCTAAGACAAGCTACCTGAGGAGACAAACTACATGTACAAAGATACCTCAGGTTGTTGATAAGTGTGAAGTGCAGAGCTCTCACCAGTGCTCCGGTAGTTGTGAAGAAACAGTAACGAGTTGTGACACGGAGTTGTGACAGGGAATGATGATGGTGTCAGAGGGCTGACAGAGGTCTGGGGGGAGGAAGGGAAGCTCGAACTTAAGACGTGTGGGGAAGGGAGAGGGTACAAGGAGCATGTTACTGCGGTAAAACAGGGCTCCACCCAAGGCAGACGGCAGGTTAGGTAGGGCGAAGGTTTCAACTCCGTCTGACTCCATGTCCTCCAGATCATCCCGAGATAAAAATCACAGATGAAATAACTTAATCAGCATACAATTTTAATCAGATTAATGATATGGACAAGCTATAATATAAAGGATACACAAAAGGGAAATGATTCATAATGCTATAATATGCATTACAATAGGTAACTGTGCAGACTGGGAACACCTCACTGGACACGCTGACTGGTGAATCAATTTCAGCATCACAAGTAGCGATGCCAACATGGGCAGTGAGTCTTGGTAAAGTCCCAAGCAAAACAAAATGCAACCTTCCCTCCATTTAAACTGTCCGCAATACCGTTTGCTTAGAGAGTAGGCTCTGTGCTCGGACGATTACCAGGAGGTTTCTCTCTTTGCCATCGTCTGGTAGATATTTGAAAAGTCAAATGAGACGTGGGACAATTGTACTGAGTTTCACAGGGCATCTAACATCATTAACCCTGCCTGCCAAAGTCAAATAACCACCCCTTCATATTCACGAATTTCTCCAGTCTTTCCCGATGTTGGGGGCTGACTTGCTGACAGCCACTGGTTAGAGCCCTTCTCAGTGGGGACACTGCTGGCGTTATGGCAAGACAAGTTCTCTTGTGCATCACTGTCTCACGTATCCCAGGATGTTGGGTATGCCCATCACCGTGTGCTAAAAACCAACCAGCGAGCTCCCCAGCCATCCTTCGTGGGTGCTACCTCTGAGAGACGCTGAGCAAGGAGCCTGGAAGGCTTGAGCAGGCTCCTGCAGCAGCCGAGGCAAAGACGAGACCCGAGATAAACGCTCAGCTTGGATGCGTCTCGAACTCTGAGACAAACTCTAGCTCTGTGAAGCATCTCTCAAAGAACTGAACGCAGAATCCTGTGTTTACGGAAGCGAAAGAAGAAAATGATGACAAAAGTGCCCCCTGAGCCTCTGCTGACATTTGTGTGTTGCTCAGAGCCTAAGGCAGCCTGTGCTGCATCTGGAAAGGGCTAGTCTGCTAAACAGCATGCCGCCTGCTAGTCTGGGAGACACAAAGCTTGCAGGTTGCCCACATTTCAGTTTCCGTGGGAAGGTCATGAAAAGAAAGAATATAATATGACTTGTGGCTGGAGAGATGGCTCAGCGGTTAGGGCGTTCGCCTGCAAAGCTTAATGTCCTGAGTTAGATTCCCCAGTACCCACATGAAGCCAGATGCACAAAGAGGATCATGAGTCTAGAATTCCTTTGTAGTGTGACCCTATCTCAAAAAAAAAAAAAGAAAAGAAAAAGAAAAAAAAGAAAGGATATAATGAGACTCCTCAGAAGGACGTAGCACAACTGAGCAGTATGACCAGCCAGCAAAGAGAGCCATGCAGAGACTCACAAGAGAGAAGCTGGATTGCCTGCCAAGTCAGCGTCTTCCCGCCCCTTATAACTCAGGCCCTGCTTGAACTGTTTAAAATACATATTATTTACTAGAGAAGGACAGAGATAGAGAGAAGTATGGGCGTGCCAGGGCTCCTGCCACTGCAAACAAACTTTAGACACATGCACCACTTTGTATATCTGGTTTTACATGGGTACTAAGGAATTAGGCCTGGGCCACCAGGCTTTAACCACTGAGCAATCTCTCTAATCCCCTACTTGGACTTTTAAAGAACTTTCTGTGCCCTTCCAGTGACATATTTTTCCTATAGCACTTATCAGCACAAACAACCCCATCACAAACATGTCAATAGTCCATGAATTAATTCATTCAACAAATAGTGAACAGTGCCTGCAGTTATATGAGACAGACCATTTCTAATGCTTGGGAGGAAAAGCCAACCAACTCACAGCACCCTCCTCTCACAGACCTTACATCCCATGGGGGGATGAACAGCAGATAAACAATGTATGTGCTAATGAAGACCATGAATAAAATAATTCATAGGGGGTTTGGAGACGATGTTAGGAAGGCTTTCCTGAGATGGGGACAGAAGGGCAGAAGCCTGTAGATGTGAAATAAGCTATGGAGGCATCAAAAGGGAACCCCCTCCTTAGGTGAAAACTAAAGATAAGCTGTGAAGACTAATAGATTAGGCAAAGCTCCTCATAGCAATGGACTTTGCTTTCAAATCAGGGGAGGGTCTATGTCTTGAATATAAGTGGATCGACTTCTAGCTCGGTATTTGTTCTTTCAAAGACTATAGTTCTGAATAAGCACCAAACAAGTGAGTGAATGAGCAAATGGACAAGAAGGCACACACGTGACACAAGCCATCTTGCTCCTTTCTGGAAGGACATATATGCTCCTCCCACAGAGAATCACTGGCTCTCACTGATGGTAGCATCACTTAATTTATTAAGTAATTTTGCTTATTAGTTGAGTGCTTTAAAAAATTATTTGTGTATGTGTGTGCGTGTGAATTGGTATGCCAGAACCTCTTGGAACTGCAAAGGAAACACAAGACTCTTGCACTACATTTTGCATCTGGTTTATATGAATGGCTTAGGAATTGAACCCTGGGCCAGCAGGCTTTGCAAGCAAACATCTTTAGCCACTGAGCCATCTTCCAAGTCCCAGTAGATGAATCTTAGTAACATGAATTGGATGCAGGAAATTTTTCTTTAAATGCTGAAATAGAAAATCCAACCATCATATTCACAGTACATATGGCTATAAAATGCAGACACCATGGAGTAAAAATACAAGGCCTTTTGACCCAAGGTATGATGTGTGAGTCAGAGAACATGAGCTCCAAATGGCTCATGGCAGCTCCATGCTTCTGCCCCACCTCTAGGTGTTTCTGAGAGATAGGACAGTAAATTATTCTGTACTTAGGGAATTCCACACAATGAATCATGGGTCTGTTTTAACTTGTGTCCACCCACTAGCGTGTCTTCAATTGGTATAAAATAGACCAAATGGAAAAATTACAACTGTCGAGGATAAAAGCACTCATTTGAGTTATTTGATGTCCTATCCAGCAAGCAATGCAGAAACAGAAGTGTTATAATTCTTAATATACTAAGCTTGTCAATTTTAACAATTTAAAACTCTTCTGAAAAGATTAAACCAAAATTGAGTTGCTACCTCTTCCTGCCATTTGAGAAAAAAAAATATGATGCCACAAGGGAAAAAATAAACTAGACTTTTTGTTGTTGTTTGTTTTGAGACAGGGTCTCCTTTCTGTAGTCCATGGTGGCTTCACATTTACTATGCAGCCCAAGCTGGACTCAAATTCACAATGATTCTCCTACATCAGCAACCTGAGTGTTTGGATCACTTATGTGGTACCACATGCCCAACTGGGAAAAAATATTGATTGAACTATTACTTGCTCTAAAAAGTCCTTTTCCAGCTCAGTGGATAATGCACTTGCCAAGCAGTTGTGAGTGCCCAAGTTTTATCTCCAGTGCCCCCAGGGCAAGAGGGAGGTGACACAGGAGACTTTCCAAGAAGCTTGTGGGCCAGCTAGCCTGTGAACACCATGGTGAACAATGAAACTAGAGATCCTGCTTCAAACAAGGTAGAAGGAGGAGATCCAACACCTGAAACTGTCCTGTGACCTCCACATACATACATGACACACACATACAGATACATGCACACCACACACACACACACACACACATCCTTTTCCTACCAATAGACTGCATGCATAAAAATTTTAAACTTATGGACATCAAATTACACTATACAAAAAATGGATGAGGGGCTGGAGAGATTGCCCAGTGGTTAAGATGGCTGCCTGCAAAGTCTAAGGACCCAGGTTCAATTTCCAGTACCACAAGGTGGCACATGTGTCTGGATTTTATTTGCAGTGACTACCAGCCCTGGCATGCCCATTCTCTGTCTCTCTCTGTCTCTGTCTGTCTCTCTCTCTCCATTTCTCTCTCTCTCAAATAAATAAATAAAATATTTAAAATGGATAAAAGAAAAAATATATGTATAATAAATACTAGTAATGTTGTAAGTGAAAAGAAATAGGATAAGAAGACATAAAAGGAATAAAAATAGGAAGAAGGGCTAGAGAGATGGATTATCAGTTAAGGTACTTGCCTGTGAAACCTAAGAATTCATGTTTGAATCTCCAGGTCCCACATAGCACAGTGACACAAACTTGCAATGTCACATGCGCGCAAGGGGGTGCATGGGTCTGTAGTTCGTTCACAGCTAAGTTCGCATTTAAGTTCACAGTTAAGCTAAGTTTGCAGTTAAGTTCACAGTTAAGCTAAGTTCACAGTTAAGTTCATAGTTAAGCTAAGTTCACAGTTAAGGCCCTGGTGCAACCCATTCTCTTTCTACCTCCTCCTCCTCCTCTTTCTCTCTCAAAAATAAAATTTTCAAAAACATGAAGGAAAAAATAAAACTTCTTTATTATTTATAAATGGCATGATTGTATACTTAAGAGATCCTATAGACTCGAACAGAAATCTCCAAACCCAAGAAACACTTTCAATAAAGTTGCAGGATACAAAATCAACACAACCATCAGTAGTTCTCATATACACCAATAATGAACTTGCAGAGAAGGAAAACATCCCATGTACAACAGTATCAAAAATATTAAGTACCAGCTGGGTGTGGTGGTGCACGCCTTTAATCCCAGCACTTGGGAGGCAGAGGTAGGAGGGTCGCCGTGAGTTTGGGGCCATCCTGAGACTACATAGTGAATTCCAGGTCAGCTTGAGCCAGAGTGAGACCCTACCTCAAAAATATATATATATACATATATATACACACACACACATATATATATGTATATGTATATGTATATGTATATGTATATGTATATGTATATATGTATGTATGGTACCTTTTACTTGACCTCTACAATGAAAAATCCAAGACATTGATAAAAGAAACCAAAGAGGACACTAGACAAAGAAATGACCTTCCATGCTCATGCATCAGGAGAATTAATATTGCAGAAATGGCTACATTACCAAAAGTAGTCTACAGATTTGGTTTAATTCCCTCTGAAATTTCAATTATGTTCCTCACTGAGCTGGGGAAAAAAAATGCAAGAATTCCTATGGAAGCACAAAAGGCCACAAATAGCCAA
Source organism: Jaculus jaculus (assembly GCF_020740685.1). Lineage (NCBI taxonomy): Eukaryota > Metazoa > Chordata > Mammalia > Rodentia > Dipodidae > Jaculus > Jaculus jaculus. Next base: position 109,137,431 of record NC_059108.1, on the reverse strand, counting down.
GGCAATCCTAAGCAGAAAGAACACAGCTGGAGGGAGGGATCCCAACACCTGACCTCAAATTAGACACCAGAGCCATAGTGACAAAGACAGCATGGTACTGCCACCAAAGCAAACATATGTGCACCAGAAGGTGCGTCAGTTACTTTCACATTGCTATGGTGCAATACTCTGACAAAAGCAACTTAAGGAAAGGTTTGATGCAGCTGATACGTGGAGGTTACAGCTCATCACTGCAGGAAGGCATGGCAGAAGAACGTGAAGCAGCTGGTCCCATTGCATGTGTATTCAGGAAGCAGGGAGCAATGGGTACTGCCCAGCTGCTGCTAAACCAGTTCCCTTTCTCTCCCCCCCCCCCGCCCTCTCTCCTTCTCTCTCCCTGTCTTTGATTTTCTGAGGTAGGGTCTTGCTGACCTAGAATTCTTTATGTAGTCTCAGAGTGGCCTCAAACTCATGATGAACCTCCTATCTCTGCCTCCCAAGAGCTGGGGTTAAACGCATGTGCCACCATGCCTGGCAAGTGTCTCCTTGGACTCCAGCCCATGGAGTGGCCCTACCCATAGTTAAGATGACTCTTCCCAACTGAATTAACATAGTCAAGATAATCCCTCACAAGCATGCTCAGAAGCTAATTTAATATAAATAATCCTACACATGTCCAACGGGATGGTCTCCTAGATGAATCCAGGTCCTGTCAAGTTGATAATCAATATAAATCATCACAGAAGGGAAGTATACAAACTATAACTAGATCATGAATACATGGGGAAAGTATTGTTGAAGAAATGTACCTGCAAGTAATGACAGTCCATGGTATCAGCAATACCACTCTATGATATTCTTTGTAGTTAACGACATCAATAACACGGGAGTGCACAAGAAGTAATCTAGGACGTGGGAGATGGTTAAGGGGCTTGCTTGTGCCAAGCCTGCCACCCTAGGTTTGACTTCCCACGTATCAATCAAAGAGGGAAGGAAGAAAGGAAGACAGGGAGAGGAGGGAAGAAGAGGAAGGAGGAAGGAAAGGAAGAGAGGGAGGGAAGGAAGGAAAAGAAGGATGGAGAGGAAGGAAGGAAAAAGTGTTGACAGGAACACTATTTGGCCCAAGCATTCTGAAGGATAATCTGGCTAGTATACCATATATGTGAATTTTTCAAGATGTATGATCCAGAAATTACACCTACAGGCATATATCCTGAGGTAATAACATGCTTTAAAAAAAATTTTATTATAGCATTGTAAAAAACTAGGAATAGCCTAAATAGCCAACTCTAAGAGTTTGATTTAATAAATGTGGCCCAACAATACCATGGATTGCTATAGTCATTTACAATGCTGTTGTAAAAGAATTTACGATTATGCATTAAAAGACTAGTGATACACTAGATGTAAAAGGTGGTTTTGATATATTTTTCAATAAACAGTACATATATACATTGTCCAATATGTCCATGTGGGAAAGAATTTGTGGATTTATGTAAAAATGTACCATATGTTTATGGGAGGAAAGAAGACTAAATATACTCAATGATGAAAAAAATAAGATTATATCTGCTATTTATATGGTATTTTTTAAATTTTCTATCAATCTTTCAACTGTGGTTATGTAGTCCTTCTTATAAGAATGTGGTTTTTTTGAAAAACCTCTTCTGGGCTGGAGAGATTGCTTAATGGTTAAGGCGCTTGCCTATGAAGTCTAAGAACACATGTTCGAATCTTCAGGTCCCATGTAGCCAGACACAATGACACAAGCATGCAATTTTGCACATGCACAAAGGGGACACACACATCTGGAGTTTGCTCACAGCAGTTGAAAGACCCTGGCATACCCATTCTCTCTCTCTCTCTCCCTCTCTCTCTCTCTCTCTCTCTCTCTCTCTCTCTCTCTCTCTGTGTGTGTGTGTGTGTGTGTGTGTGTGTGTGTGTGTGTGTGTGTGTCTGTCTCTCTCTCTCTCTCTCAAAAATAAAAATAAATAGCCGGGCATGGTAGCACACACCTTTAATGACAGCACTCGGGAGGCAGAGGTAGGAGGATCTCCGAGAGTTCGAGGCCACCCTGAGACTACATAGTGAATTTCAGTTCAGCCTAGGCTACAGTGAGACCCTACCTCAGAAAACAAAACAAAACAAAATAAAATACATAACTACATTAAATTAAATTAAAAATAAAAATAAACAACCTCTCCCACTCAATTTGCTGCAACCTGATTTGTGTACATGGATAAATGTTCTCAGGTGTAGGAAACACTAAAAACCTGACTTAATAAGATTGACTTCTCAGAAATAGCATATGTACAACATTCCATTTTATCCATTTAACACTTCAAGTTCTTTCCGGTAAAATCTTATTTAGCATAAAATTAGATCAGAACATTTATTTTAATCAGAAAACATGTGAATCGTGTTGCCAAGCAAACTGGGTACAGGGCAGTGACTGAAAGATCTTCTATTTCAAGTAATTAAATTATACTGAAAGTTAAGTAATTACCCAAACATAATCATCTAGTCCATTCCATTGAACATATACTATTTTGAGTGCCTACTATGTGTTAAGCACTATGTTATAAGTAACTTGACAGAGTTCTCTTCAATGCTTTGGACCAAGATCAAAGACAATTCAAATCTAAAGGGTTAACTGGAACAGTTGTCCCTAAACCCACAACCCAGCAGAACAACAGCTCCACTGAGGAAAATTCCTCTGCTTCCTAAGAAGACCCTGAATGTCTTACCCCACAGCTGCCATATGCTTCTATCTGTAAAGCCCTACTCCTATCACACATGCAAGACATCACGCTCGAAACCCAAAACGCCACGCTGAAATGCAACCTGCCAAAAATGAGATCAGTCTAACACATCATCACAATTCCAATAGTAAAATAATGCAACACTTTATTTGAATCAAATCCCAGTGAGAGCAGGCCAGCTGAAGCCACCTGTTGTATGCACAGCACCCTCTCATAGCAGCCCAACAACAAAAGGCTATAAATATTCATTCCTTATGAAATTACTCCAACGTCACTTTTCCAGGGAAGGGTATCAGTGTGATGGCTGGTAACAGGCTAACTGTATTGCGAGACTGCACATCTATCTGTATTTGGGAAAGACCTGGTCATTGATCACATCATATATTGGTGAGAGAAATGAATAAAAAAGATTACTAGTTACATTCTTCTTAAGGGCACTGGATTTGGCATAATGTATAATGTAACTGTGAAAACCAATGTCATTTAAATGCTATAAAATACTTCTCTGAACAGTGTGCACACCTTTTTCAAAAGGTTCACTGAATAATAACAGTGTTACAAATCACCTCTTTAGCCTCCTGTAACAACAGCCTAGCTTTCCAACAGCTGTCAAAATAGATTCCAGTATCCATTCTCCTCAAGAGTGTTGGAAGAAGATCTTAAAACTGTCAAGGAATGTCAGGATGTGCGTAACTTAATATGAAATGTAAGGGAGCTGACTCCTCCAGCTACAGAGAAATAGAGAATGCTCAAATCTGCTTAAAGAAGAAAGGTCAACCGAAGGCTGGCGTTGGGAGCAAGGAGACGATCACACCAGCTTCACATAGAATCCCGCTTCGTGCTCAGCAACAATGGGTGTGCCTCAGTGGAGCCTGGGATGAACACTCACTCTCTAGGATGGGGAGGAGGGCTCTTCTTTGAGACAGGATCATCCAGCACTCTAACTAACTTACAACCACAGATGCACCATGAAGAATTGGTTTCATGTAAGGGGCATTAAGTGTGCCTATAAGTCATGGGGTATCTGTAGCTCAGTTTTAACCTGCATCCTGCCATTTCTCTAGCATGCCCACAGAAAGGTGGGATGCACAAGCCCTGCCTTTCTGGAGCCAAGATTTTCGGACAGGAGCTTTGAGAAGCTAGCTAAACGCTGATATTTTTGCTTTGGAATTCTTTTAAACTGCGTAAGAATTCAATCAACAGTATAACTGGCTCGCACGCTCCCTCTCTTTCTCTCTCTCTCTCTCTGCCTTTTGGAAAGTTTACCAGTTCTTAATCTTTCTCACTTGACGCTGGAGACTGCAGACATCACATTCCTTGACACCCAGGCTTCAATATGCATCTGCCAATAATGACGCCTCCTGACATGACCTAGGTACAATAATAATATAGCGCGTTGAAAGCTTCTCTGTGTCCCACTATACGATTCACATTTAAACTTCACCTATTGTCCCAATGCTGTCCTTGATGGCAATGTTCTCCCCCCACGCGGGATCGAATCCAGAGCCCCAGGATGCTCTTGCTTGTTCTATCACTTTGGAGGGGTTTCTCCACTAACATGGTCCCCTCACCCCCTTACCCAGTCTGCTAAGGGCAGAACTGCGATGTACAGAGGTGGTGGCCAACAAGACCCCTCCTTCCTTGACTCACACAAACAAAGTTGCTCTTTTCAAGGACTGAACAGCTAATGAATACTACATGCCACATTAACTCATAAGGGGTTCAGTAAAATACCCAGACATCTCCTATGCTAATTCTAGGGATCATTTCCTCTCTCAGTAAGAAGGTAAGCACACACATACCACCCAGCAACAGCAATTCCTGTCCAAAGTCTTCCTGGTAAAAAATGCTGTGAAAGAAACACATTCATATCATACAGATAGCCATCTCGCCCACCCACAGCGGCATATCAGAATCACACATGAGAAGTTTGGCCGTACTGCTTGCTCAGAGCATCAATACCTTAACTGTGCTCAGATCATCTGTAAATACCACAATAATCTGGAAAATGTGCTCACACAGCTTGTTCTTCCACAAAAAGAAAGTGGAAAACTAGGGAGGTTTTGTTTAAAACAACAGAGAACAATGGCCAGAAGCCTTTACTCTTTTCCAACTCATCTGTTCAAAGAAACGTAAAGGTAGAAATAATGCGAAAAAATTACGAGCAAAGCATAATTATTTTCTCATTTGGCTGAGCTATGTAAAAATACTCAACTCTCTTGGACTGAGTGGTTTTAGGTTAGATAATAGCTTTCATTAAAAAATTACCTCTTTACAAGTAATTTTTAAATTGTTTTTGGTTTATTTTTATTTATTTATTTGAAAGTGACCGAGAGAGAAAGAGGCAGATAGAGAGCGAGAGAGAGAATGGGCACGCCAGGGCCTCCAGCCTCTGCAAACGAACTCCAGATGCGTGCGCCCCCTTGTGCATCTGGCTAACGTGGGTCCTGGGGAATGGAGCCTTGAACCGGGGTCCTTAGGCTTCACAGGCAAGCACTTGACCGCTAAGCCATCTCTCCAGCCCTACAAGTAATTTTTTTAATAATAAAAAAGTAAAGAATCAAGAACACTAACTAATGTATAGAATTCCTGTGGCCTGCTTTAACCGTTCCATGGACTCACATACTGGGATAATTAACAGGCAGGAGCACACGAGATTTTATGTAAGTTTCCTTGAAAGAAATGACCTCTAAGTCCTTCTTAATACTTGAAGAGAGTATTCATTGATCTAATCATTAACAGGATAAAGGTTGACACAGGCTTAACTTTGACAGGTTACAGACAGGCTAGCCTCCAGGGACCCTGGCCATATAGTTTATAATGCCAACAGAATCATCAGATCCAAACCCAGGGTGGCAGGTGTTCATTTCCACTCTTTCTGACAAAGGACTCGTATATGATATATGTCCATCACTAGTGCCACAGTGCACACACATGGAGGTCAGAAGATAACTTTCGGATGCCGGCCCTTGCCTCCTGCATTGTTTGAGGCAGGGTCTCTGCTTGTTCACTGCTCTTTTTGTTAGGCTAGCTGGCCCACAAGCTCCTGGTGGGCTCGCCTATCTCTCCCTCTCTTCTCACCATGGGCAAGTTCAGATTGCAGATCTCTGCTACAGAAGGCACTACATGGGTGCTGGGGATCAGAACTTGGTGACTCACACTTATACGGCAACTGCCATCTCCCTCAGGCTATTCTGAACCTTTTTTAAAAAATATATATATATTCTTTTATTCATTCAATAAAGAGAGAGAGTAGGCATGCCCGGGCAGGGCCTCCAGCCACTGCAAACAAACTCCAGGTGTATGCGCCACCTTAAGCATCTGGCTTATGTGGGTCTTAGAGAATTGAACCTGGGTCCTTTGGCTTTGCAGACAAGCACCTTAACCACTAAGCCATCTCTTCAGCCCTATGCTGAACTTTTTAAACATCCACCTTCTTGAATTTATTTCAATTAGTCTTTTGGAGAAAAAAAAAAAGGCATACTTTTTTTTCAATACATTGGTATAGCTTACAATGAATTTTATGCATATGTCTTGGTAAATGCCCTATAGCATCCATAGTGGAAACTCTACTCCACAGATGAGGAAAGTGCAGATCAGAGAGCTTAAATCTTCTTTAGAAGGTAACATCCCTGTGAGGTATGAGGCCAACACCCCAAGCGGCTTTTCCCCCCAGGCTTGATCACAAACCTCTTAGTAACAACACAAGGATTCACATCTTGTCATGTTTCATCTTTGTGCAGCCGTACTTCTCTCACAACCCACCTGGCCAATGGCTTTTACACTGGGGCTAAGAGTTAAATTTCTTTGCAATTGATTTATCCCTTCTTTCAATAAAAAATGCCAGGCATACTATTAGGAGCTGGGAGCTGAAACTGACTAAGACCCAGTGAGGTCATTCAATGGTGGACAGAACCCACCACCCCTGACAAGTCTGTACAGAGACACATACAAGGCGCTAGCCAGCCCTGAGGGGTATGGCTCACTCGGGAGGAATCCAGATGGACAAGGACCCCCTGGTTGGTTATGCCCCTGCATAATTAAACAGTCAGTTAGGATCTGCTTAGCCAGTGAATGAAATCCACCCACCCATGCCCTGCCAGGCCGTGGGCAGTCATGAATGACCCAACTCCCACTGAGATGGAGGGTAACTCCAGAATGGATGAGTCAGATTCTGTAAAAACCCACAGGAGGTTACTGGAACTGTGGCTAAAATGTGCTAAAATCAAGCCAGCCCTTCTTACACTACCACACTGTAATTTCAACATGGAAGTGCGAGCTGTCATGCAGCAATTCACTTATTATGAACAGAGAAACAAGGCGGAGAGGGGAAGGCTCCTGAAAAGGGCTTTAGGAAGACCACTTTAATGAAGGTAGTCTTTGAAATTCAGGTGAGCAGGGTGTCTCTCAGTCCCATCACAAAAAGTCACTTGAAATGGTGACCTCCACCATGAGAAAGTTGTAAGACACCCAAATCTAGGTCATGTGTGGTTAAGAAATGAAGTAACTCCTACCCCCTCCTACTAACAGGAGTCCATTGCCGACAGTTGGCTTGTCTTCTCAGATCCTTAACAACAGACAGTAGCAGATAATGTCTCCTCCTTCTCCTCAGGGCTCCAGTGCAATTCCCTCGTGACCAATGGTGACCTGTCTCCCTAAACAAATACTCAGACATGCCCCATCACTTATATACAGCGGGAGAGCTCATTATTGACTTACAGCCCTGGAGCTGTGCTTTGCTCAGTTCTAGATCCTAAGGAGATCCTACTCCACCATATCCAAAGTCAAAGTTGCCCTGAGCAACTGGGTAACACATTCCTTAGGCTGTCCGCTAAGACCTAAAAGGCCTGTTGCCCTCCCTAGGGCTGCCCATCCCCGTAACGGTAGCAGGAGCATCCAGGCTATGAGTCTCCCTTCCAGAAATGGAAACATTTGAATTGATGCCTTTTGCATAACTTTGAGAAAAAAGACAGTTAGGGGTTGGAGAGATGACTCAGTGGCTAAGGCATTTGACTGCAAAACCTGATGACCTGAGTTTGATTCCTCAGTACCCATGTAAAGCCATATACTCAAAGTGGTACATATGTCTGGAGTTTGTTTGCAGTGATTAGAGGCGCTGGCGCACACATTCTCTCTCCCTCTCTCCCTCTCTCTCTCCCTCCCCCCTCTGTTGGACATGGTGGGGAACACCTTTAATCCCAGCCCTGGAGAGCATGAGGTTACAGGATCACTGTGAGTTCAAGGCCAGCCCGAGACTATATAGTGAATTCCAGGTTAGCCTGAACTAGAGAAAGACCCTACCTCAAAAAAAAAAAAAAAAAAAAAAAAGGCCAGTTGTAAAAAAGAAGCTAAACTACTCAGGAATAAAATGGAACACATGAGAAAGGCACTGAAATAGACAGGATGAAAGTAATTCTTCCAAAAGCATTGGGGAAATGTCTTAGTTGTTAAAGTGCTTGCTGCGAAGCCTAAGGACCCAGGTTCAATTCCCCAGTACCCATGTAAGCCAGATGCACAGAGTAGTGCAGGCACCTGGAGCTCATTTTCAGTGGCTGGAAGCCTTGGTGTGCCCAATTCTCTCTCTCTTTCTCTCTCTCAAAAAATTAATAAATAGCCGGGCGTGGTGGCGCACGCCTTTAATCCCAGCATTCGGGAGGCAGAGGTAGGAGGATTGCCGTGAGTTCGAGGCCACCCTGAGACTCCATAGTGAATTCCAGGTCAGCCTGGGCTACAGTGAGACCCTACCTCGAAAAACCAAAAAAAAAAAAAATAATAATAATAATAATAAATAAAATAAAAGTCCTTTTATTAAAAAAAAAGAATTCTTCCAAGAGTAAAATAATAAAATATTACAACAAATTATTAAGGCTAGAACTCAAAATTCTTAAGTACTTAAAGTTAAATAAAACCCTTCCTTCCCTGTTCTTTCCTTCTTTTTTCCTTTCTTTCTGTTGGGGACTGAACCCAGGGCCTCCCTTATGTACACTGGTTCTACCACTGAGCTACGTTCCCACCCTCTGTGCCGCTAGAGAATTTAACTTCTCCACTCTAAGTCAATCTCCCAAGTAACCAATGACGGTTCCTGGTCATCTTCTCACTTCACCTGGGTTTCCAAATAGCTTTTCCTCTCCTCTGGCCACATCCTGCTTGTCCATCTGCTCAAAGTATATACCCAGAACTATACTCTAGCCTCCAGGGACAGTGTGGCCATTAGGGAAAGATTGTTCTGAATACAATAACTGTATTAAAGACTTTAGTGGCTTGGGGAACAACTACACTGACATCATCCATACATACATAACACAAGTCTACTAAAGCCAGAAGTCCTTTTCATAACGCTATTCCTGAGTTACGCTTCCTCTAAGGACTGGGAGATGCCGATGCAGGGGGCACATTTTAGGGCTTTATATGTCATCTTGTTCTAGTCACATATTTGGGGTCGTGATTCCTGCACCCAGCCCTCAATTATTCCTCATGCACACCTATAACCATGCATCCTCCGTCCAGTATTTCCGAGGCCCTCGTGCGGCCATGGCTGCATGCAGGTTTAACCTGCCAGTACACTGCACGATGGCACTACTTTCCTCCAGCCTTGAGCTGTGGGATTTCTGACACCCCAGCATGAGACACCTGCACATAATACCCAGCACCCACACATGTGTGAATATGGAAGCTCAGGACCACAGCACCCGGGGAAGAGGGGAACCTGTGCCTACAAGCCCAACTCTTCTGTCCCTTAGCCACTCTTCTTTTTTTTTAAAAAATAATGAATTTCATTTTACGTTACTATTTACTAGACAGAGAAAGAGAAGCAGATGGAATGGGTACGCCAGTGCCTCTAGCCACTGCAAACAAACTCCAGACACACGCACCATCTTGTGCGTTTGGCTGACGGGAGTCCTGGGGAATTGATTCGGGGTCCTTAAGCTCCACAGGCAAGTGCCTTAACCTCTAAGCCATCTCCCCAGCCCTCCTTTAGCCACTTCTAAGGCACACTCCACACGGCCCTGCATAGCTTCTCTGGGTGGTCAAAGCCCCACTGACCTTAGCAGTGACCGGCTCGGCCACAGGTTCTGCATCCTTCCCAGATTCTCTCCTTGGAGCTCCCTTTCCTATTGTCTGGGATCAGTGCCCAAAATAAGTCATTGCCACGGCCAGCCCTTGCCTCGGGCTATGCTTTCCTGGGGATCCCAGGCTGCTGAAGAGCGAGGCTGCACGTGTGTGCTCTGAGGGGCCACAGATTGACAGCTACCAGAACCAGGTGCGCCAGTCACTGCAGCCATGCCTGACACCACAGGCTCCGACTCACCCCTCTCCTCCACTTGACTCATCGGGACAGGGGCCTCTGTCAAGGCACTGTTGAAGCTTAAATAGGGGCCACCCACCAGAGCCCCTGCCACCTGCCCTGTACATGGTGGCCTCTCGGAATGCCCACTCCCTTCCTTTCCACACCCCTGCCTAATGGGAAGAGACATTAATTGGCATGACCCATCCTTCCCGTTCTTAGGAAACTCAGGCTGTTCCTATTTCCTCATTCAAAACTTGCAAATGGTGTTCTTCATGAGCTTCTGGAATCTAGCACAGGAAAATGTGCACCTCGTCAACCCCTACAACTCTCTCTTACACACACACACACACACACACACACACACACACACACACACACACACACTATGTAACCCAGGCTGGCTTCAGACTTCCAATGGACCTGCCTCAGCCTCTTGGGAACTCAGATTCCAGGTGAGCACCACCACATCCAGATTCTCCTTCCTTTTCAAACTGAGACAATTACCATCCACCTCCAGGCTCGATGCTGCCACTATTCCTTTACTGCTTCAAAAATGTAAAAGCGCCTCAGCGTTGCCATTTCAATCACGCACCTGGCTGCTGAGATCACGTCGCTATCCGTACACAGATGGAAGCATAGGCAGTGGTAGTCAACGTTATCTACATGTTGATGCTGCATCCACAAACACTGACTCTACTGACAGATCAGGATATACCACTTCAGAAATTCCAATGACCATACTCTACAGGAGAAGACCGGGGAAGTGGGAAATGATTTTTCCCATCCAGCCTCTGGAATTAACATTCTTTGTCTTTACAGTCCAATCATATCATCAGCAAAAAAAAAAATAATAATAATTAAAATGTTTAAAACTGTATCTTCCCAGGATCCTCATTGTCCAGGAGACACTGATCATCAGAATGGCTGCAAATACCATCAGGGTCAATCCAAAAACCTTGGGGTAACACTGTAACAGAGGCCAGCTCTTCCTTCCTCAAATGCAGACTCACCTCAGGCAGTGAGAGACTGTTTCAAGAACAGGTAGAGAATAATATATTGCTCAGTAACATAACAAGAGGTCACATGGCAAAGATGAAAAGCATGGCTGGCCCAGAGTCTGTATGTGTAAGTAACACTTGAAAAGACTGTTAAACCAGTGATTCCATCATTTGAGACATACTTACATCACCAGGGTACTCTAGGAGTAAAACAGCCCATGAGGATTTTTCAAGATGTACAGAGCTGGTTAGACATGACCACAGAGTGTCCCCAGTAGCACCCCATCCTGTCTGTTCTTCCCCCACATTCCAAAGCTGACTACAAGCTAAGCAAAGGATTCACTTCACTCTGGATGTGAGGCTACCATGAAACAGTAAAGAGAGATTAAGGAAACAACCTCTCTCAGCAAAAGAGAAGTGACCACCAGCTAACACTGAGCCACTTGGGCCAACGTAAGACACAACCCCAAATAAGGACTCTAGCAAATTATTGACATTCAATAGAAGCTGAAATGGTTGAAAGAATCCTAGACTTAACAGAACCCAAACTAATCCCAGATCAGCTGTCTGTGATTCTGTTAACCCATGTTCCACCTCAGACTCTGAAAAATCACAATGCATGACCACAGATTTTATAACTTTTCCTCCTGGACAGTTAGAGTTAAAGCGGCCACTCCCCATAAAGTTTTACGTAAGTATTCATCTATAAATGACAATCTTCTGACACACATCCCCAAGGCTTGGAAGTCCCTGCACCACATCCCTCAATTACTTCCAACCTCTACCTGTCTCTTTTTTCTGCTCAAAGCAGGATCCACAGACCCTCAACATGAACAATGCCCAAGCTCTTATTACAGCAGGTCAGGCCCCACCACAGACTTCCTTAAAGTGTGCAGTAACAAGACCCCCCAACTGAGTTACACACATTGAATAATGAGAAAAACTAGTCTGAGACATTTTTTCTGATGAGTATTTTAGACGTTACTGCTTACCACTAGTTCTAATCACAGTAGCCTGCAAAAGCATTCTGCTGGGAGGAACTAAGAAACCATTACTAAGTCTCAGCCTTTAAAAAAGAAAACTTTTTAATATTTTATTTGTATTTATCTACTTGAGAAAGAGGCAGAGACAGAGAGAGAGAGACAGAGAAAGAAAGAGAGGATAAATGGATGTGCCAGGGCCTCCAGCCACTGCAAACGAACTCCGGACACAGCTGCCACCTCTGTGCATATGGCTTATGTGGGTCCTGGGGAATTGAACCTAGATCCTTTGGCTTTGCAAGCAAGCACCTTAACCACTAAGCCATTCCTCTTGCCCAAATCTCAGATTTTTATGGATACTTGAGAGGAATGAAAAACATTAGGTGACTGATGTTTTGTTTTCCTGCTCTTAAATATGTTAGTGGGCATGAGTGGATGGATCTCTCTCTAACTCACTCATATCTACGTCCTTCAAAGGCCCATGTGAAGCTTTCCGTTTATGAAGTGCATGCATGGGGTCTCCACATGGATGTGTAATGTACCCAGGGAAGGCAGTGTTAGACTGACTAAGGTGGCAGGAACCGTGCAAGCCTCAAGTATTTGTGTCAAATGCCACACTCTCGAGTTGACACTCTCTCTCTAGTTCCTTATATACTCAAACCACCCGGCTCTGTCCACTTCGTCCAACTCCAGTATGGTTCTGCCAGCAAAACCATAATACCAAGCAACTGTTGACGGTATAACTATTGCATCTGTGTTTGTTTTACCTCCACAACTTGACTGGAAGTTCCTTGAGATGAATTATTACATACTCCACCCTTTGGCAGAGCATCCAGCTTCGTACATCCTGAACAACTTGGTCCCACAGCTTCTTGCTGGGTATTCATCTTCTGGAACCATACTCAAGAAGTAAATGGAGGCTGGAGAGATGGCTTAGCAGTTAAGGCACTTGCCTGTAAAGCCTAAGGATCCAGGTTTGACTTCCCAGGACCCACATTAGCCAGATGCACAAGGTGGCACTTGCATCTGGAGTTTGTTTGCAGTGGCTGGAGGCCCTGGTGTGTCTATTCTCTCTATCTGCCTCTTCTTCTCTCTCTCTCTCAAATACACAAATAAATAAAATATACTTAAAAATAAATAAATGGTAATGTCTTTTGTGTAAAAGAAACCACAGAATCACTTGGTTTGTTTTCCCTGTACACTAAGATGTTGATACATCCATGTTATTAATGTTATCCATGATATCCATGTTGATACATGGAGTAGGAACAGAGTTCCAAAGAGCCACATGTGCCCAACAAATGTTTCCCTCTCTCTAACAGGAGAATGAGCCAGTTCCTTAGTGCTCCCCACTGGCTTTTGGGGTGCGGGTTTCAGAGCAAGCCAGAATCTTGAGCGTAGCACTGAGAAAGAAAACTTGCTCCATTTCTGAAAGGTGTGCTTTCTTTGGGGAGAATCCTGCCTCAGGCTGACAAAAAAAAAAAAAAAAAAAAAAAAAAAAAAAAAAAAAAAAAACCTCAAAGGAGATGTCTTATTCTGTATTTTAATCTGTGAGCATTGAATGAGTTCGCTGAAGCCTTGGAAGGGATGATTCAGAGGCATAAGAACACAGAAACAGGCTAAGACCTCAGGTAGGGATTTTATCAAGAAAAATGAGGCAGATGCTAAACTCTGGGAAGTTTGATTTCTCCTGATGCAAACCAAATGGCTATCTGGGATAATTTTTTCAAACTATTTTTCTTCAGGGTTAAAAATGTATAAAAGTATGTCATATGTAATTAATCAATAATGCCATGAATGACAATATAGAAGCTCACTGTGGTGGCCTGCAAGGCTGCCTAGGACTCAAACATGCTTTCTATCATTCATTGACTGTGCTGTGCACATTTTGTTTGTTTCAACAAAGGTGTGTCAGAGGACTTTCTAGAAACTACATGTGCCACACTTTGCACTGCTCTTAACATAATGATAACCTCAAGACTATCAGGAGAAATGTTTAAATTTCCATTTTATGAAGAAAGGAACCAAATTATTAGTTATGCATTTTTAAAAATAATGCCAGTTTACATAATTAATCAGGGTGCATTTTAAGTTCTAACTCTATGTGTTATATGATGTATCATTTGAAACTATGGAGGTGTCCTATATTTTAAATGATGTGTGAGTAAGTATAATGCTAGCTAGCAGCATTTGCTTATAAGAGATTAATAAAGTCATTGTGTTCCATCTAAAAGAAAAATGAAAAGACGCCGGGTGTGCTGGCGCATGCCTTTAATCCCAACACTCGGAAGGCAGAGGTAGGAGGATCACTTTGAGTTCAAGGCCACCCAGAGACTACATAGTGAATTCTAGGTCAGCCTGGACTAGAGTGAAACCCTACCTTGAAAACAAACAAACAAACAAAAACAGAAAAATGAAAAGACTTCTGTGAGCTCCTCAGTTTGCTTGGCAAATGGGTGACTAAGGCTCCAGACACTTCACCAATGGGTGACAACCTCCCAGATCCTCCTCAGGTCACTGGGAAACAGTGCTAACTCTTTTCTTTTCAGAACCACACTTCTTCAGGATGGACTGGAGTTTTCAGTGTCCTCCGGGCCTTGCAGCCTAGGGTTTTGCCTTGCTTATTTATTCAAACATTAACAGGCCAGTTTGACTGCTCTGAAGTTTATCTACCTTTTAGATGCTTTGATGGGAATGGGACCAACTGTAATACATACGCTGTCAGTGAAACCCATGAGTCTCCATGGTAAACATGCAAATCCAAGTCAGTCACAACAGACCAGTAGGACCTGGTAACCTGCTCGGTCACCCCAGACCAACCCAAAGCAAACTACAACTCCCCACATGGAAAGTGTTTCATATAGAAACCCTTCTATCTAGTCCCTTAACCCAGTGATTTCTTTCCACATTCACCAAATATAGGGCCCCCCCAAAAAAAAAATGTTGACAATTTACTTGGGAAAACTGGGTCAGGGCTGCATATTTTTAGGACCACAAAATGGGAAGGCAGAAGGTGGAGGGCAGCACTCACTCACATCTTTGCAGAGTTCCAAGGCAGCCCCCAAACTTTTTGTGACAATGACAAGATTTCTATTGAGGAAAACAGTACTAACATTGGTTTCATATTACTGAGAGGCAGGTTAAAACCAGACGGATAAAAGGATCCTTGCAGGATCATTAACCAGGAGCTCCCAGACAATAATGAGGTTTATGACCACCATCTTACAGATGAGAAAACCAAGGTTCAGAAATTAATTAGCCAGTCTAGTCAATCTGACACTCAAATCGACACCCTAAGAGCCCGGTACAGCTTCTGCCCATCCAGGGGTATAAAAGTGGCCCTGAGGACAAGACCTTCCTTTTCTCCCCAGGTCAGTACAATGAAACTGCCTTCCTTCATTTCTGTCTCTGAGAAATGGGCACATATGCCAGGTCAGCCCTTCCCCACAAGTGTCCAGACACACATAGACAAGCACAGCGCTTGCCACACCCCCACGCCCAGGTCTCACTACTCCTCCCACAAACTACATACATACCTACATGCCACATAAACCACACATGCCATACTTCCCAAGTCACACATATATTCACACCCACACACCATATGTACACACAACACAAACTATGCATACCACACATATCATACTACCCAAACCACACACACGTACCCACATAGCACACTGTTCACTCCACACTTCCACACGTACCACACACGTCATATACACCACACTCCTAGACCACATACGCACATGCCCACATGGCAACTCCACAAATCCACAAACCACACATACATACCACCGATGCCACACTCATCATGCTATCCAACACACACACATACCCACAGACCATATTTACACACCACATATGCCACATACCCATGCACCTACATGCCATACACACCACTTCATACTACCCATGCCACAGACCACATATAGTACACATATATACTCACACACACCACACACACATGTCATATGCTTCATACCCCCACACCAGGTACATATTACACACACACTGCACAATCCATGAAGAACACACACCATACTACCATACCACACACACACCACCAACCAGACACACACACACACACACACACCATACTTTCTATATCATCCCACACAGAGCCCACACCACTCATATCCCGCATACAGTAAACACTTTGCACAGCCCACTCTACCCACATCACACAACTCTCCCTCCCCACCGCTCAGGGATTTTCCTCCCCCTCTTCCTTCTCAGAACCGCCCGGCCTGCAAGCGGACTTGGGCTCCCTGTCAGCTCCGCAGGATGAACTCTGAATTCCTTGGCTGGCCACGTCCTGCACACATGCTGCTTCTGTTTCTAATTTCTGCATCTTAGAGCTCAGCACTCAGCATGCTTCCAGCCACTCCAAGCTCACCATTTCCTGCGCACAATCATTCCCTTCCTCACAGCAACACTTGTACGAATGCTATCCTTTCTGCTCGGGAATGCCTTCTAGCTTCCTCACCACCAGCCTCTTTCTATACAGAACCCAACTTATATTCACCCTTCAAGATTCAACTTGAACACATCTCCTGTCCAGTGGACTCGGCTCTACTGCCGCCCCAGCAGTCTGTTACTAGGTTCTGGGTGCTTCCAGCATACCTCCCTCCATGTTTCTTATTCCTACATCCATGCTTCCATACCTATG
The DNA here is from genome assembly GCF_020740685.1 of Jaculus jaculus. Classification (NCBI taxonomy): domain Eukaryota; kingdom Metazoa; phylum Chordata; class Mammalia; order Rodentia; family Dipodidae; genus Jaculus; species Jaculus jaculus. The sequence continues at coordinate 109,120,752 of NC_059108.1, read as the reverse complement.
ATACTATATTAGTAACTCACTCAACACTGAATATAGTAGATTACTTGTATACCCCCATTGCATGATACTGAGCCAGGAAAATAAACAAATGAATGAAAGAAAGATAAATAAGATCTTACCCACATCATTGAGAAAACATGCTGCTCTCTTCCACTTGTGGTCTAAAAGGCCAAGTGAGTATGGAAGATAAAAGACTCACACTATGGAAACCAAAAGCCATGAAAGCAATAAAACCAGTAACTTCACTCAGTACAGACAGCGACCATATTCCTGACCAAATCTGGAGCACCCTACAATTTCTGGTCATTGTTGTCCCTTGCGTCACCATTTCAGATCATTCTTTCTCTCACGTTTAATTATAAGTAAGCAACAATATTTTGACATCTGCTTGCTGGGAACACAGTTGATACTTGTGCTATTTTGCAAAGTAAAAGTTTTTGAGGCTTCACTTGTGAATCTTAATTAATAACACTATTCCTATTGAAATCCTATTTCAAGTCCAAATGACCAAAGTCATAAACAGTGCCACATAGTCTGTGTTTCTCTATGGAGCTGCAAGTGATGTCAGGGGATTCCATCTTTGGTAGGTGAAAGGCCTTTTCCTAAAGTTATGGGAGTGAGGGACTTAGAAACAAGCCACTACTTAGGGAGGTGACAAATAACCCCTGACCAAGTCTGGAGTGAAAAGGAAAAAGTTCTGCAAATAAATCCACAAGGGTTGTACCATAACAACTGTTTGAGGTAATCGACTTTGAAGAGAAAAGGGTGATTTGGGCTCATGGTATTGGAGGTGTGGGAGTCCATGAGAAGGCGGTCCTATCACCTTGGGCCTGTGACAGTGCATCACTGCAGACCAAAATGGCCAGCGAGCCGAGAGGAAGAGGAAGGGGCTTCCCCAAGGGCACACCTCAGGGATGGGAAGGTTCTCACTGGCCCCAACCACCTCACAACAATTCCAAGCTGGAAACCAAGCCCTTTAACACATAGGCCTTTTAGGAGCATTCTAAATCTAAAAACCATAGAAACTGATTCAACTACTTTGGGGGAGGGATCTCTGATTATCATGAACCTGAAGGAAAGGATAAACCAGTGACTCACTGGATTCCTAATATATTTCAGGAAATGAAATGTTCCTATCAAAACACACCCCATAGCTCTCACACAAACCATGTTTGATGTGTGGGCTTGTTAAGGTCAATTCGTGTGATTTTTTTCTTCATGATACCGAAATCAAGCCCCAGATGTGAATTTTTTATTCCCATCCACCAGGTTTTGAAAACCTCCAAACACTCAAAGAAATGTGTGTATGTTTTCACTGGTGATTACAAAATAAATGATACAAAATGACTTGGGGACAGGAAATCTCAGCCACTCGATGAATGAGTCATTGTGTACAGCCTAGTTTTCTGAATTGGTAAGACATGCCAAAACAGCCTTAGGGAGGTTCATCCTCCTGAGTGTAAATGTTTCCCAAGTATACTGAACATTTCCCTGTCTTTTAAGAGAGAATACTTTTCTTTAAAGATGCACTTTTGGTAATGTGTGCTATAACCAGTAAATGCCATGTGTTGGTTCATGTGACTATGAAGGGATGTTTGCAGGGTCAGTTAAGGGTTTCTACCTTAGTGGTGCCTCAGTCAGCAGGAGTCACTTTTCTCTGATGGTTACAGCAGCCTCTCACCCTATTCTAGACCGTTCCAGAGAATCTATTCCTAATATACCGTGAAATATTTTTTAAATTGAAAAAAAAAAAAAGGATGTGGGCTGAAGAGATGACTTAGTGGTTAAGGCACTTGCTTGCGAAGCCTAAGGACCCAGGTTCGATTCCCCAGTTCCTACCTAAGCCAAATGCACAAAGTGGCACATGCATCTGGAGTTTGTATGCAGTGGCTAGAGGCCCTGGAGCGCCCATATTCTCTCTCTCTCTCATAAATAAACAAATAAAATATTTTTTAACAAAAAGGATTGAACAGGCTAGGGATGTAGTACAGTTGGTCAGGTGCCTGTCTCACATGCACAAAGCCCTGGGTTGGGTCCCCAGCACAGCATAAACCCAGTGTGGTAGTTCACCCCTGTAATCCCTCCACTCAGGAACTTCAGGCAGGAGGGTGCCAAGGTCAAGGCTAGCCTGGGCTACAAGAGATCCTGTCTCAATAGAAAAAACAAAGGGTTTTATCAAGAAAGAAAGACTGGACTGAGAATGTCTGGACTAGTGTCTATATTCTTATAACATCCATTCTGGTTGCTAAGGGGGCCGTTTTGCATCCTTCCTGGGCATTGACTAAGTTCCATATAAGGAGAGAGGTGCAACAGGTATGTTGTGAGCAATCTCAGTGCTCTCTACATTGTAATCACTATGCTATGAAAGTAAAACAAGCCATCAAATGACCTTGCCTTGAGAATGCCTCTCCTGTCCATACAATAAAACAGGTACAAAAGTTTCCACACAGGGAAAATGTTTAGGTTGAAAGAATAATCTAGAAGCAGGAGAATGGTCTGCCTCTATCTTACATAATGGTTTTATATCTTATGCTTTAATGTCCTTTAGCACCACAATTCGATAGGTATTATACACCAATAAATATGGTTTAAAAAAGCAATTTGAGGGCTGGAGAAATGGCTTAGCAGTTAAGGTGCTTGCCTGCAAATCCAAAGGACCCACGTTCAATTCCCCAGGACCCACATAAACCAGATGCACAAAGTGGCACATGTGTCTGGAGTTTGCTTGCAGGGGATGAAGGCTCTGGCACACCCATTCTCATTCTTTCTCTCTTTCTCTGTCTCTTTCTCTCAATCTCTCTTTCAAATAAATAAAAATAAATAAAAATTTAAAAGCAAATTGAAGCCGGGTGTGGTGGCACATGCCTTTAATCCCAGCACTTATGTGGCAAAAGTAGGAGGATCACTGTTAGTTCAAGGCCATTCTGAGACTACACAGTGAATTTCAGGTTGGCCTGGACTAGAGTGAGACCCTACCTCAAAATAAATAAATAAAAGCAACTTGAAAGAAATATTACCAAATGCTTTCAAAAACTCAGGGAAGATTATTTTGTTAACTTGTAAGATTTTTGAATAAGCTGCTTCTTTTTAATATCATACATCTAAATGCTTTACTTGCTAAATTGATAGCTACTGTGTTGGGGAAAATCCTCTCCATTGCTCAAAGGGGAAAAAATACTGCACCAACATTCTAGTAATGTAAAGAGGAATGATCATTAGTTTGAATAGTCCCTACACACAAACTGAAGTCAAGCGGTCAACATCCATGACTATAGATTCCTTAAATTCTACAAAAAGGAAAAGTTTATATAAGCTTGTTTCTCAGACAACACGAGAAAGCAGAAGCAAACCCGTTGACATTAAGACCAGAAGCAAAGCAGGCAGATCACCAGTTTCCCTAGTCATGCCTTTACACTCTGAGGAAGGAGGCTGGCCTTTGGCTATTTATAAGCGTGGCACTCAAGCAAAGGGGCCCTGCCACTGTGCCCTTCTGAGTAGAGGCCTGAAATCTCCGTCCAAATGACCCTCCACACTTGGCAGGGCCAAGAGCCTTTGGGTGCAGTCAGGAATGGGCCTGTGAGGGTTTCCAGAAACCACCTCCACCCTACGATTCTATATATGGAAACATCCCATTCTAGTGTTTTCAGCATCATGAGCCTTGTCAGGCGTCAGGCGGGAGGAATGAGGAAGCCACGGGCTCTGCTCTTGCCACTAGAGAAGACACACACACACACACACACACACACACACACACACACACGGGGGGGGGAGGGGAGCCGCCGCACCGCGCGCGCACACACACCCCTCCCGTTCCCCTCTGCTCTGGACTGGATCTGTTCAACAAACGCCAGCCCAGACCTCGGGAGTCTTTGGGGCTCGGAGCCCTAACGTGGAACAGCTGAAAGAGGACTCTGCACGCTTCACTCTGCATAGACACTGGGGGGCTGTGTTCGCCCTCCTGCAGCTCAAGAACTTCCTCTGCCCTCCCTGTCCCCCCCCCAAAAAAATATCATAATCGCCAGACCTCCTCTCCCCTCCCCTTACTCGCGGCGTAATTTCAGCATGTCACCACCTATGGTGGCAAATGGCAAATGGCTTGGACCTGCCTGGTGCATTCAGTTTCTATGGCAGGTGAGGTGCCTGTGAAGGCAAGTAGGGTCCTGTGACACAATTCTGCTTCCTTGTGGCAAAGTTTCCTAAGAAAAAGACACTGGGGAGCCCCATTCGTGCCTACGCTTCCCACAAGATGCCTAAGGATGCGGATAACGTCATGACCGGAGAGGGTAGCCACATCACAGCCACGCTGCACGTGGCACTTGCATAGTCTATAGCGTCACCTACATATTACTCGGAAGATGAGCGTTTAAAACAGTATGGGGGGGACACCCAAATGATAAAATTGCATACAGCCTTATCCGCTCTTGGCAGTGAAGGGCAGTCCCGGGGCTCCTCCAAGTGTTGCTGAAATCTAGCGAGCCACGTCGTCCAAAAGGAGGGGAAGGGAGTGGGGGGGGGGGGGGGGGCGTCAGAAAGAAAAAAGAAAAGAAAGAAAAAAAAAAAAACACCAGAAAATCCAGACTCTACGTGACCTGACTTACTTATTCCCAAGGAAAGCGCATGACAGAAAAATCAATCATTCACACTACCACATCGGAATGGACGAAGCCCCAAAGCGGCCAGCGGAGGTGAGAAGGGGAGCCCCGGTCAGGGGGACATGCCCGGGGGGGGGGACTGGTCGGGGTGCTGGGAGAGGGCCCCGGGGGACCCGCGCGGACCAGGTCCTGGCGGAGCGGCGGCCGGGGGCGGGGCCGGGGCTGGAGGCGGGGAGCCGGCAGCCCGAGGTCGCGGTCGCGGTCGCGGTGGGTGGCTGGGGTCGCGCACTTACCCGGGCTGTTGGCCTCGCCCTCCAGGACGTGCAGCTCTGCGCAGTCGGCCAGCGAGTGCTCCAGGCACAGCTGCAGGAAGCGGGCCTGGGTCTGGCTCACGCGCTTGAGCAGCGACAGCAGCGCAACAGTCTGCTCGCACTCGTTCCAGCCCTTGAACCAGCCCGCCAGCACCCCGACCTGGTCGCGAAACATCATGGTGAGGGGGCCGCCCTGCGTCTGCGAAGCCCCTCGGCGCCCTCGCGCGCCCCAAACTTTGGTGGAACCGCAGCCCCGCGGCCGCCCCACGGGCGTTCGGGTTCCAAGGTGGCTCCGGGTACCCGGGACGCTTGCAGGTACTGACTGAGCTCCCCGGCCGCTCGTGTCTGGTTTCTGTTACGTCTCGGTGCTTCTGGCTGATGTCCCCAGAGACGATGACAGACAGTAACACGGAAATGTTTCTTTAAAAAAAAAATTATATAGGCATATACCAATTTTTGGAAAAAAAATCCCTCACAAGGCACACAACTGAATGAAGAATAAATGCGCTCTCGGCCCCTTTTCTCGCAGCTTCGGGAGGATGCTTGGCGGCGTCCCGGGTGGGGTAGGGGTGGGGGGGTCTGTTCCCCCGCTGGGTGGCAGCTCGGACCTTTCACACCCGCATTCCCAAGCGGCGATCACCACTGGAAGGAGAGACAGAGCTGCAGTGAGACCTCAGCCCGCGGAGGAGCGCGCCTAAGGGGGGGGGGGGGACGGGGGGGACGGATGCATGGGGGGGCGGAGAGAGCTGGGGGTGGGGCGGGGGCCTCGGAGGTGGTGGGGGGCCGTCCCGCGGAAGCCGGGTCTCCCTCAATTCCAGCGGTCTCCTCCACGCCGGTATGCTGGAACTGAGCCCTGCCGAAGCCTCCTTCCCAGGTGCGGGAAGAGCCCCCGCGGCTCCCTGTTGCTGCGGAGCTCCCCGCACGCCCCACCCGGGGTTGGCCTCGCGGGGAAGGGGGGCTGGGTCTGAGAACGCCGGGCCCCCCCAGCAAGAGATCTTCCCCGCGCAGAAAACTTGCAAAATGCGGCTTGCGAAGGGACGCGGGGGATGGGGTGGAGGGGGGGCTAATGCAAAGCAGAGGCGGAGACAGCGGCTGCCTGAGTTGTTGCCGCCGCCTCCTCTTCCTCCTCCCCTTCTTTTCCCTCTACTCCTCCTCCTCCTTCTCTCCCTCCTCCTCCTCCTCCCCCCCGGAGAAGCAGCCGAGCGGCTGCAGCTCCATCTACAGCAACAGCCAGCATCTCCACCGCCAGGCTCCCCTCTGGATTTAGGCCGTGAACAGCCGCGGCGGCGGCAGCAGCTTGAGACAAAAATAAACTCTTCCCCACCCAAAGCTCTGCGCCCAGCGAGCGGCGGCGCAGCCCGGACTCCCCAGCGCAGTGCCGCGCCGCCCCGGCCCACCCGCGAGCTCTCCAAGGGCCTGCTGGCCCGGAGCGATCCGCTGCGTGTGTGCGTGTGTGCCGGAGGGGAGGTGGTGGTGTGTGTATGTGTGTGTGCGCGTATGTGTGCGCGCGCGCGCGGTGGGCATCCTGCCGCCGCGGGGCTGCTAGGTCCTGGCCCGCACGCCCCAGGCCCCAGGCAGCGAGCGCGGCTGCGGGGCGCGCCACGAGCGTGGGGACTGCCTGAGCGCCTGGGGGGCCCCACGGGAGGGAGGGAGGGGGAATGCAGATCCCTGCTGTCAGCACACGACCCCCCCAAAGAACGCAGAGAAGAAAGTTAGCTTTGGTGGTGGGGGGGTCCCCCAGTCCGGTCCCAGTGTGGTGGCTGCGGGCAAGAGGATGCCAGCGCCTGGCCCTTCCAGGGGCGCCTGGCTTCCCGCCTCTGGCTCAGGGAACTTCTGAGTCGGTTGGAAGAAACCCTCGGGAAAGGGGCCCCAGGGGCCCCACCCCCACCCCACTCCACCCGAGGGGTTCCCCGCTGGGGGATTAGGGGGAGGCGGCTGGGAAGGGACGCTCACCTCGGCGCGGCTCATCCCCGCGACTCGGGGCCCTGCGCGCGGGTCCGGGGCCGCGGCGACCGTCAGCGGGCTCCGGGGCGCCCGGCGCGCGGGCTGTGGGCCATGCCGTCGGGGCGGGCGGGCGGCGCTGCGGGGTCCGGGAGAGCTGTGGCCGCCGCCGCTGCCGCCTCCAGAGTCAGCTCGCGGAGTACTGAGCCGCCGGAGCTCCCCACATGCTACTGATTAACATACACCATTACATCATGGGCTTGGCAGGGAGCGCCCGAGCGGGGAGGGGGGAGGAACCCGGGCGGCGGCGGCGGCACGCGGGGGGGCGGGGGAGAGCCGGGGGGAGGATCCCCGGACCCGGCGGGCGGGCGGGCGGAGGGGGGGGGACAGATTCCTAAGTGGGGACCAGAGGAGGAAGAGGGGAGCTAGTGGGAGGAGCTGGATGGCGCGGAGGGGACGGGTTGAAGGAATAGAAGAGCGAAGCCGAGAAGTTTGGGAAAGGGGTCGGGGGGAATTCCTCCTAGCTGCCACCCGGGTGTTCTACAGCGGCCGGGGCACTGGAGCTACCCAGGCCGGGACAGGAGGAAACCCGGGCGGCGCTGGAGCGGGGGCGCTGCTGCCACCCGCTGCTCGTCCTTGGGAATGTGGCTTGCCTGGTCCGATGACCCTTCGTCGGCCCTTCTGGGATCCGTGGGTGGCAGAACCGTGCGGCCCGCGGGCGATGGACACGCGGAGTCACTGCCGTGAGGGGCTGGGATGGGTTACGGGGCGTCGTGGGCCGGTAAGGCAAAGGAAGGCTATGGGCAGAGCGTGCGGGGCTGGACGTGTCTGAGCTCGGGGCGGGCGGCCAACCCCCGCCCCAACCCAAGCAGAGCCTTGCCGACCACCCTTGGCCTAGGTCCGACACCGGATGGCCCTTTGACTCGTGGTCCCCGGCGCCCTCTCTTGGGCTTCGACGTCCCCCGGGAGGTGGCCGACTCCTGGGGCGCAGCAGTGGCTTGGAGCAGTGGCACGCGCCGCCCTGGGCGACCGGGATGCGCTGCGGGCGCGACCACCTGTGGCCTCGGCGGCGTCGCGGGACCCGCGGCCTGGACATGCCCTGGGGCGCCGGGGAGTTGGCCAGGCCGGGGTTCCGGCTGGGGGCGCGGGAAGGAGGAGAGGGCTCCAAGGGACCCTGAGTCGCTGGGCTAGTGGCTCAGGCTACTCTGGAAATTGCCAGGTTGGCTGAAAATGTCCTAAAACCTAAAGCTCCTCGCTGAACCTTGTCATCTGAACTTTCACGAGGACTTGGCGACTGTTTCAGAGGAAACGCCGAGCCCTGGAGCGTGTTCCCCCGAGCGACTTGGGGCGTGTTGATGAGCCACAGCTCACCGGGAAAACGAGCCGCGTTCGGACCCAGCCGTCTTCTCTCCTCTCGCTACAGAATCCCGAAGATAACGGCCCGAGCCCTCACTCCCCGAAACTGCACCTCTGCCCTTCAGCTCCCTCGCGGGGCAAGCCTTCCCTTCTTCCCCTGCCCGGATTTAGATTCTGCAACTGACAGCTCCCACCATCTGTTAGGGTACTGAAAGGGCGTTGAGGGGGGGGGGCTGTTGTTGTTGTTGTTTGGAAACTAGTTTCATTACAACTGGGTGTGTGAACTTTTCTTTTTAAGTCCATGATTAACCAGCCAGGGAAGGTATCTGCATACTTGAATGAATATTTTCCCCTATTTAGAAAACACTGCTTCTGGAATCGGTGCTCTATTTCTGCTTTGTTTTGTGACCGCAGAAGCAGAAAGGTTTTTTGTTTGTTTGTTTGAGACTTAACTTTTCTCCGACATAACTCTCAGCTAGTCCTTAGAAACTTCTAGCAGGAACGGGGAAGAGGATTAGAACTCGGCCTCCGCGGGTCTGAACCACTGCCAAAGCAGATGTTCCCCAGATGGGGCTAAGAGGAGTCCCAAGAATGAACTTTAAGAAGAAAACCAATGAAACATCAGCCACTTGTTTACCGTCAGCTGCCGCTTACTAAACAAATTGTAAAATAAAGCTGAAAAATAAACAAAAACCAGTTCAAGCTAATTATTCGAGAGCTCTACTTACGCGGTCGTAAGAAGATAGTGCCATCTACGGGAAGAACGGTGTCATTACGGCAGCCTTTGACCTAGGAAAAGGTGTTTTTGGCTAAATTTTGGATTCTTGCTATTCAACATTATTTTGTTTTCTTCTCCTCCTCTCTGTAATTCTCTAGAATCTGTAAATATTCTCTGGAATATGTAAAGAGCCTAAGTTATTATTTGCTTAGCAAATGATACTTCCCTTTAAGTAACTCAAACGTTTAGATGTTTCTTTTTTAGTCCAAGCTGACCTGCAATTCCTCCTATAGCCTGGGATGGCCTCCAGCAGCGAACCTCCTGCCTCAACCTCCTGAGCGCTGGGATTGAAGGTATGAACACCATGCTTGGCTCTAGATAGGAATTTCTAATAAGACCCAGGAGATTCGGCTGGCCAAGTTTCCTTTGAGAAGCACTGTACTAAACTTTGATATCACTAAACTAGTAGCATTTACCAAGGACTTGGGCATCTCCTTGCCTTTGCTAACACCATTCATAAGCATTTTAAAACTTTCAGGGGCTAGGGAAATAGTTCAGTCACGTAACGTTTTCCTTGCAAGCATGAGGAACTGAGTTTGATCCTGTGAACGTATGTAACAAAGTCAGGTTAGCCAGGTGTGGTGGCGCACGCCTTTAGTCCCAGCACTCGGGAGGCAGAAATAGGAGGATCGATGTGAGTTCGAGGCCATCCTGAGACTACAAAGTGAATCCCACATCAGCCTGGGCTAGAGTTAGACGCTACCTCAGAAAAAGAAAAAAAAAAAAAAAAAGTCAGGTTGTAGCATTGGCTTGTAATCTCAGTTCTGGGGAGGTGGAGATGGACAGATCCCTGGGGCACACTGGGCAACCAATCTGTTGTATTTGGGGAGCTTCAGGCCAGTGAGAGCTCTATCTTAAAATAATAGGTGGACAGTGCCTAAGGGACAGCACTTGAAGTTGTCCTCTGGCGCACGCATGTGCACACACGCACAAAACAATTTTTCTACTTTATGTTTAATTTTATTTATTTACAGAGAGAGACAGAGAGGAAAGAGAGAATGGGTGCACTAGGGCCTCTAGCCACTGCAAATGTGATTCCATTCCACATTAAAATAAACACACTGTAAAAATGTTCTGCCCTGGGTTGTGATGCCCCATTCCAAACATATATGTTCCATATATTACTAATGGGGAGAGATACAAATTTGTTTTCTCCTTCTTACCTCATATATATCAGCTTTTTCCCCTCTCAAACAATCGGATGCATATGCCACTTTGTGCATCTGGATTTATGTTTACTCTGGGGCTGCTATAGAACTAGGAGTCTCTGTCCTGAGAGAGGCATGTGGGACTTGAAGACTGGACATTGGGCATGAGAGGGAAGTAGAAGTTGAGGTTCTGGTTTCTTCCACCAGAAGACCCCACTGCTATTCAATTCTCAAGCTTTGACCTGTCACCATTCCATTCCCTCTTTTCTCTTTCCACCATCCTTTCCAAACCCTAACTGTAGTCTGTACGCATGGCCAGTCTTCTAAACATTCTAAAGAATACATGCAGGGCTCAAGAGATGGCTTAGTGGTTAAGACATTTGCCTGCAAAGCCTAAGGACCCTCATTTGATTCCCCCAGTAACCACATAAACCAGATGCACAAGGGGGCACATGCATCTGGAGTTGGTTTGCAGTGGCTTGAGGCCCTGGCATAACCATTCTCTCTCTCTCTCTCTCTCAAAATAAATAAAAAGGATTAAAAAAATAAAAGAATAGGTGCAAGTTTGAGGCCTGAAGTTCTCATATCAATTTTGGAAACCTATCCTAAAATCACAATGATAGGGCTGGAGAGATGGCTTAGTGGTTAAGGCACTTGACTACAATGCCTAAGGACCCAGGTTTGATTTCCCAGGACCCATGTAAGGCAGGTACACAAGGGGGCACACGCATCTGGAGTTTGTTTGCAGTAGCTAGAGGCCCTGGAATGCCCATTCTCTTTTTCTCTCTATCTGCCTCTTTCTCTGTGTGTGTGTCTCTCTCTCTCGAATAAATAAATAAAATATTTTTTAAAAATCACAATGACAAGCTTAAACACAAGCCTCAGAAGAGGCCTATGCAAATGAGAGATCCTCAGAACTTAAGCTTCAGTCACATTAGGGTATTTTTTTTTTCTATTTTATTGTTTGTATGTGCATGTATTTGTGTATATGATATGTGTGTATGGGCACACACATTATGATGCATGCATAGAGATTAGAGGACAGCGTCCAGTATTTTTTCTCTCCTTTTGAGTCAAGGTTTCTCTTACTACTGCTTGCAAGCTTCCATTCTGGGTCAAGCTTAACATGGGCACTGAGAAACAAACTCAGGTTGGCAGGCTTGTAAACAAGCATCTTTAATTGCTAAGCCATCTCCCCAGCCCCACATCAGGGTCTTCTTTTAAAAAGTTATTGATTTGGGCTGGGGAGATGGCTTAGCGGTTAAGCGCTTGCCTGTGAAGCCCAAGGACATTGGTCAAGGCTCTATTCCCCAGGACCCATGTTAGCCAGATGCACAAGGGGGCACATGCATCTGGAGTTTGTTTGCAGTGGCTGGAAGTCCTGGCACGCCCATATCTATCTCTCTCTCTCTCTGTTGCTCTCAAATAAATAAATAAATAAAAATTTTAAAAGTTACTTATTTATTTGTTTATGAGAGAGAGAGAATATGGGCATGCTAGGGTCTGCAATGAACTGCAATAAACCCCAGATGCATGTGCCACCTTATGTATCTGGATTTACTTGGGTATTGAGGAATTGAACCCAGGCCAGCAGACTTTGTAAGCAAGAAGCCTTAGCCACTGAGCCATCTCTCCAGCTCAACACTAGAGTATTTTAAGCTGCACCTTACCACTGAGAAAAACAACTTGTAAGATAGGAGTTGGGGAGATGGCTCAGTTGGTAAAGTGCTCACCACACAACTATGAAGAACTAAGTTTGGTCCCCAGCATGTATATAAAGGGCCAGGCACTGTGGCCATGTACCTATAATCCCAAGACTGAGGAGGTGGAGACAGGAGAATCCCCAGGGCTTGCAGACCAGCTAATCTACTCAAATCAGTAAGCTCCAGGTTCAGTCAGAGGCCTTGTCTCAAAAATAAATAAATAAATAATGAAATAAATAAAATAAAGAGACAGGGTATGGTGGCTCACACCTTTAATACCAGCAGTGGTAGGAGGATCTCCCTGAGTTCAAGGCCACTCTGAGACTACAAAGTGAATTCCAGATCAGCCTGGGCTGGAGTGAGACCCTTCATTGAAAACCCAATAATAAATAAATAAATAAATAAATAAAGCAGAGTCTGGCATGGTGGCACACACCTTTAATCCCAGCACTTGGGAGGCAGAGGTAGGAAGATTGCTGTTTGAGGCCAGCCTGGGCTACAGGCTGAATTGCAGGTCAGCTTGGGCTACAGACCCTGCCTCAAAAAAAAAATAAAATAAAATAAAATAAAAAGGAAGAAAGAAAGGGAGGGAGGGAGGAAAAGAAAGATAGAAAAGAGGGATGAAGAGAGGGAAGGAGGAAGAGAGAGAAGGAGGGAAGAAGGAAGGAAGGAAATTTAGATCCCAGCATATGCTCTGCAGGCGTAGTAAATCAGCCACTAAAGGTCCCAGGTGAATCTCAATTATGGTGTTTACCAACATTCCCTGTTACTAGATGCACCTGGAGTTTTTATGAAATTACAGATTCTGAGACCTCGGGCTTGGTAATTCAGTTACTAAGGCTGGAACCTGAGACTCTAGCTGTAGCAAATGCCAGGTCACTTTGCCATTAGGCAAGTGTGGTTCGAATGTATTTCAATGCTTGGTCTCCAGATGCTAGTGCTGTTTTGGAAAGTCGTGGGACCCTACTGTAGCACATGACTGTAATCCCAGCCACTTGAGAGGCTAAGGCAGGAGGATTGTGAGTTGGAGCCCAGCCTGAGTAGCATAGTGAGGCCCTGTCTCAAAAAGGGGGGGAGGTACTAGAGAGGTGGCTCAGGAGATAAAGGAACTTCTTTCTTGCAAAGCCTAACAGCCTGGGTTCCATTCCCCACTATCCACATAAAGCCAGATGCACAAAATAGTGCACATTTCTGGAGTTCATTTGCAGTGACAGGAGGCCCTGGCATGACCATTCACTCTTTTTCTCTCTCAAATAATAAATAAATAAAAAGTTCTGTTTGAAGTACAATGTGTTCTCAGGTGGGCATACTCGAAATACAGCCGATTTCCCTTCACCCACAATACTTCCCTTTTTCATTAGCAGGCCGCAGGGCATCAAGGCCACTCCCTGCCTGTGTTCAGTTCTTCCGATACACCAAGCTCCTTCCTTTCCCCAGCCTTAACTCTCCTCCACGAATGGGCCATTCTCACTCAGTGCTCCAAATGCTGAGTCCTCCTTGAGGTCTCAGAGTCACCCTAGAGAGAACTTTTCGTTCAGTATCATCTACAGTATTGCTCTCGGTAGCACTTGTCACAAACGGAAATTAAATTGCTTTCCTTTTGTTGCCTCTTTGTCGTCTCTCTTCCTTCATCAGATTTTAAGTACCACAAGTGCTTGGATCCAACCTCGGGGTCCCCAGTATCATTCCAGGAGTGCTCAAGAAATATTTGCAAATTGAGTGATTGTCTCCACTGGGGATAGTACTTTAAAAGACCCCAGGTTGGGCTGGAGAGATGGCTTAGCGATTAAGGCGCTTGCCTGTGAAGCCTAAGAAGTCATGGTTGGTCACATCTCCAGGCCCCACCTAACCAGACGCACAGTGACGCAAGCGCCCAATGTTGCACTTGCGCACATGGGGTTGCATGCATCTGGAGTTCGTTTATAATGGCTGAAGGCCCTCATGTGCCTATTCTCTCTCTCTCTCAAAAAAAAAAAAAAAAAAAACAACCAGAGTTTAAGAAAGAAAAGACCCCAGGTCCAATGTCCAGCCTATGCTTACATCACCTCTACTGGTGACCTGAGACTCAGCAAAGCCAGGCTGATTGAGAACAGTACGTTTTCATTGTTCTCAATACATTCAACCTAAAGGACTTTATTCTCAGATTATACTTTCTGCTTTGGAATATTAAATTATGACATTGGGAAGTGGCATTGGTTGTTTGTTGTCCTTTCTTAGAAAAATGAAAACTTGGTGATTTGGGCTGGTCTTCTAGTTTTTCTGGCCCATGAAATCCAGAAGTCTGTCAGTGGCAGGTGCAGGGGTAGAAATTACCCAGCCTTCTAAGTGACTGCTCAGATGGTGCGCGAGTGGCCATTGCATCACTGTGTGACATGGAGTATTAAAGTATGCTTTCTTGAGAGAATGGGTGCGCCAGGGCCTCCAGCCACTGCAAACGAACTCCAGATGTGTGTGCCCCCTTGTGCATCTGGCTTACATGGGCCGTGGGGAATCGAGCCTTGAACTGGGGTCCTTAGACTTCACAGGCAAGTACTTAACTGCTAAGCCATCTCTCCAGCCCATGCTACTTGACTTTCTATGGCACATGCACCTTCACAGTCGCAGAAGACGTTCACCAAGAAGGCGGCAGGTCAGGGTCAGTTTAGGATCTCTGTGGATCACACCCTTGGGGTCTGTCACACCCTTAGGGTCTGTGTGATAATGACACCTGTCATATTTGCCCTGTTTGCTGCTGCCTGTGAGCCATGTGTAAAATTAAAATTAAAATTATCAGAGTACATCACAAAAATAAATAAATAATAAAATAAAATAAAGTATGCTTTCTTTAAGCCTTTGTTCTTCTCTTTATAACTGCCACCCCTGATGGCCAGAGGGGTGCACGTCACTCTCGTTCTTCTCCAGAGCCTGCTATGAGTGGTTACCAATACCAGCTGCTGCTTCTTTGGGTTCCCCATTGGGTTGGCACAGCCCAGGTACCAGAGCTGGCTACCTTTGACGAGGGCAGACTCCAACACTGACCACCTGTACCTGGTGACATCCCGACTACTTGGCAGAAATTTTCTCAGATTTGGCCTGTGGTCTGAGGCTCTTTTTATCAACCTTTGCCCCATATTTCCTCTTATAGGCCACTTCTCTAGCTTATCTAAATCCACTCCTCTAAGGTTATTACCTGTGAAAGTTAGAATTTGCACTAAGACTCATTTTGCATTGGATTGCTTGTATCACACAATGAAAACCATCAATAGCTTCTAGGTTTCTTGACATGTGCAATTTTCAAAATAGTTGATACTTCTGTTCAATTTTACAGTAAACATAACAGGTTTGTCAATTCAAAGAGTTTTTGGTGCTGGAGAGATGGCAACTTAACATATTAGATAGTCCCTTTGAATCTCCCCACACCCTATTAGGTAAGTAGGGTTACCTTCAATTTATAGATGGTGGAATAGATAAAGTCACCTGTCCATTGCAGCATGGGTGGCATTTGGAACACCTTGTCCTGTTGCCAGGATTGCTTTAAACCAATGGTTATGTTCAGAAAAGTCTTTGACAAAGCAGATGCAAAGGAGTACGACACCCAGGCCATTTCTTGAGAAAACCCTCGTGGATGCTGAAGGAGAAGAGCACAAGGCTGGGCTGGGAGCACCGTCAAACGGTGATGCACGCCACCCATTGAGCAGCACCTGCAATGCGTTTCTTTTTTGTAATTTTTTAAAATTTATTTTAGAAAGAGAGAGGGACAAAGGGAGAATTGGTGCAACAGGGCCTCATCCACTGCAACCAAACTCCAGATGCTTGTGCTACCTAGTGGGCATGTGCGACCTTGCACTTGCCTCACCTTTGTGCATCTGGTTTACATGGGATCTGGAGAGTTGAACATGGGTCCTTAGACTTCGCAGGCAAGCACCTTAACCGCTAAGCCATCTCTCCAGCCCTGTAATGTGTTTCTCGAACTACAGAAAGAAATTTCTCTTATAAACATCATTAGATCTTGGGAGATAGCTTGCTACTAAAGACAAAATCTAGGTTCAGTTCCCCAGTATCCAGATAAATCCAGATGCAAAAAGTGACACAAGCATTTGACATTTGTTTGCAGTGGTAAGAGGCCCTGTCACACCCATACACATGCACACACACAAATAAATAAATAAAAATACTTTTTAAAAAATTATTATGAGTTGGGCATGGTGGTGCACACCTTTAATCCCAGACTCAGGAGGCAGAGGTAGGAGGATCACAGTCAGTTTGAGGCCACTCTGAGACTATTCCAGGTCTGCCTGAGCTAGAGTGAGACCCTACCTCAAAAAAAACAAAAGAAAACAAACAAACATAAAAGCATTATGAGGGCTGGAGAGATGGCTTAGTTATTAAGCCATTTGCCTGCAAAGCCTAAGGACCCAGGTTAGATTCCCCAATTCCCACATAAAGCCAAATGCACAAGGTGGCACATGTGTCTGGACTTTGTTTGCAGTGGCTAGAGGCCCTGGTGTGCCCATCCTCTCTCTCATAAATAGATAAAAATAATTTTTAAAAAAAACAAAATAGCATTATTCCCAGCACTCAGGAGGCAGAGGTAGGAGGATCGCCATGAGTTCAAGGGCACCTTGAGACTACATACTGAATTCCAGGTCAGCCTGAGTTAGAGTAAGACCCTACCTAAAAAAAAAAAAAAAAAAAAAAAAAAAAAAAGCATTATTGCAAACAATTATAATGTATGCTTTCCAAAGCCTGTCAAGAGGTATGAAAATGACTATATATTACCTAACACATAGTAGATATTTGAAAAGTGTTAAATCTTCTCTCCTTGTGTATAAATGAATGCATAAATTGGCTAATGTCAAGCGTGGATCTATCTCACCTGCAAACATTCTCTTTTTCTTTTTCTTTTTGAATTTGTGTGTGTGTGTGTGTGTGTGTGTGTGTGTGTGTGTGTGTGTTTATGCACCCACGGCCTCTTACCACTGTAAATAAATACCAAATGCTTGCACCACTTTTTTTGAATCCAGCTTTCATGGATGGCTTGGAAATTGAAACTGGGCCACCAGGTTTTGTAAGCAAGTGCCTTTAATGGCTGGAGCCATCTTCCCAGCCCTGGAAACATTCTTTTTTTTTAACCCTTGGAGGACAGCATCTCCCAAAACCGTGTAATCAGGCC
This sequence comes from Jaculus jaculus, assembly GCF_020740685.1. Classification (NCBI taxonomy): domain Eukaryota; kingdom Metazoa; phylum Chordata; class Mammalia; order Rodentia; family Dipodidae; genus Jaculus; species Jaculus jaculus. Next base: position 109,103,771 of record NC_059108.1, on the reverse strand, counting down.
TGGGTCTGGATTGCTAGGGCTTGCCTAGGGATTTGCTGTGATGCCAGAAGGTCACACCAGGGTAAGTTCTGCTAAGATGGCAGCAATGAAAGGCAGGCTGGGTAAAGCCCAGGGGCCTGGGCCAACCTGAGCTCTCCTTATAAAGCACCGAGAACATCTCGATTTTGGCCAGACAGATATTCAACTAGAAACCCAGTGTTCTGTTAGCCAACGGCAGCCTGGTGAATGCCATTTCCTGAATCCCCGGCATCTTTTTACAGCAATGAAGCCATGGCCTTGTGGTCCAAGCACAAATCAGTGCTAATGGCTATTGGCACGGGGCACACAGGTAAAGCACTGAGAATCTGCTTTACAGTTTTTACAAAGGTTCTTACCACACTATGGATAGTCTTTAACTTTTCTTCAGTTTCTCAATATAGAGACTTCTTCTGGAGAGACAGTTTAAACAACCCTGATTATGCTTGAGGAGTCAAAGCAAAATCTAAATTGGATGAATGTTGACTCCATGAAGGAAAAAAAAGATAAACTTCATTTTGATAAAATGCACATACTCCTTTAATTTGTCCTAAGTATAAGTGCTGGCATTAAAGAGATTCACAGTATCCTGCAGCCTCCACTATTTGGCCATCACTATTATCCATATCCAGAACTTTTTTCCTCATCCCACACTAAATCTCTACCCATGTTGTACCTGTTCCTCTGTCCAATGTGGGAAACACCATTCCACTTTCTATGTATATGAACTTGATGTACTCTATGTACCTCATGTAAGTGGAATCATACAGTATTTGTCCCTTTGTGATGGGCTTGTTCCATTTAGCATTGGTGCCTTCAAGATTGTACCAAACATCAGTTCTTTAGTCCTTTCTGTCTCCAACATCTGGCTCAATGAGTGACATTCAGTACAGAATAATACTGAGGAATACCCATGAGAAAAACTTTCTTCTAAGATTTTACTCTTAGTTATTTATTTGCAAATCAGAAAAAGAGAGAGAACATGCACATGAATGGGCGTGCCAGGGCTTCTAGCCAGTGCAAATGAACTACAGATGCATGCACCACTTTGTGCATGTGGATTTATGTGGGTACTGGAGAACTGAACCTAAGCCAGGCTTTGCAAGCAAGTGCCTTTAACTACCGAGTCATCTCTCCAGCCCCCACCCATGAGGAAAACTTTTGGGGCATCTTTTTCTAAAATATAGTTTGATTTTAAAAGGTCCAACTCTGGGCTAGAGAGATGGCTTAGTGGTTAAGGCACTTGCCTGTGAAGGTTAAGGACTCATGTTCTACTCTCCAAGTCCCACATAAGCCTGGCACACAAAACGGACGCAAGGGTGCAAGGTCGCACATGCGCACAAGGGGCACACACATCTGAAATTTGATTGCAGTGGCTGAAGGCTTTGGTGACCCAATCCACTCTCTCTTTCTCTTTCTCTTGCTCTCTTGCATAAGAAAAGCTAGTCTGTTGGGCTTGCCTCACAAAAGAAAAAAAAGACTTAATTCTGATTTTTGTCAAACTCTCACATACACTGTCTTTTTGACAGATTTCTAAACAGTATAATTCAAACCAATTAACTGGTGCGGTTAACCAAGTACAATAAAAATATAATCGAATGATGTACAATTTCAAACACAACATAAACGCAGACAGAGTCACACTTCTTCAAAATCAACATGTGTGAAGCATTAATTACAGTTTGTACAGTAGGGAATCTCGAAATGTGTCATAAATGTTCAAATACACGCAGGCAGAAGGTTAACAGTATGCCTTGTAAATCCAGTCCTAGTCTCAGGATTTGTGTAGGTCAGGATTTTAAATGTGGGACTTTTGGGCTGGAGTGATGGCTTGGCAGTTAAGGCACTTGCCTGAGAAGCACAAGGACCCAGGTTTGATTCCCCAGATCACATGTAAGCCAGATGCACATAGCAGTGCATGTATCTGGAATTCATTTGCAGTGGCTAGAGGCTCTGATGTGCCCATTCTCTCTCTCTCTCATAAGTAAATAAATAAAGTGGGACTTTTGTACTTGTGGAGAGAGAGAGATAACTTGTTCTCAGACTGGCATTGAGAAAGAAAATAGAAACTGCTCATCCTGGAAGTCATCAGACCCTCTTTTTCACTTTGGCTATGGACCAAGAACTGCCTGTAACTGGGCTGGAGAGATGGCTTGGCGGTTAAGGCGCTTGCCTACAAAGCCAAAGACCCAGGTTCGAGTCCCCAGGACCCACATAAGACAGATGCAGTGGCACATGTGTCTGGAGTTTGTTTGCAGTGCTAAAGGCCCTAGAGTACCCTTTCTTTCGTTCGTTCGCCCGTCTGTCCTTTCTTTCTTCCTCTTTCCCTTTCCTTCTTTCTTTCTTTCTTTCTTTCTTTCTTTCTTTCTTTCTCTCTCTCTCTCTCTCTCTCTCTCTCTCTCTCTCTCTCTCTCTCTCTCTCTGCCTCTTCCCATCTCTCTGTCAAATAAAAATATTAAAAATGATAAAATTAAAATAAAATATTAAAATAAATAAATAATATGGCTTTTGCCAGGGATGGTGGCACACTCCTTTAATCCCAGCACTCAGGAGGAAGAAGTAGGAAGATCATCATGAGGTCAAGGCTATCCTGAAACTCCAGAATGAATTTCAGGTCAGCCTGGGCTAGAGCAAGACCCTACCTCAAAAAGTATACACACACACACACACACACACACACACACACACACACACGTTGCTTTTGATTTCTGCATTTGTTTGCATTTCAACTATTTGGAACTGGAGGTATATTTCAATTATATTTTCAGTTGAAAAAATGTAGATTATTTGTTTGTTTGTTTACTTTCTTGAGACAGTGTTTTGCAATTTGGTCCAGGGTGGCTGGAATTACAGTTCTACTGCCTCAGTCTCCTGAAGGCGAGGACTACGGGTGTGCAACAGCATACTTGGCTGGTTACAGGCAATTCGTTGTTTTATTTTTTTTTAATTTAAAAAATATTTTATTTATTTGAGAGAGAGAGAGAATGAGTGCACCAGGGCCTTTTGCGGCTGCAAACAAACTCCAGACGCATGTGCCACCTTGTGCATCTGGCTCTATTTTTATTTATTTTATGAGTGAGCGAGAGAGAATATGGGCACACTGGTAGGATTTCACTCTAGCCCAGGCTGACCTGGAATTCACTCTGTAGTCTCAGGGTGGCCTCGAACTCACAGCAATCCTCCTACCTCTGTCTCCCAAGTGCTGGGATTAAAGGCATGTGCCACCACGCCCAGCAAAAAAAAAAAAAATATTTATTTATGTATTTGAGAAAGAGAGAGAAAGAGACAGAGAGAGGGAAAGAGAGAGAGAGAATGGGCATGCCAGGGCCACCAGTCACTGCAAACAAACTACAGATGCATGAGCCACCTTTTGTATCTGGATTACATGGGTCCTGAGGAATTGCACTTGAGTCCTTTGGCTCTGCAGACTAGCTTTCCTTAACAGCCAAGCCATCTCTCCAGCCTGAAAGACTTTTTTCTTTTTGGTTTTTCAAGGTAGAATCTCACTCTAGTCCAGGCTGACCTGGAATTTTATTATGTGGTCTCAGGGTGGCCTTGAACTCATGGTGATCCTCCTACCTCTGCCTCCCGAGTGCTGGGATTAAAGGCGTGTGCCACCACACCCGGCCCAAAAGCCGTATTTTTTAAAAACAAAGATCAGAATAAACTACAACCTCTGGATGACAAGAACCATCCCATAATTGCGGACAAGAACAACTCTGCTGTTCAGGATTTGTCAGATTACATAATGATTAACCGCTGTGCTGGTCAGTGGTCTGTTATCAAGACAAATATGTGAGACAATAAACTTACTCAAAGAAAAGCTTCTGCCTGCTCACAGTTGTAGAAAGTTCCATCCAGGGGCTGGAGAGATGGCTTAGCGGTTAAGTGCTTGCCTGTGAAGCCTAAGGACCCCGGTTCGAGGCTCGGTTCCCCAGGTCCCACGTTAGCCAGATGCACAAGGGGGTGCACACGTCTGGAGTTCGTTTGCAGAGGCTGGAGGCCCTGGCGCGCCCATTCTCTCTCCCTCCCTCTATCTGTCTTTCTATGTCTGTCGCTCTCAAATAAATAAATAAATAATGAACAAAAAAAAAAAAAAAGAAAGTTCCATCCAGGACTGACTGGTCCCACCATTGCTTTGGGGCTACAGCGAGACAATATATCACAGAGGCACAGTACAGAACAAAGTACTTATCTCTTGGACAGGAAGTGAAAAAAAAAAAAAGAAAATGAGGCTAGGATCTGAATGTCCTCCCTCCCTTCAAGAGTATCCCAAACCCCAATAACCTGAGGACCTTCTACAAGGGCCCATCTGTACCACATGAACATCTCAGGACACTTAACATCCAAACTCTAGCAACCCCATCCTTGAGGTGTTCCCAGTCAGAAAACGGATGAGAGAGCTGGAGAGATGACTTAGCAGTTATGGTGCTTGCCTGCAAAGTCAAAGGACCCAGGTTCAATTCCCCAGGACCCACATAAGCCAGATGCACAAGGTGGCACACGCATCTGGAGTTTGTTTGCAGAGGCTAGAGGCCCTTGCAGGCCCATTCTCTTTCTATCTGCCTCTCTCTCTCTCTCTTTCTTAAATAAATAAATAAACAAAAGGAAAGTTGATGAGAAACTGCCTTTGTTATGTTAATGCCCATGTGACCTTTCAAAGAGTGCAGTACATAGCACTAAGTCTAGAACCCAGTGTTTTCACTAGTGTTGTTATGCTACCGTCACTTGGGACATATTTTGGGAGATGTTGCACCTAACAATAGATTAAAGCAATGAAATGATGAAAACCGCAAATTGTTCTGACCACTCCATGTTGGAATGGCATGTGTATTTCAGACACCATGGAAAAGTGCCTAATGTTTAGTCCTCAGGGCGAAACACAAAACAGGGTTCAAATCCCAGTTCTCCCACCTAGTAGCTGTGTATCATGGACTAACCTCATTTCATCTAACCTTTCTGTCTATTTTAATAAAATTGGGCCAGGATAATATGAGATTATATTTAATTATATTGGTTGAAATCTAGCCAGGAGATAGGAAGTACCCTAATTACTTTATCAGAGATTATGAATATAAAGTTGTTAACTGAAAAGTAGGAAGGAGGGATGGAGAGAAGGCTTAGTGGTTAAAGGCTTGCCTGCAAAGCCTAAGGACCCAGGTTCAATTCCCCATTACCCACATAAGCCAGATGCACCATGGCACATTCGTCTGGAGTTCATTTGCAGCTTGTTTGCAGCAGCTACAGGCCCTGGCATACCCATATTCTCTCTCTCTCTCTCTCTCTCTCTCTCTCTCTCTCTCTCTCTTTCTTTCTCCCTCCCTCTTTCTTTCTTTCTCAAATAAGTAAATATAAAAAGGCAGGCATGATGGCACACGCCTTTAACCCCAGCACTTGTGCGGCAGAGGTAGGAGGATCGCTATGAGTTCGAGGCCACCCTGAGACTACAGAGTGAATTCCAGGTCAGCCTGGACTAGAGTGAGACCCTGCCTTGAAAAACCAAAAATAAATAAATAAGTATAAATTTTAAAAAAATGTATTTAAAGTGGAAAGGAAAACACAGAAGCAGCAACTCCAGGAATCAGCTGCCTTCCACAAGGCTGAGGAAAACAATGTGTTGAAAGTTTGGAGGATGGGCCCCCACAGAGCTGAAACCCTTAGACCTCCAGTGGAGCACGCCTCTGCTGCTGAAGGAGGCTGCTGTCCTGAGGTGGTGAGGAAGAGGAAGAGCAAGAGCAATCTGGGCCCAGCTGCTGCTTCTGGAACCTGATTGGCAAGTCAGAGAGATGCTGGCATGTTGCTCCCAGAACAGGAAGCAGACAAGCACTCAGGAGACAAACAGGGAGGGGAAGGGTCTCTTCCTCCCATCTCCCACCATTTCTATGCATTGAAGCCTGGGTGGGGGCAGCGAAACATACATGTGTTTTGCAGAGACCCGGCCCCAGGATCACAGAGCAGAGGAGGGGATGGATTTGGAGCTCAAAGGCTCCCGATTAGTTGCTGCTTCAAGTGTGAAGCATTTAGTGCTGATGAAACATACGTAATAGCTGTTCCTCTCTCTGTTAACCTGACTCAGCCCCGTTCTGGTACGTACTCGAAGCATTTCTACAGGATCTAATATGACAAAGATAGGGCAGATTAAGTGTCTGGAGGGTCAACAAGTGAAACAAAACAAACAAGGTAGGTTTAACATTACATCTTACACTCGAGGTCTGAGGAGATGGTTCAGTGGGTCAAGAGCTTCCTGAACAAGAATGAGGATGTGAGTCTGGATCCCCAGCACCTACCGAAAAGTGGCAAGGTGGCTGTGCATGACTATAACCCCAGTGCTCGGAAGGCTGAGACAGGCAGATTCCCTGGGACTTGCTGACGAGCTGAATCAGTGAACTCTAGATTCAATGAGAGACCCCTGTCTCAAAAAAGAAAGTGGAGTAATTAAGGAAAACAACTGATGTTGACCTCTGGCCTCTACACACCCCTGCATGCACACGCAAGCACCCACACAAACACACATACATACAACACATACCTACACATAAATAAATAATAATGTCTAACCTTGACCTCCTGATCTGCCCCTCTATCTTTACCTCTCCCCAAATACCTTCCTCCCTCAAGCTTTTTTCTTAAAGACTTCCTGTATTCTTTATTTATTTGAGAGAGAGAGAATGCGCATGCCAGGGCTCCTAGCTACTCCAAGCAATGTCCAGATGTGTGCACCACCATGTGAATCTTGTTTCTATGGGTTCTGGGGAATCAAATCTGTGTCCTTGGGCTTCCCAGGCAAGCGCCTTAACCACTAAGCCATTCCTCCAGTCCCTCCCTCAAGCTTTTAAAAGTGCAACTGAGAGAAAGTCATCCACCCCCTGCTTTAAATCTTCCCACTACAGAATGCTGGCTCCTGCCCACATGAGCCTACCTGCTGGCTCTCCAGAACCACCCACATGGCTCCTCCTTGCATATTCAGCTCCAGTCTTACAGGGCTCTTTTCTCTTCGGGCCACTGTACTATCCATTTCTTCCATACAAAATACTTGCTGTGCTTAGGTTCTTGAGACCACTGGTGTTCTTGTAACCCTCAGAGCTCAACAGAACTGTGGGTCCTTCAGAGAGGCCATCCCTTCCACCACCTTATCTGCAGTTACTCCCAACTTGTTTCTTCCATAATATGTAACACAAAGCCTTATTATATTTCTCATTTATTGCTTAATTAGACTAATTTATGGACTACCCCATACAAGGATAAGTAACTCTCTTTATCCCCTATTGGATGTGGTGGTCTAAATGGAAAATTTCCCTTATAGACTCATTCCAATTCTGTTTGAGAAGATTGTAGAACCTTGAGGAAGTGGAGCCTTGCTGGAGGCAATGTATCACTGGGGTGAGGGGGAGTCTTGGGGTGTTGCAGCCTAGCCCCACTTGCTTTCTCTTCTTCTCTGCTGATGTGAAGATGTGACTCTGTCCTGTCTGCTCTTGCCATGCTTTCCCTGACATAACTGACTTCTCCTCAGAGTGGAATGCCAAAAGCAAACCCTTTTCTTCTTTCTTTCTTTCTTTTTTATTTTTTGGTTCATTTTTATTTATTTATTTGAGAGTGACAGAGAGAGAAGAGGCAGATAGAGAGAGTGAGATTGAGAATGGGCGCGCCAGGGCTTCCAGCCACTGCAAACGAACTCCAGACGCGTGTGCCCCCTTGTGCATCTGGCTAACATGGGACCTGGGGAACCAAGCCTCGAACCGGGGTCCTTAGGCTTCACAGGCAAGCGCTTAACCGCTAAGCCATCTCTCCAGCCCCCTTTTCTTTCTTAATTAAGCTACTTCTAGTTAGGAATTTTGTCCCAGCAATGACAAAGTATTTGATAGAAAAAAAACTGGTGCCGTAAAGTGGGACCACTGCTGTCATCAACCTGGTTGTATAGTTCTTAGTCCTTTTGGAGCTGGTTTGCAGGAGGAATGTGGAATTTTGGATTACAAAAGCTTTACAATGTTGTAATCAGAGCTCACTGGACCATTCTGATGGAAACTGGAATGATCAGAAGAAATGTGGGTTGTGGAGGCTCAACTTACAAGGTTTCAGAGAGGAAAAGGAATTTTATCGGGAACTGGGCTAAAGGGATAGAATTTGGGCACATTCCTCCTATGTCTTAAGAGCTTGAGCAAAGTGGAATTTAAAATCAATGGAGGGCTGAAGAGATGGCTTAGTGGTTAAGGCACTTGCCTGCAAAACCTAAGGACCCAGGTTTGATTCCTCAGTACCCATGTAAGCTAAGTACCCATGTACAAGGTGATATATGCATCTGGAGTTAGTTTGCAGTGGCTAGAGGCCCTGGTACACCTATCCTATATATCTGTCTGTCTGTTTATCTATCTATCTGCTTCTTTCTCTTGCTCATAAATAAATAAAAATGTTGTATACATATTTGAAATAAATAAATAAAAGCAATGGAATAAGGTGCTTGGTGGAGGACATTTCAAGACAGAGAAGCCTTGAATCTGTAATATGGACTCTTTGCTTCCCTGAGTCAGATCTACAGTGACAAAGCAGAAAGCTATAAAAAAAAATGTAAAATTTTGCATAGAAGGAAATGTAAGCATGCTTCAAGTCCCAGGCCCAGAGACTGTAGCTGCTTCAGATCCAAAATAAGCCAACTGCTCTGCATTGGAACAATAAGAAGGATGCCCTGAGGGCAAGACCCAACCTACTGAAGGCTCAAGCTGATAAGTATGCAAACTCTTCTGAAAGGAAAAGGCCTGATGACAGAACGTGGAGAGAAGGCTCTGCTCCCCAAGGTCAGCATACAAAGGCTGCTGCAGCTGTACCTCAAGGCCTAGATTCATCCTAAATAAGGAGAGAGAAAGATCACGGATGGAATCACTAGGAGCTCCTTGGGTCCCCCAGAAGGGAATTCAGTTCAAATAGAACAATAGGAATGTAAAAGACTAAACAGACTATTGACTGAAAGACAAAAAAATAAAAAATAGAGGCCAGGCACGGTGGCTCACACCTTTAATCCCAGCACTCAGGAGGCAACAGTAGGAGGATCACCATGAGTTCGAGGCCACCCTGAGATAACATAATGAATTCCAAGTCAGGCTGGGCTAGAGTGAGACCCTACCTTGACCCCCTCCTGCCCCCAAATTGAATATAGTTAGACATTCCAAGGCTTCCAGACTTTAGCTGTGTGTAACACTTGCTGAGGCACCCACTGACAGTACATCTGATTTGTGATTGGGATAGTACCAGGAATCATTGCTGTTGACTACTAACTCTAGAAGGCTGGAGGTAATATAAAGGAAGGAAATTAAATGGAGCCAAAGGACTGAGTGAGAACAGAGTGGAGGGAAGGCATAAGAAATCCACTTGGGCTGGAGAGTTGGATTAGCAGTTAAGGTGTTTGACTGTGAAGCCTTAGGACCCAGGGTCAATTCCCCAGTGCCTACATAAAGCCAGATGCACAAAGTGGTGCATGCATCTGGTACACCCATTCTCTGCCCCCCTCCCCATCTCTGCCTTTTTCACTCTCTATCTCCCTGTCAAACTAATTTATTTAAAAAAATGTACACACATACACAAATTTTTAAAAAGTCACCCCATAGTCATAGACTGCAAGACAGACTTAAAATGGCTATACTCCCCAAAGTGATGGAAAGATACAGCAATTGCTATAAAAATCCCAGAATATCCAAGCCAACCTTGAAAAAAGAACCAAGTTTAAGGACTTGTACTTCCCAACTTCAAAACTCAATACTACAAAGCTCCTCTAAGTAGCACACGTATAACTAACAGAAGCACACACAGTCAACAGGGGAA